>NC_137003.1:26074216-26226716 GCF_032717465.1 Coenobita brevimanus
AATCCAGCAGTACAATTACACTTACAAGCACTTCTCACCCTACATACAATCTCTACTCGACAGCCTAAGCCACTTGTTACAGATACATTGGCAGTATCATCCCGAATTCGCTCGGGATAGGCAGGTCCCGCAGTGGATACACAAACGGCTGATGAGATGAGAGATGATATATATATAAAGGAATGGTGCTTACCTTGCAACATGAACAGAATAAGTCTTCAGTCGGTGGTGGTCGTATTTATAAACCTTGGACTGGTGCTTCCTAGCGCTGAACCTAATCTGTGGTTAGACAGTAACCTTAAGCTGTGTGTGTATGTGTGTGTGTGTGTGTGTGTGTACTTACTTAATTGTACTTACCTAACTGTATCTTTACAAGAATGGGTCAAGCTCGTATTGTCCCGTGTCTTAAAAAAATTTTATCGTACATATCCTTTAATTTGCGAATTGTTTTGGCACTCACTGTTTCATTCTTTAGTGCATTCCACTGATCAATTGCTCTATTTGGGAAACTAAATTTCCGTACATCTTTATCGCCTCTCTTTTTATGCAGTTTTTTGCTGTGTCCTCTTGCTGATCCATCCCCATAGGGTATGTAATCATTTATGTCTATTTTCTCCTTCCCTGATATGCATTTATATAACATAATAATGTCCCTCTTTTGCTTCTCTCCTGTAGTGTTGGTAGATTCAATATCTCTAGTCTTTCTTCGTAGCTTAGATCTCTGAAGCTTGGTACCCATCCTGTAGCGGCCTTTTGAACTTTTTCAATCTCATCTATGTGTTTTTTGAGATGGGGACTCCAGACTACTGATGCATACTTCAGGGTTGGTCTAATGAATGATGTTATTATCTTTTTTAGTATGTCTTCATTTATGTATGTGAACGTTATTCTTATATTTGCAAGCAGTGTATACATGTTCTGTACCTTCTCACTGATGTGGTCAGCCGGAGATAGTCTGTTATTGATAATCACGCCTAGGTCCTTCTCTCTTTCTGATGTGTGTAAGGTTTTATTTCCTAACTTATAATCCCAATCAGGTCTTTTTCCACTTTTGCCAAACTTGATTACTTGACACATGTGCACATTGAATTCCATTTGCCATGTATTGCCCCATTCACGAAGTTTATTTAATTCTTCTTGTAGCTCTTTACAAGAGTCTGTGTTAGTAATTCTCCTTTGTATTTTTGCATCATCAGGAAACATATATAGATAGCTTTCATTTCCAGTGTTACTGTCTATATCATTTATATACACTAAAAACATGACTGATGCCAGCACTGAGCCCTGCGGAACTACGCTAGTCACTCCTCTCCATGATGAATATTTTCCCCTTAGTACTGTTCTCATTTCTATTTTTCTGAGAAAATCTTGCATCCAACAATACAGTTTGCCTTGCATTCGTCCTTGATGGTACAGTTTCCATAAAAGTCTTTGGTGCGGTACTCTGTCAAATGCTTTCTTAAAATCTAAATAGGTACTGTCCACCCATCCTTCTCTTTTCTGTAATGTGTCTGTTACTCTGTCATAGTAGCTCAGTAGATTAGTAACACATGATTTTCCTTTTCTGAAACCAAACTGTCTTTCTGTTATCATATTGTGTCCTTGTAGATGATTTACCCGAGCTTTTCTTATAAACTTTTCTAATACCTTGATTACAACACTGGTTAGTGATACTGGTCGGTAGTTGAGTGGATTTTGTCTATTCCCTTTCTTGAATAGGGGAACAATGTTTGCTTTCTTCCAAATATCAGGTAGTTTACCTTGACTCAAGGATGTTTTGAAAATTAAAGATAATGGTTTACTTAACTCCCTTTCACATTCATTTAGCAGGCAACATGAAATTTCATTAGGACCATTTGCTTTTCAGTGTCTAAATTACTTAACTCCTCCTGTAATTCTTTTTTCTGATATTTGTATATCTAGTAATATGTCTGGGCATGCATGTTCCACATAATCCCTCTTAAAATTTTTTTTCTTTTGTAAAAACTGACTGGAATTTCTTATTTAGTGCTTCACAAATATCTTTCTCTTGTGTATAGGTGATTCCCTCATCCGTAATGGATTGTATTTTATCTTTTTACATTGGTTTTGCTTCTGATGTAGCTGTAAAATAGCTTCAGTTGATCACTACTTTATTTTTGATATCCTCCTGAAACTGTTTTTGGGCTTCCCTCCTTATTCTTGTATAATCGTTTTTTGCCTGTTTATAGTTGTTATATGCCCTTTCACTACTGTGTCTTCTGTATCTGTTCCACAACAAATTTCTTTTTTCTTTTGATTTTTTACATTCTGTATTGAACCATTTCTTTATTATCTTTTCTGCTTCTTTGTGCCGTAGAATGTACTTCTGGACTCCTATTTCATAAAGTTTGCAGAATTTTTTATATACAGCATTTTAAATTTGTCCTCTAAGCTCCTTTTCCCGATCAGTTTCTAAGAAGTACTTCTTAGGTCATGATAATTTTCCATTTTATAGTTTGGCTCTTTTTCTAACTTTCATTGCTGTTAACTATGTTATATGCAATCCTGAAGTTGCAATTAAGTACTGCATGGTCGCTTTTGCCAAATGGAGGGTGATATAATAAGGTGTCAACATCGTTTTCTTGGCTTGTACATATAAGATCTAGCACTGAGGGAACATCGAGTAGTCTTTTTCTGATGCTTTCCCTTACATGTTGTGTTAGGAAAAACTCCTGCACGAGATCCAGGAGCTTTTGTTCCCAACAGCTTTCTTGGCATATTTTATCTAGAGTATTCCAATTCATATTTGTATTAAAAGCTCCAATTAGCATAATTCTTTCCGATTTCTCTTCCATTTTATGTAGTAATGCTCTTAAACTCTGAATTGTACTCTCTGCCAGACCCTCATATTCGCCTCTTTCCCATGTGTTTGATCTGGGATCCATATACAAATTGGCTACAATTACTTTCCCTTCAGATGTATTGATCTCTACTGCAATCAATTCAACTTGTGACAGTTTATCTAGTTCTGTTTCTTTGACTTTTAGATTTTTCTTTGTTAATATTATAATTCTTCCTCCTTTATTTAAGTTCCTATCTCTTCTCCAAATATTGTATTCCTCTAAGTTTAGGATGTCATTTGATATCCTTGGTGTTAATTTTGTTTCAGTTAGGCATATTATTTGTGGTTCATTTTTTCTGATATAATTATTCATCTCTAATAATTTGGATACCATTTCATCCACATCTGAGTACATCAACTTAACATCTTATTTATATACTTGTCATGATTTGGTCCTACTACCTTCCTCCTTTTTATTCCCTCCTGTTTATGTACCACTTTCGTACCTGCAATCCAATTACTTTGTAAAAAAAAAATTATTTTTCTCTTCCTCTGATCTTCCCTCATTTTTTGTTTTTCCATCCTCCCTCTTCTCTTTCAGTAATTACAGTTCCTCTTGTGTTAGGCATCTTTTTATCCATACATTTTTTAACTTCTCTTTTTCCATAAGTTTCTTTGCATTTTTTAGTATCTCCTCCACAGTGTTTACACTCTGGAAGGTTACCTTTAGGGGTCTTGACTTGTTTCTCTCATATTTCCATAACCTTTTGTGTTCCTATATGTCTTTACTACAGATTTCCTCTGGTACTTCCTTCAATATGCTCATTACATTTGCCATCTCCTTTTTGTCCCTCGAGATCTTGTTTCTTACTTCTTCCGCTTCTATACCAGTGATTACTATAGATTTGTTGATATCTGCTGAATCTCTGACTAATTTAGGGTGGTTTTGGATTATTCTTTTCACTTCCCTTTTAATGCTTTTTTCCTCCACCCTTGTTTCTAAGTCTCTCTTTATTTTCACCATTTCAGCATAAGTGGTTTCCACATCATTTTTGTAGCTTTTGCACAGCTTCATTCACCTGTGTTATCTTCTCCTCAGTATCACTGCTCTGGTCTATCAGACTGCTTACTTGCCTAATTGTCTCTGTGTCATTTGTGTGTGTGTGTGTGTGTGTGTGTGTGTGTGTGTGTGTGTGTGTGTGTGTGTGTTGCTCAGTTGAGCAAATATCAATTGGCTGTAGGAAGCATAATGTACAAAAGACCTATAATATATTTATTTACTTGAGAGAATATTACTGAAAACGCTGAATGGCCCATGCCATATTAATTGTGCATGAACAACAGTGTTATCATTTTGATTAGATTACATTACACCCAAGTGGAAACCTGTTGTTGCAAAAATGAGTCGAAGTTTTTTTTAACCCTTCACGACAGACGTGGTTTTCAATTAATAAATAAATAAGTGCATCTTATGATATGAAATAGAATATTGCTCTGAGATATCATTACACTAACTGAGTTATCGGAAAATGCTTCTAACGCATTCCCTATGAAAGCCTCCCCCTAAACTGAACACAGTCGTCTTCTGATAGTAAGAAAAAAGTGTAAAAGACGTCATTGTATTTCAGTCACAATATCTGCACAATCTACACCAAGGCTTGTACTAGAAGGAAGCTCCCCAACACCTGTTCTAATTTTGCCAATTACTCCTTACTATCCTTTTCAGCGTCATTTAAATAATTCCAGTACCATCATTTACAAGATTTACAGCTTGCAAATTGATATTAACTAGCCATATCCCATTACAAGTCTCTAAGGAAGAGGTGCCAGGGCCTCCCTAACAGGCCCAAGATTAATGAAGGAAGATATCTGGATAGGATTCACAAACTGGACCCCTTCCTACCGATGATACATTTTCTTGGTTTATTCGCACTTCTTCCGAAAGATATTGTTTAGTATGGAAAAAAAAATTAGTGTCGGGAATAGAGAGGCTCTTCTATAACAACTACATCACATGATTTCTCTCCTTTTGCAGAATAATACCGTCCAAAGGTAGGAGGAATATAAGGAAATGTGCCGTCGTACTGAAGGAGTCAACATCACCTCAGTTCCGTAAATAAGATCAGTTCAAATTAGAATCGGACCTTTTCATGAGAGAGAGAGAGAGAGAGAGAGAGAGAGAGAGAATCAGGGTTGCCCTTTCCCCTTGTTCACGAATTACAAATGGTGAAAGTATGTCTGCAGTAAGAAATGTATATGACATTGGAAGTGTTGTAATGCTATGTATGAATTAGTCTGTATATGCCCTTAGTTGAACAAACAGGGCGTGATTGTATGGCAGCACTTAACTGGGCATAAACTAATACCTGTTTTAAATGCCCTCCACGACATTTATTGGAACTCTTGACTCGAGTCACACGCATTGCGAAACAAGCACGCTACCGATTGTATCACTGCAGCTGCACAAAGAAGAAGAAGAAGAACAAAGAGAGAGAGAGAGAGAGAGAGAGAGAGAGAGAGAGAGAGAGAGAGACCAAAACATTCCTTTTAGCAACTTTTTTTTTTTTTTTTTTTTTTGCCTGCAGAAAAAGCGGAAATGATGGGAAGAGGCATCATTAAACTCTCCTTCTCCAACTTCTAAAAATGGATGATGCAAATTTATCAATTTATCTCGCGGTCGAAAGAGGCTATGTACAGGAGAGTTGCATACAGGACAGGTTTGTGAAAATCGTTTATATATCTGGGAAAAAATGTCTTTGGTGACAATACATCCTTTATTTATTTTTACCTCATCTCTCTTACTTTCTTTGCTTCTGTCACATAGTAAACCACTTAAACTTAACTAAATTAAATCGTCTGATGGTAGCATTAAAATTAACACATGAATATCATGGCAAACGCAGTCTTCATGGAAGCTGTTTCTAATCCCCATAGTACGAGGACTCCCACACTTATACAAAACTGTCTTTCGGTGAAAGGAAAGGAAATGTACAGTATGTGCTGATGAGACGAGTCCGTGAATGGCTTATTACATAACTAATTGCCACTCATCCGTGAATGACTTATTACATAACTAATTGCCTCTCATCCGTGAATGACTTATTACATAACTAGTTGCCACTCATCCGTGAATGACTTATTACATAACTAATTGCTACTCATCCGTGAATGACTTATTACATAACTAATTGCTACTCAGCTCTACACTGCATGCCACTGTGTTTAATATTTAGCCTTTTCTTTCATACGAGTGTACTTCGCTTTTTGAGTTTGCCAAACCGTGTAATTTTAAAGTGTTAACTGATTTTACTTGTTTGTCTGACTTGGATTCCGCTAACTTATACATAAGAACCAAAAATCTGCATGAATAAAATATACATGCATCCCTAATGGTGTAAATTTTAATTTGCTTTCATTAAATAAAGAAACGAACACTCATATTGCAATGTAGATTTTTTACTGCATCCATGCCCCCCCCCTCTCTCTCTCTCTCTCTCTCTCTCTCTCTCTCCATATATATATATATATATATATATATATATATATATATATATATATATATATATATATATATATATCCACTGCTGAACAAAGGCCTCCCCCCAGCCTTCTGCACGAATTCCTTGACTGAGCCAATCTTTGTCACGTTTTCCCTGCAAATGTCTCTATCTTATCCCTCCACCTCCTGTCTGGCCGTTTTCTGCTACTTTTACAATCTCTTGGTGTACAGTCAGTCAACCTCTTGCTCCATCGATTATCCCTTATTCTTGCTACATGGCCTGCCCACGTCAGTTTCTGTTCCTTTATAACTTCTATAATATCTCTGACTTTAGTCTGCTCTCTTACCCAAGTTGATCTTTTCCTGTCTCTTAAAGATATTCCCAACACTGACCTTTCCATTGCTCTCTGAGAACGAATTAATTTATTTTACATCGATTTTGCCAGTTTTCAAGTCTCACAACCATACGTCATAGCTGGAATTATACATTCGCCGTGTCCTTTTCGTTTCATACAAACTGGCAAGCTACTTTTCATAATGTCCCTATGTTTACCGAAAGCTTTCCATCCAATTGTAATGTCTGATTTATTTTGCTATCATTATCTTTCGTTAAAGTTAGTATATGTCCCAGGTAATTATACTCCTCCACTTTTTCAAGAATTTCTCCACTTATTCTTATGACGCTCTTTGGTGTTTGAGGATTAAACATTACTTTAGTTTTACTCCGGTTCATCTTTAGCCCTACTTTGTGACTTTCTTTCTTCAGGTCATTTAACATTTCTTCCAAAGTCTCTGCTCTTTCTGAGATTAGGACAATGTCATCTGAAAATCTTAAATGGTTTAGCTATACTTCATCAATGTTCACTCCTTTGTTTTCCCAGTCTAGCTTTCTGAAAATACTTTCATGGCATGCTGTCAATAACTTTGGTGAAATTGTATCTCCCTGACGCACGTCCTTCTCAGTCTTAATGTTCTCTGAGTCCTTATGTAATTTAACTGTAGCAGTTCCCTCTTTATATATGTTTTCGAGCAGTTTTACAATGTTCTCATTCACTCCTTGTTCTCGCAATGAATTTATAATCGCTATGTGCTTCTCTGAGTCGAAAGCCTTTTCGTAATGAACAAAACTTAAACACAGTGGTTTATTATATTCTGTAGTTTTCTTAATTATTTGAGTCATTGTGTGTAAATGATCAGTACTCGAGTACCCCCTTCGGAATCCTGCCTGTTCACGAGGTTGGTTTTCCTCCAGATTTGTAGCTATTCTGTTTGTAAGGACTTTAGTGAAGAGTTTGTAAATGACTGATAGCAAGCAAATGGGTCGATAGTAACTAAGGTCTTTTGAGTCACCTTTTTTATAAAGTACAATAACTATTGCATTACACCATGTTTTGGAATTTTCTTCTGTTTTGAACATTGGGTAAATAAGTGAGCAAGCCTATTTTGTAATTCTGCTCCTGCATCCAACAGTAAATCTGCTACTATTCCATCTTCTCCCGGAGCCTTCCCTCTTTTCATATTTTTAAGAGAAATATTTACTTTGTCTGGTGTTACCTAAAGTATTTCACTTGTGTCAGCTAAAAAGTTAGCTATTGGTGCTATTGTCTTTGATGCATACAGTTCTTTGTAATATTCTTCAACTCTCTTCAACATTTAATGGCTTCACCGTTTTTGTCTTTTACTGATGTAATTTGTTGCTTTCTGAGTGCCATTTTACTTCGTACCTGTCTCAGACTTTTTCCTTTTTTGATGGTTTCTTTGATTTGATCCATGTTTCTCTTTCTTTATTCTTCTCTTTGTCTTTTGTTGATAAGGTTATTATTTTAATTCCGCTCGTTCTATTTCATCTTTCTTTGTTTTTACTTTCATTTCCTTTCGTTTTTTCAGAAGCTCAAGTGTCTTTTCTGAATACTTCCCGGCTTTGGTTGTATTAGGTTTTCCTACTACCTCCGCTGATTCTCTTAGCACTTTTGTTAGTCTGTCATTCAGCTCATCAATGTCACATTCAGCATTACTGAGAGCCTGAAATCTGTTCCTTATTTCCAACTGACAGGCTGCTTTGTTTTCGTTGACTTTTATTGGGCATATCTTTTTATCTTTAATCATCTTCTTTCTTTCACTTTTGAAACTGAATCTTGCTGTGCAACCCACCATTCTATGGTCACTTCAAATATTTACCTGGTTGATAACTGTGACATTTGTGACTGTGTTATTCTTATTTGCTATAATGAAATCGATTTCATTTTTTGTTTCTCCATTTGGGCTTCTCCAGGTCCACTTTCTCCCTGTTCTTTTGTGAAAGAATGTGTTCATTATTCTCATGTTAAGCATTTCTGCAAAGTTTACCAACATTTCTTCTCATTTGTCCCTTTCTCCCACTCCAAATTTTCCCATACATGCTTCTCCATTATTTTTTATTTTCCAACTTTTGCATTTAAGTCTTCCATGAGTATAGTATAGGTGGTCTTTTCTTCTTCCATAATCTGGGAGATGTCATCATAGAATGTTTCAATTTCTTCATCTGAACTCTGAGAAGTTGGTGCATATACTCGTATTACGTTCAGGGTATATTTTTGGCACAGTCCGATTACAACCATTGCTGCTCTGTCAGATACACTGCTGAATTTAACAATGTTGTCTGCAAGATTTCTGTTCATTAGAAATCCTACACCACTAACTCTTTCATTTTCCCTTCCTCTGTAGTAAAGTATGTGGCCACTGTCATTGAGCTGAATTACTTTTTCTTCTTTTCTGTGGGTCCCACACAAACCTACAATATCCCAAATAATGTTTTTCAATTCAGCTATTAAGTTATCAAGTTTGTAATCTTCAGTGAGGCTTCTTACATTGTATGTATAGATCTTCATAGATTTAAGAGTGTTTAATATCCCATTCCCTAACTTGTCAACACAGTGCTTACTCACTTTCGGTGGCACACTGCCCGTAAGCACAGGAGGCAGTGCAGTTGGACCTTTAGTAGACGATGATCCAACAGGAACGCCCGTCAAATCCTTTGCAATAGAACTCATGTTTGATTGGGAGGATTGTCGCATTTAATCTCACCTCCCTGACACATAGTTTCTGTTGAGATGTATTTTTTTTTTTCTACCACCTTATTTGTTATATTCGGTGGAGCTCTATATATCTATAGGGGGTCCCATGGTCCACGCCGTCTAAGATGGCACCTTGTATATCTACAAGGCCTTCCCCTATCTGTCACCTGGGGACGCGCCAGGTAGCAGTGGGATCCTCCACCTGGATATATATATATATATCTATATATATATATATATATATCTATATATATATATATATATATATATATATATATCTATCTATATATATAGATATATATATATATATATATATATATATATATATATATATATATATATATATATATACACTTCTCACACTGTCCATCAAAAAAACTCTTTCAGTATTATATGCGGGGCACCTCTTACAGTGACTGTCCGTCTGCCACTCACTAACGATTATCAGACGAGTAGTTTTTCACTCCCGCAGAAATTTGCTGGTTTAATGATGCCACAGCGCACCACACTTCGTCCCACCCCACCGCAGCCCCTGCTCACACTGTACCAACAAAATCTGAGTACCTCACCACACCAACCACTCACACCCTACGAAAAGAAGTACCACACACCACCACGGCACTCACACTGTACCAGGAGAATAACGACACCTTACAACACCATCGGCTCACACTATACCAAGAAAATTACCATTCCTCACCACACCGCACCATACCACCCGCTTACTTTACCTCACCACACCACACCAGGGGCATCTGCTGAAATACCCTTTTTGCCCCAGATCTATGACTTTTGTAGCTGTTACCATTCTGATGAAGTTTTAATGCACGGTATCTTATTCTTACTTGTCTTGTTAAACCCCATCGTTATACACCAGTGTTTAAAATATTAGGATGATACAAATTCTCCAGAGGCAGACCCTCTCTCCAAACGTCAGAATTTGCTGACCGTGTCACAGATGTGGTAGCAGGAATAACCGTGGCAGTATATTCTAATGAAGGAGTTCAGTTGGAACAGTAATAAACAACATGAAGCTTTACTGCCTGTCCACAGTAATTGCTCAATAACTGAAAAACTAAACTGAATAACTCTCAGATCCGTTACTGCGTCAACTGTAAAGTACCTGTAATTTTGAGCTGCATCATTCCTCTGCCACCTTTCATCTTCGACAGTACTGAGAGGAAATACAGCAAATTGGCAATAATAGTTAGCATATATAGTAAGCTTCCATTGCTCACACACGAACCAAATTTCGTGTTATGTTCCGTGTCTCTTAGTGTGTGTGTGTGTGTGTGTGTGTGTGTGTGTGTGTGTGTGTGTGTGTGTGTGAGTTTTGTTAATGATCAAACAATTGTGTCAGCAAAATTCGTCACCCTCCCAGCCCTCTCCAAAAAGTGCAAACTTGTTCATTTTGAGGTGACTGGAGGCGATTCTTCAAATCCAGGATCTGCGTCTGTTCATTGCCTATTCATTTCGCATCAGATACATTATCACCGAAATTCTTTCGAATAACAAAGTGCCGTATAGCTCCAACATTCACAAAGGACCAGCCATGCAAAAGCCAATACACCTTTAGATAATAAAAATTTAAAAAGTTCTTTCATCCTCTAAGGAGAGGGTTTGAAACTCTCGTAGCCCAGTTTCGCCTAAATAGTGTTGGTAGTGGCTAGAGACCCCAACACTTGAATCTAAACACACACACACACACACACACACACACACACACACACACACACACACACACACACAGCCATTACATAGATTTACTAACTTGAGAAACATTTGCAATTTGCAAACGTTTATTCCTACACAAAGAGTCGTGTGCATTTTTGAGGTACATTATGTGCATAATCAGGAGTGTGAAAACTTCGTCGGCCTCAGGGATGTGGGAGTGGATGCAATGCCTTATTTACTGCCAATACTGGTGATACTTTCTTGTGCTGTTTCGTTTACTTCTTCCGTCCGATTCAATTCGGGATTAATACCCAATGTCAGTTTTGATTAAATGCCATGCTGTATCACTCAGGTTGGTGCATTGCTTTTATCGCAGATCTTTTTTCTACTCCATAGCTCGATGTGAGTGAGCAAGACACCACTTGTCTCAAGGAGAATGAAAAGGAAAAGGATTAACTATCAATGGAAAGCTTTAGGACAGAAGACATTTTTATAAATAGCTGTGGTAATGTTATATCAAAGAATGGGGTCATTTACTCGCATAGTACTTGTGGGATTAGTTGTGATATTCTGGGTTCTATAATATCCTGCTGTACAGTGGGGCTACACAGTTTTGTTATGCACGTTGAGGCGTGTTGCTGGTGTGGTGCCAGTAAGTTAGGTTAAGATGTAATATAAGTGTAACTTAGATGTAAGATAGTTGTAATGTAGTAATTAAGAACAATTTAGTATAAGTGTGAATAATTATAATCTAGTATAAGTATATTATAAATATAAAATAAGAATGATTTTTTTGTATCGCAGAGATAAGTTAGAAGTTAACATCTACGTATCATGTAATTCGTATTAATGTATTACATCAGCCGACCACACTCCCTCCTCTCCTCCATAAAACACGCGGGTAGCTGAGTTGACGAACATTTAAATTGGCTCAATCTTCATAACCTCTTACTCGAGTAAATTCAAAGATATCTTTCGGTCTCAGTTCATTTTAATGTTGGAAATGCTACTTGAGAAAGTGCCAGAAGGGGAGAAACAGTCCATAATATTCTATATATTTAGTTACCTCGAAATATCGATCATTGTGCGTTCCCACATTGGTTAACTGATGAAATAGCATCCGAACATCATTACGGAGGCTTAATATTAAGTGATGTGATCATTCTCGATACTACTCAAATTTTCTCCATCGTCATGTTATCTTGGAGAGAAACGATAAACCCTAAAGAAGTCAATTCCGAAATGAGTGTTGGGAGACATACTTGTTAACGTGAAATCTGTAACTGGAAGTTAACATCCTCGAATGCAATCGGACCACTTCACCCAACTTACATCAGGGCAGGGCACGCTTTTGTGTGTGACTCAACCACTGCTTTTCGTCTGGTCCACAGGTTAGTGACAAGGCTTCATAATTCCCCTTTCCCTTGTTTCCACATTGAAAGTTATAGAGAACAGAGTGATTAATATTGTGTTCAATAGCAAACATCTTGTGTGACTCAACCACTGCTTTTCGTCTGGTCCACAGATTTTAACATCAAATCAAGTCGTAATCTATCAAACGTGTCACCACACATACGTACCATACACTTCTCCTCCCCCCCATTCATTGTTAGGCAAAAAATCTAAATCATTGTACCTTAACCTAAGTCGAGTTTTCTGTATTATAAGTCACAAGGGAAATAATGTAATCAAAGTGTATTTCATTAGTCTAAAAAGGTAATCTAATTCTCGGAAGTTGTGTAAATGTTGAATTAGGTCATTTTGCGTCTTACCATTTATGGAATTGGGTGTCATGATTAAGTCTCATCATTGAAGTGAAAGTGTTATTGTAGGAGAGTGGTGCAGAATGTATTATTGAGTCAGTAGTCTTTTTATCGTTTTACTATCGTCCCTCCTCGAGTCCTTCAGTGACCAAGGAGAACGACGTCCACTCATAACTAGTATGGTCCTTCTGTTTCCAAGTGGTGTTAGATCAATGTTAAGGGAAGTGAGTCTATGGATTTAAACATTTATCTACTTTTGGGTTTGATTAAAATCAATGTTATACTTTTCTTAAATTCGGGTTTCAGCTACTCTTCTTTGATGGCTATGTATGGGGCGGCCGTAAGATGTACTAGGGAAAATAAACAACTCGAGAACCTAAGCCTACCTAAATTCATGATGACCCATTTAGTATGAAATCTGATCCTACAGTTTGGACATAAGTCGGGTAAGTCATTGGTATCTATTTCGGAGTCAGGGAATTAAAACACCCCAGTTGGTTTTGGTTCTACAGTAAAAACAGACTCAGTAATTTAATGGCAGCCACGTTGGTGAGTAAAAACTGTTATGCTCAAGGTCAGTCCAGATATGGCTAGCCATAAAGAATATTATGCTACCACACCTCCCATCCTCCATAAATTCTAACACAACCTTGAATTGAATAAACAAACTAGAACCGGCATAGAAACTTCACCTGATACTAAACTCCCATTACCAATTGTCACCCTTGTAATCTCGACTATAAATTCAGTGCACATCCTGATGATTTACACTCGAACGCTAAGCAGTGATATCAGATGTAAGAGGAGAGATTGTAGTGACATCAAAGTTCAGTGGGATCAGAATCATCGTAACATTACTCTAGTGTCTTAACAGTGAGGTATAATTAAAAATTCTAAAGCAATACACTGGGGTTTAGCAGTGGTATTCATTAAAATTCCTACCAATACACTGGTGGGCTTACACTGGTGGCAGCGGTGGGATCATAAATATTCTCCATAACTAAAGTGCACTAGAGGCCCACCTTATCTTATATGGTTAACAGTCCCAAGTAACATGCTAAAAGCATCTCTAGTAGGCCACAGCCAGATTCCTCGATTGTTGGAAATCTCGGGTGTAGAACTAAGAATATATCGAGCCCATGGAGTGAGGGCAAAAACATTTTTCTCAGATCATCGTATGAACAGGGTGGATCCCCCTTCCTCTTTTCGTTATGAGCAGGCACGGTACTGCCAGTTGTAGATCTAAGTCCGAGGAAAGGGAGGATGAGCGATCAGTGAGGGATAGAACAGCGAGAGAGCTAGAAGAGATGGAGCCCCCACTACTCCCTGCCACCCCTTTTCAATCATTACATTCAACCCCTCAATCGTTCACGAGAATGAAGAAGGTTCACACTAAGCCCTGGGATACTCCAGTCCCGGAACTTCACCAGTTGCAAGGACTCGATGCAATGGCCAGCTTAGTAATGTTCTTCAAACTCATGGAACAATGCGACCAAAATGATTCCACCTGCATGCAAATGGCTAAGAGTAGAGTTGGTTTGGAGTTAGCCGTATTCATACACAACCATCAAAGAAACCATCGAACAGACTCCTGGCTAACACTTAAACATCTTCTTAGGACAGAGTTTGCAATAGCAGTCAGTGAAGATCGAGCGTGGCAGGAGCTGGAGTCAATGAGCTATGACTGGGGAGAATCACCCCAGGCTTTCACCCATAGGTTCATTTGTCAACACACAGTAATCGAATCAAAGTTCCCTAATGAGAATTTCCTAATTCAGACCAACGAATAAAGAAGAAGCTGTGGTATGACTTAGCTTCTGCTTCACACGAGAAGTTGGAGGGATTTCTAGATGATGAGTGTGCATTGTGCAAATTCCTGAACCATATTGAACATGAATGACAGTTACTAGAAGAGAGGCAACCCCCTCAAATTAACGCGGTACCAGTGAAGGATAGTAACAGGGAAAAGACCAGCACACGTTCCACTCCTTCCATTCCTGAAGGCTCGGCCAGTAATATGAGTATGGTGGAAACTAAGAATGAAATGAAAGAACTAAGAGCTCAAGTGCGGGAAGTGAAAACAAATTTAGAGCGCATGAGTAAGAGGCAGGCGAGTGATCAGGAAACCCCCCCACCGAAATTATTGTAGTCACTGCTGAGCAACGTCCCACACACTGCAAGAGTGCTGGTGGAAACCCCCACCCGGTTGTTGTTTTGACTGTGGCAGACCTGGATGTCGTCGGGGAAACCGCAGGTGCCCCAAATGTAAGCAGGAAGCCTCAACCCAGGTTAATCCCAACTCAAACATTTCCCAGGACCCTAGTCCGAGAATATGACTAGCCAGTGGTAATACCTCTCCCACCATTAGTATCATTGCCAATGGGAAGGTGGTAGAGGCACTAGTTGATACAGGCAGCAGTTACACGGTAATAAAGAAATCGACTGCCAAGCGAATAGGTGGAGATAAATTCACATCGAAATCCTCCTCAGTTACAAGGAGTCACAGATGCACCTTTGAGAATTTTAGGAATGCTGTGGACTGAAATTGGGGTCGGTGACATAAAAACTCACAAACAGTGGTTCCCGGTAGTACTTAACTCGTATATCAATGCTGACCTACTCCTTGGGTGTGACATATTGAGTCAAGCCCCCCTTATTTGGAATGGCGAAAGGAGAATCATGAAATGGGAAGGCGCCTCTCATGTAGTAAATCACGTTCCTCGTCAGATGAACAAGTCGAAAGAGTAAAGTTGAACCCTGTAGTGGTCACAAATCCATCACAACTTTTTACTCAAATCAATCTCCTTATGCTGGAAAAGCTTAGTCCCTACCAGTCCAAATTTGTGCCCGTCCATGTAAGAGAAGACCCAGATACTAACTTGATTGTTCACCTGCAAGCCAAATTCAGTCATAACACTCACCCCTATCTAGTCCAAGTAAGCTCAGAAAACACCACCCACCTACTGCTCATTAATGCCACTAAGCAGGAAAAGACATATTAGAAGGGCACGATTGTTGGATCTTACGAGAAAATTGACAACCCTTCCTGAAAAATTAACACCACCACCCAAATCCATAATGACTTGCTGCCGGAAAATGATCAAGTGAGAGAGAGCGGAACACGTGAACAGAGGTTAAAAGAACTTATCGAGAGAAAAAAGTGGCAACATCTCGCGAAGTCTCAACGTAAAGACCTATCAGAGTTAATACTCAGTCATGACCCCCTTTTCATCCTTGACAAGAAAGAGTTAGGGACTATCAGTGGCCCTCTCGTGCACACTAAGGTGGCTGATCCCCAGCCCAGTCGTGGACCAATGTACCGTTACCCCGAGCAGGCCAAGCAGATTATTTCAGACAAGCTTCAAGACATGAAAGATCGGGAGATCATAGAACGATCAACAGTGGCCTGGTTGTCATCTATAGTACTAGCAAATAAACCTGATGGGAGCAAATGGATGTGCATAGACTACCGACATGTCAACAAACATCTTGCTACTGACATTTATCCTCTTCCTCGGTTGGAAGAATTAGTGGAACAAGCAGCTGGTCATCAATACTATGTCACCCTCGACATGCGAGAAGCTTACTTCCAAATCATGATAGATGAAGAGAGCCGTGACCTTACTACTTTCAGTGATGGAGTTACTTTGTACAGATTGAGACAGCTTCCATTCGGTCTTAACTGCTCCCCTGCAATCTTCTCCAGGCGGTTGGCTTCAGTACTGACATCACTCCTGCAGAAAGGATGGGTCAGAAATTACTTGGATGACTTGATTCTTTGGGCTCATGACTTTGCTACGTTACTAGATCGCTTCAGGCAACTTTTCCAACTACTCACTGAAGATGGCGTAAAACTGAATCATTGTAAGTGTACATTTGGTCTTAAAGAGGTTACTTTTCTGGGTCACAAAATCTCAGCAGACGGAAGCTAACCTGACCTAAAGAACGTAGAGGCGATTGCGAAGATGAAAGCACCCACTACAGTGAAAGAAGTATGTCGTTTCCTAGGTATCTGTGGTTTCTATAGAAAGCATATTCCCTCCTTTGCTAGAACTGCTGTACCTCTAACCAACCTAACTAAATTCGCAGAGTGGATTTCACCAGGCTTAGAGCGCTACTTGCAACTACAGATTGGAATGAAATGTCTGAAACCGATGACATAAACCCAGCATGGGAAATAATCACCAAAAAATTTAATGAAGCAGTAAAGTCATGTGTGCTACTGTGTAACAGGCGTCTAGCTGGTAATAGTAAACCAAAGTGGTGGTCCAGTGAAATTAAAAGTAATATAATAGCCAAAAAAAAAGGCATATCATCAATATAAAACTACACATAATGATGATAAATCACAGTACAAAAATCTATGCTGCATATCGAAAAGACTTATTAAACAAAGCAAAAGAGCACTGGAGATCCACATTGCTAATACATGGAAATCAAATCGTACAGAATTTTAGAGTTGCATTAGAAAGAAAAAGGTTATGACTACATCAATAGGCCCTCTAGAAACAAACAATGGCAAACACACCGAAAATGAGGTTGAAATGGCGGAAATTCTTAACGATTACTTTGCATCTATTTTTACAGTTGAAAACACCACCAGAAACCTACTGTTACCCACAAACCATGCAAACAGCGCAGTCCTGTGTAACTGTGCTATCCACAATAGCGATATCCTTTCAGCCAGAAATAGTATCAACATAAAGAAAGCCCCTGGCCCTGATAAAATATCACCGAGAATTCTCAAAGAAACAAAAAATTAGTTATAGCTGCCAATCTTTGTCTTATTCAGTAAATCGTTAAGTACTGGGAAAGTTCCCTGTGAATGGAAACTAGCAAATGTAATACCAATTTTCAAAAAAGGAAATAAGTCACACCCAGGAAATTACAGAACAATCAGCTTAACATCAATAGTGTGTAAGTTAATGGAAATATTTAGATGAGATAAATAGCTAATTATCTAGAAGGAAATAATATAATTAAAGACTCACAGCATGGATCAGACACCGTCATTCATGCTTAACCCGAGGCGTCCCGATGACATATGGATACGTTGCCACGTTTTGTCACTGTGACACCCGACAATATATCCATACGTTTTGGAATTGCGAGGTCCATCATTTGCACATTTTTCAAGTTTCACGGGTGATTTTTGGTAGACATATGTGGGAGACCTTCTTCCCAACGCCAGATGGAGAAAATGCCTGGACCCACCTGACCCCTCCTTCCCCCCCCTCCCCGCACGCCATTTTCTTGGCAACTCACCTGTTAGCAGTGACCTGGCCAGTATAGACGTATTGCACCACGGTCTCTCCGATGACGAAATTCAAGGCAAAAATGATTTCCGAGGTGGAGAAGAAATGAAGAGAGAAGCCAGAGGAAGAAAGAAGCAGAAGTGATGAGGCGGTAACATCGTAAAGGAAGGTGTCATGTGTTGATGTTTTTGGTGAGTGAACAACGCTTATGTCGCCTATAATATTGTGTGAAGACCAATATACTCTTGCACTACATATAAATTCGTACCAAATAAAAAAATATTTACATTTAATGAGTGGTTAGGAATAGTTACCCGTCCCAAGAAAATGTCTTTTCTGAAGCCTGGCATGAGAGAAAATGGTATCAAGGTTGGGATACTTTTACCTTTATTTGGTGTTTCTAAACTCAAATGAGCACTTTCCCTCTGAATTTTCGATGTCTCATAAAAAGCAGAGGTTTTAGCCAAAAAAAAAAAAAAAAACTTCGAAAATCCGCCGAGACTGGGGGGGGGGGGAGTCAGTGGTGAAAAATCTGCTGGGACTGGGTGGGTGAACTAACTTACTGGACTTCTTCCATGATGTTTACAAATCATATGATGACTCAAGAACAGTAGATATAATTTACCTCGACTTTCAGAAAGCATTTGACACTGTCTCTCACAAGCATCTCATGAGCAAAATAGAAGCATATGGAATAAAAGGAAATATGCAGAAATGGTTTCAAAACTGGCCTTCAGACCCAAAACAGCAAGTTGTGATAAACGGAAAGGAATCCAAATGGTGTAACGTGATTAGTGGCTTTCCCTGAGACTCAGCACTTGGACCGATACTTTATATTATCTATATAAACGATATTGATGAGGGTCTAAAATATAAAGTATCCCAATTTGCAGATGGTACTAAAATAACCAGTAAAGTAACTTCAAAGTTACAGTGGCAGCAGTTACAAAATGACCTTAGTACTTTAGCAATTTGGGCAGAAAAATGGCAATTGAAATTCAACACAGAAGAATGTAAAGTACTTCACACTGGTAGTAACAACGTCCATGCGAATTACAAAATAAATACTACCCATTTATCAAGTACAGACAATGAAAATGATCTTGGTGTGATAATATCAAATGACCTAAAACCCAGTAAGCAGTGGATTGAGGGTTAAAATTGCAAACAAGCAGGTGGGTTTTACTGGAAGAACTTTAGAGTTTAAATCAGAAAAAGTCATACTTGCCTTGTACAACTCGCTAGTGCGCCCCCATCTTAAGTAGTGTGTGCACTTCTGGTTTCCGTACTACAGAAAGGACATAGAAAAATAAGAGAAAATACAGCGAAGAATCACAAAAATGATACTACTACTTAGAAACAAACCATATAGGGAATGCCTTGAAGAACTTAAATTATTTAGCCTAACGAAGCATAGGTTAAGAGGTGACCTTATTGATGTTTTAAAAATCATGAAGGGATTTGACAACCTAGACATTAATAAATATTTTGAAATAGACTGGTCGAGTCAGACCAGAAGTAATGGCTGCAAAATTATTGGAAAGCGTTTCCAATCCCATGATGTAAAATACTTCTTCAATAGAGTCAGAAATATCTGGAAGAAATTACCCTCAGATACCGTGAATAGTACATCAGTTAAGACATTCAAAAACAAAATAGACAAGTATTTGCACGAGAATCCTGAGCTGACTCTTTTTCTGTCTGAATAACTTGCTTTTATAGTTATGTGAAACTTCATTCCCCTTATGTCTACAAGAAACCCCGTAAACAATGCACAGCCCCGTTAACAAATTCGTGAGACACCTGCTAGAGCGAGCGCTCTGCCCTTACCATTCTTTCTTGACGGCGGGTAGCTGCCCAAACCACCGCACCAACTCAAACACAGCGACTCCGGGAACAGAACACCGAGTCTCGAATATTGATTCAGCACCGTGACTTGGGAGGATATTAATATAATTTTCGGCCTCCGGTACTACAGATTGATAGCAGTAATGGTGCAATTGTGAGCATACTACTCGAGATACATAAATTCTAAAAATAGACAATTTTGAAGGCAATAGTTTCAATGTTTCCGAACCAGAGATTTTATAATGGAGTCAATAGTAGGGTCACCCCTTCCCCCAGCTGGAGATAGTGAAAATTTGTTCTTCGTTATATTACATGACAAAAAGTAATGGAAAGATATGCATGTTTATTTACTCTACCCTAAAATAAAATTGGTAAACGTAGCTATACTTTAGAAAACTGTGAGGACCCGGAGAGAGAGAGAGAGAGAGAGAGAGAGACAGACAGAGAGAGAGACAGACAGACAGATAGACAGATCGGTAGCATTCAGTATTAAACTTTCTTCTTAGGTATACGTTCATAGTCTCCTTTTTTCTTCCATTTGACGAAAAATAGGAAGCTATCGGTGCAGTATATATCAGCCCATATATGTCCAATTCAAATGGGCCACGCGTCCATTCACTCATCATTCAATCCCCCAGAATCCCGGCTCATTGCATCACTGTTTGGATGCCTAGTGCCCCAGATGAATTTCCATATCTCTTTGGTGCATGGACCTCAGGAAATCTCTGCCCGTTTTCCACTTACCCAATGTCATTTACAAGTTTAGATTAGTCACCTGTGCATTAATGGGTGGAAATATTCATTCACCAGCGTGGTGAAACAAATGACCAGTATCTATGACGGAAGGCAAGAACCGAGAATACATAATGGCAACGCGATAAAGAGTTAAACTCTTATAATTACATAATCTTTCTCGCATCTGACTAAGAGTCGTGTAATATTACATTTACTTAATGGAATCACTAACCAGGCATTCGTATTAGGCTAAAACCTACACAGGGATACAAGGTAAAGTTTAGTGAGGGATGGCGAAATATATAGCAGAATCTTACTGTATGTGGTCAAGGTTAGTATTATCAAATTATGTTATACAAGGAAGAAACGAGTTGATCATGTCACTGTTCATTTTGGTTGTTGAAGGGACCTTTGAATTATTCTGGCAATAATACCTTAATGACGATATTGGGATAAGATGGAGGGATGGGGTGGAGAGGTATATGAGAGAGGGGTGTGTGAGTTGGGAGCGGGGCAGTGAAATGGCGGAGGACAGGGCGACGTGGAGGCGATTTGTTTGTGGCCACCCCGAACGGGATTGAGGCGTCTGGCAATAGATAGATAGATAGATGATATTACTGAATCATACTACTTACTTCATTATGCTTGGTACTCATACTGTTGTTTCATTCCATTCCCGATTAAACGCTGTCATTAGTCAATCCTTCCACTTATACTGCTTCTAGTTGTTGGTGTTGGGATTAGTTCTCAAGTATTTGGTAATGTAATTATGTAACCACGGAATATCCGTAGTTTAACTGCAATCGCTGGATGGTTGCCATAGCAACCTCTACTCAGCAAGTTATATCTCGCCTGGATGTTATCGTGTAGGGTTTGTGAAACTAAAAAACTATCGTTGAGTCATACCACCTCGGACTGTTATATACTGCACCGATACAGTTTCCTATTCTTCGTCAAATGGAAGACAAAAGGAGACCATGAAGGTATATCCGTAAAAGGAACGTTTAATACTGAATTCGTCCGATCTCTCTGTCTGTCTGTCTGTCTGTCTGTCTCTCTCTCTCTCTCTCTCTCTCTCTCTCTCTCTCTCTCTCTCTCTCTCTCTCCGGGTCCTCACAGTTTTCTAAAGTATAGCTACGTTTACCAATTTTATTTTAGGGTAGAGTTAATAAACATGCATATCTTTCCATTACTTTTTGTCATGTAATATAACGAAGAACAAATTTTCACTATCTCCAGCTGAGGAAAGGGGTGACCCTACTATTGACTCCATTATAAAATCTCTGGTTCGGAAACAGTGAAACTATTGCCTTCAAAATTGTCTATTTTGAGAATTTATGTATCTCGAGTAGTATGCTCACACTTGCACCATTACTGCTATCAATCTGTAGTACCGGAGGCCGAAAATTATATTAATATCCTCCCAAGTCACGGTGCTGAATCAATATTCGAGACTCGGTGCTCTGTTCCCGGAGTCGCTGTGTTTGAGTTGGTGCGGTGGTTTGGGCAGCGACCCGCCGTCAAGTAAGAATGGTAAGGGCAGAGCGCTCGCCCTAGCAGGTGTCTCACGAATTTGTGAACGGGGTTGTACCTGTACATAGCATCGTGTCACATTATATATTTTTAAGTTTATTCAATGCAAATAAAGTAATATAAGCACAGATTAGGATCTCCACAGATAGCCCTGAGTTAACGGTCACTACTATTACCTCTGTCCTGTGATGGGCTGTCAAACACTGGGGGTCCCTGTTAACCAAGTGACCACCATCAGGATTTTTTTTAATGTACCAGGGGTCACTGCTTCAGGAGGAAGCTTGTGTATTTGTCTCACATGGGAGAGTTCCTTGTCTCAGTGGAGTAATTGGAGCTAGGGCCTGACTGACTGCTGCCTACCTTAAAAGCATCAGGCAAGGCTGCTGCACCACCCCTAAATATCCACACTGTGCACTGTGCAGTCCCTCGTGTCTACAAGGCAATCAGTGCACTTAACACACACGTACATAGTGTCGTGTCTCGTCAGTATACATTTTTCAATTTACTCAATTCAATAGGGTAAAATAAGTACATATTAGGATCTGCACAGATAGCCCTGAGTTAACAGCCACTACTCTTACTTTTGACCCGTGATGGGCTGTGGATCACTGAGGGTCCCTGTTAGACAAGTGACCACCATCGGGATTTTTAAAATGTACCAGGGGTCACTGCTTCGAGAGGAAACTTGTGTACTTGTCCCACATGAGAGAGTTCCATGTCTCAGTGGAGTGAACGGAGTTAGGGCCTGATTGACTGCTGCTTACCTTAAACGCGCCAGGCAAGGCTGCCACACCATCCTTAAACATCCACACTGTGCACTATGTACTTTCCACGTTATGTCTACAGACGCCCCATTAACTCAACGTACCCGTTTATAATGTCACGCCGTAACTATTAGTTTATTTGATTACTGTACTTTCTCCTTCAGGTTACTGAAAGGGATAGCTTATAGAAAACGTATTATAGAATGTGACTTTTCCTTTCCACTATTTCCTGTGCAATTTTCATGTAAGTTTTTCCATGCTGCATGGTGTTTTTTTCTCACTTTTTCCTGAAAGGTTTGGGGGTGGGGGAAGCATTCTTGCTTTACTATCCTTATCCTTCAGCATGTTGAGTTAGATCTTGTAGTCATAGTCTTCACTGTAACAAGCAGCCTCGAAAGGACAAGTTTTTTTTTTTTTTTTTTTTTTTTTTTTTTTTTGTGTCCGACTCTGGGCATAGGCTTCACAGCCTGTATCAAGGCCAAGCAGTCCTCCTACATACCATACACCTCTACTCTTCCTGTCTGCTTTCCTTTGGAATCCTATGCCTGTCTGTTTGTCGGTCGGTCGGTCGGTCGGTCGGTCTCTCTCTCTCTCTCTCTCTCTCTCTCTCTCTCTCTCTCTCTCTCTCTCTCTCAAATGGGGCCTTACCTTTTCAACGGAATGCAGTCAACAGAAGTTTCATCCGATGTGCACCCTAACCCACTACTGCAGTAGACTCTCTTCTTGTGCCTTATATACAGTACCACTGGCTTTCTCGGCGTCGATCAATCTGTGTGTGTGTGTGTGTGTGTGTGTGTGTGTGTGTGTGTGTGTGTGTGTGTTTTGAACTCACATTGACACTTACTTTCATATGTCTCAGTTGTATTACTCTGATACCTTTGTCTTTTTTATGCGATAGATCGATTCTGTATTCACTGATGAGAAGATTCAGGAACTATTAAAGTAAAAATGCCTTTCAGCATGGATAATAAACAAATATTTGGTTTGATTTTCTTATTGCATGTGGATGTACAATAATCGGCAACAAAAAACTATCACCTCACTTACTGTAGTTAACATTCTGAGCCACTGGTGAAGTATTCCAGTATGTTTGGCAACCAATAAGCCCTGTACCCTTGAAAAGTATGATGTAACGAGTGAAATAAAAAAATATATATCCATAATTTTAAACCAAAAAATATTTTTTCTGTATAATTGAAAACAAAAGCACAACCAAATTTAACATCATATCAAATGCTTTTATTGAATTGTATTAGCTAATAGTATGTCATATCCTATCTAGCACTATAAGCGATTACAGGGACATCTTGATTACCCTATATAAGGCAACAGGCGAAATAACGTACATATATTGTATAAAGCACTATGATACAGGATGGTATATAGCCTTAGATACTGCTTTGATAAGTCCATTTTTTGTGGGGTTTGGCCATTTTCATGTGTATCAGACTAATATAATGGATGTTGTGTTATTCATTTATTTTTATATTACACCACAATACATCTGTCAACCGTGTAGTCCTTCCCGCATCTCAGAATAAGGGGGTAAATGAAGCCTCTTCAGTACCACAATTTTATTATGATCCTATGCGTTTAATGCATATATGTTATGGCGTCATTATGGACTGTTCCCTGCCTTTCCTTGGCTTATTGCTATTCCCTTACGTTGCCTTGCACAACCTTCCTTACCTATCGTTGCCATACTCTTCTCTTTTATGAAGAACTTGTTCTTCATTTCGCTGACCAAGTGTGCTGTGCGTCGTAAAACACTGCCCTGCCTTTCCATATGCATGTATCCTGTCCTGCCTACTCTGTCCTGCTCCGCCCTGCCTGATTTGTCCTGCCGTTCCTCTCCTTTCTGCCCTGTCCTGTTTTACTTGTTCTGTCCTACCTGCCGTGTCCTGCCCTATTCTACTTACTGTGGCATGCCTTTCGCCCCTCCCCTGCTCTGCCGTTTAAATGCTCTATCCTGCCTTGCCTTGTCCCACCATGGCTTACCCAACTGTTTCCTTCTTGCTCTGGTATGTCATTTTTTTTTTTTTACCTTGCCCCGTCCTGCCCGCTTTGTCTGCAGTGTTCTCCCCAGTCCCGTCTTACCATGACTTTGCTCTGTCATGCCATGCCCTGTCCTGGTGCGTCAATTTATGCCCTGTCGGCCCTTTCTTTTTCCGCTTTGCTCTGCGCTACCCTTCCTTGAGTTACATATCCATCTTGCCTTAACGTGTATTAAACTGTTTAGTCCTGTTGTACCTGCTTGGTCTTGAACTTATTTGCCCTGCCATATCCTGCCTGCAGCATCCTGTCTGTTCTGCTGTTTTATACTTAAGATATAATAAAGTAGGTTTAGTTCGATTAATAAAAATATCATGACGTTTGATATCGTTTGAGATCGTATTTATTTCGAATTATGAGGCCTGTAACGCCTTGGGCTGAGTGTATATACAAACACTCTTATTTATATAGGAGTGCATGTATAAAGTTTAATCTCTCTCTCTCTCTCTCTCTCTCTCTCTCTCTCTCTCTCTCTCTCTCGCTCTCTCTCTCTCTCACTGTACACACACACACTCATACCTTACTTCCCGAGGCATTCGACGGCGCCTAGGGACGAGAGACCAGATATGGAATCTTATGAAGAAATGTGATGCAGTCTCTCTATCTTTAGAATTGTTATCCATGCAGTTTCAAAGAGTGGTATAAAATGTACTTAGGCTTTCCCTGCAGCACTGCTCCTGCACCGCATGAATGTTTTACTGAGGTACAGGGTTTTAGAGTAATTAAGAGATGTGATGGGGATTTTGGAGTTTGTATCAAATCCCTCCAGTCTGTAGTGTATTGCTTAGATTTTAATAAAATAATCATAATGTTTGATATACTCCTGTAACAGGTATAACTTGAAAGCTCTCAGAGAGAGCATACCTTCGCCAATGTTACTGCCATTAAAAAGGATCCGGATCCGAATCCCTGAAGATATTGTGTGGAATACATAGGCTCCAGATCCACCCCAAAATTAAATTAGTTCGTTTCTTGTCCATGGCCCACCCTTCCACCAGCTTAATCGAAATTCATTGAGAACTTTTGGAGATACTGTCTGAACAAATAGACAAACATAAGTGAATACATAACTTCCTTCAACTTCGTTGGCGGAGGTTATTAGCATATATGAGCAAACAGCAAGTAATAAATTTTATTCTATATTTCCAAGTAACTTCTGTTCAATGTATAATTCATTAACAGTGGGATTACACACTTCTCGTCGTACAAAGTGGATTATTATTTGTGATGGCCACTCCAGATATTATCCCCAACTGGATGTGCTTTTATTACCCTTTCAGTGTCATATATGGATAGGTGTTCTGGCCTAGACCTTTGTTGTCTGCATTCAACTTGCTAAGGTAAGGAATAAGAATTGTGTATTACATACAGCATTATAGCTCTCTGTTGTATAACAATAAGGTGTGTATGTTACTGTTATCCTCTGAGTGGCCAGTATGATTGCCATTAATTTTCTTAATGTTTGCATGGTAAAATATCAGTACTTTCTGTGGTATAACTACCTATAGCTGTTAACGACATTGGCGTTTGCTAATAATTTTTAAAAAGCCGTCTGTCCCATGGGGATTATATTTGTTTTACAAAGTCGTCGGTTAGATACTCTGAAACAAGCAGAATGAAAAGAAATCATGAAACACCGCTCGATAAGATGTTCCTTAATGAACTGCCAGCTACCTTGATTTATATTTTACATTTAGAAGCAGAGTTAAACCAAACGGCCATAACATTTCTAGTACGTCAGCCTAAAACTTCAATAGGCTTAAGGGGACCACCAGTCAGTTGTTAGAAAAATCGACAAGTTCCAATATTTGCTGATTAACCAGGCTCACATTACCCTCTTAAGGGCTGAGAAACTATAAGTGAGTGACCTCTGCATGATTCAAGGGCATTAACATGATGGAAACTGAAATATAATTTTTTAAAAAGCGTGTCCCTCTGTTTGTCTAAATGCTTTTTTGTCCACTTTTCAAATTAAGGGGGACTATCTTGAGGCCTTCAAGAGTCTAACAGGGATAATATTATATGAGGAAGTTACTAGTGTAGCTTAAAGCTGCTTAAATAGTGCACCTGAAGGTCAGGTGCTCAGTTATAGCTGTGTTTAAATTTTTTCCACAACTCTATCAATTTAGCACATTAAAGATCAATTTATCGTCATTTTTGTGAAGCGTGGTGGTCGGGCAGGTAGTATGATGGGCAGATAGGTCGGGTGGGTGGCTGGAAGGGTGGGATTGGCTGGATGGGGCAGCATGGGTGGGTGGGTAGAGAGATAATTAATAAATGAGGATTAAGTCCAGGAGGTGAATCAGTCCATGGTATGAATATTTCCATGGGAAATGTACCCCGAGTGCAATGGTTCCAAAGGGAAACATAGGTCCAGTGGATATAATGGAATCCTGTAGGTCATCTCCCCACGGTGTGGCCCCAACTTGGTCCCAGGCAATGCTGCAATTCAATGTATGGTCATGGTTTTTTATCAGGGTATGCTTCGTGCCCTGCACGTCCGTCAGTAAGCACTGAGGTAGTTCAATTAAACACCTGCGCATAATGTAGGCTTACCAGTCTGAAAGGCAGATTGAAACACTAGATTGTTTCAATGGCCCCGTGCTCCCCACTCAGGTTTATTTCAAAGATCTAAGGTGACGTATAATGGAGGTTTATTCCAGAGAGAACTTCTATAGCTGTGATCTGTTTGATAGCTAGCCCCTTACTGCCTCACAGCGAGCAGCGGGCGTGGGAACCTTAGCTTAAGTCAGCAGTTTAGAGAAGTGTGCTGATTCCATCAATGGTACTGGTTACATATACATATATATAGGTTTTAGGTGTTATAATATATAAGGCATGGTTATATGAGTAAAATAATATAGTATGGGTACATAGTATGGGTACAATACTCCCACGACAAAAATGGAATTGGTGTCTCCTGACACAATGAAGGTAGGAATGCAGCGGATATTTAATAATTGTGGAAAAAAGTGTGGGGGGTGTTTAGTAGGTATACAAGTAAATGGGTTAATTATTATTGTATGGCAAAAACAATCTACAGGAGCTGTAGCAAGGCACAGGAATATAGTATAAACAATACATGGTCATGTGAAAGAAAAAAAGTAAATACATAGGAATAATATAACAATGGGTGTATAGATATATGATGTAAGTGCATAGTACGTATGTACAATGATAAAAAAATAGATTGAAAGGTAATATATCATTTATGGAGCACATATGTATGGAGTTCACTATATTTATTAGGATCTTATCTGATTATATGATGTACACTATTATTGTCTTTGTCGTATGAATCCATATTTGGTTCAATAATTTCACACTGGATTTATTGTTATACATATACTCTATATGGTTATTTTACGCTACTAGTAGAAAATATTGATATTATTTTGGCTGTCACTACTTTTTTCTGTTACTCATGAACTGTTCGTTTTCAGTTAGGTTTTCAATATAATGTAAGGCGTTTCTGTCCAAATTTCTTACAGATTATGTTTATTTTCTTATTTTCTTTTAATAGATGGTATTTGGATGCTTCTGGGCTTTTAGCTACCATGGATGGACACTAAACACTGCCTTCTTCTACAGCCCGGGGAGGCTGTACAACTCCTGTTGCGATTCTGATTTCTTGAAGGCGGCGTTCCATTTTCCTTACACAACAGTGCACTGCACAGACCGTAAGAATGAAACCTATCAAAGAGATGGCCACTGGAGGAAACATAAATGTTGTACCCATGAACGGCTGAAGGCCATAGAAAACTGGTCCATAATGAAGTCACTTTCATTTAGAAAGGTTAGCATACGCAAGTTTGCAGAGGTGATAGAGATATTATCAAATGGTAGAGTGGAAGTCATGCTGAGTGGTTGAAAGATGTCATAGGTGTGATTGCGGACAGCTTGATGGTAACGAGTGGCATAGGTGATTACAGACTCAGATTTGACCGAACAATAGTCAGGAGTCTTATAGAGACCATTAGCAAGCACTGAATGAAAAGAAGAACCAGGACACATGATGGTAACATAGACAGGAACCGTGAAAAAGAAGTACTGGACGTGGTTGAGATGAGCGTGATGGACTGGAAGTTCTGGAGCCGTTGCAAAGGAACAGGCAGAGTGTACAGAATGGTTGAGAACTAAGGCAGACTCGCAGGGTGCGGCGCTACTAGGGAAAATAGTTAGAAGGTAAGCAGCACAAAGGCGAGACGTAGGGGTAAGGAAAGAACATTTGGTGAGATCTGTCGAGGAGATAAAGGCAATGGAAAGGTGATCATGGGATAGGAGGAAATATTCCGAGAGAACAGATGCTTGTAATAAGGAGTTATTAAACATGAAAGGAAAAGGAATATGTTGGAAGAGGTTAAAGGTGATGGTAGAGCAAAGAGGAATATGAACCATGACATAGTTTGCAACAAGGGTGGCCTCAAGAACTGGATAGTAGAATTCTAGAGAGGAAAAAGAAAGTAGTGGAGACAAGTCGAAGGTAGAGTGAGTCCATTCCAATACAGAACGAAGAGCAGAAATAGGTACTAAGTCATCAAGAGCATCAACTAGAATACGAACCAAGGTGGAAACTTGAGAGAGGAGAGAGTCAGTTGAGAGTTGGAGGTTGTTGAGGTGAAGTTTTAGATAGACGAGCTGAAAAACAATATTAATCTTAGAAATTTGTTGTCTAAGATGTCTGTGAAGTTGTTCAGAGTGTAAGTGACTTCATTGAGGTGGGCTGTAATTTTCTGCAACATAGTGTGTTGTACTTTAATGACTCTACTCTGAGATTCTAGGGCAGTGTCCAAGTGAGCTAGGTCTGATTTGAAGTCAGAAAGGTCACGAGCTGTAGCTACGCCAAATAAGCCACTAAGAATTTCACCTCCCAAGTCAAAGAGACCTCGTTTCACACGTGAACGACCTACTGGTGTTTGACTGGAAAACGTGTTGTTTAGTTGAGAGAACTTGTCATAGATGTAATTCAGTTGCCAAGAAAATGGGAGATACAATGAGTACCAAGGTTGATTAGGAATGTGTTTCCCCATGATGGTTGACAGTTGGGCTCTGATCTCGTCCAATTGGCATGTGAAGTGAGGAAGGGCGATGGCTACGTCGGCCAGGGGCTCTAGATCGTAGCGCAATGAGACGACATTCTCAGTCACCATTAACTCGCCTCCTGAGCCGACCAAGGCTCCGGGACGTATTCCACCATCGTCCTCATCCAACCCAGACCCTATGAGGGTCAGCACTGCCATCAGGTAGACCGCTAACATCTTACCTAGAAAATAATTTTAGAATTAATGAGAGAGATCATCTATCTGTTTATTGCCAGACGCCTCAATCCCTTTTGGGGTGGCCACAAACAAATCGCCTCCAAGTCGCCCTGCCCCCGCCATTTCACTGCCCTGCTCCCAACTCACACCCCCCTCTCTCATATACCTCTCCACCCCATCCCTCCATCTCATCCTCGGCCTCCCCCTCCCTCTTCCCCCCTTCACATCACTCACATACACTCTCGTCGTCAGTCTCTCACCCTTCATCCTCTCCACATGGCCAAACCACCTCAGATCATGAAGATGTTTATGTACGGAGCGCAGCTTTGATCGATATTGATTGGGTGAAGAAGGTTCAGACTGAGGAACAGGTGGAGAAGGATAAGTAGTGGTTGGTTGTGCAAGGGACTCTTCCAACACCAGGCCTCGAGGTGCACGCTTTAGGTCATCTGCATGTACCCACTTGGTATCTTTAATTGACAATTCTTGTGCTTGAAATTTGTTACCTTGTTTATTTATGACACGGTGGTGGCCTGTAAATTTGTCATCCAATTTGGAGGTGCGAGTAAAGGAACGAGCAAAGACTAGATCTCCGATGTTGACACTGATAGGCGAGGCAGACTTATGCTGGCGTTGCAACATGTCCTGAGATGCGGCTAGATTTGCTGTGACATACTGATGGATTTTCTGGAAGTTCGTTATTTTCTATCTATCTATCTATCTATAGCCCGACGCCTAATCCCGCAAAGGGTGGCCGCAGACAAAACGCCTCCAAGTCACTCTGTCACCCACCATTTGACTACCCTCCCCCCAACTCACCCCCCCTCCCTCATATACGTACCTCTCAACTCCATCCCTCCACCTCATCCTCGGTCTACCCCTCCCTCTCCCTCCCTCCACCTCACCTACATACACCCTCCTAGTCAGTCTTTCATTCTCCATTCTCTCCACATGTCCAAACCACCTCAGTGTATTTCTCCTAATCTTCTCAACCACATCCACATCTACCCCACAACGTTCCTTCACTTCTTCATTCGTCAACCTGTCCCTCCATGTCACTCCACATGCTCCTCTCAAGTAACTCATTTCAACTGCTCTCACTCTTGACTTGTTCCCCTCTTGCAAGGTCCACGCCTCGCTTCCATACGTCAGGGTAGGGATCACAATACTATCATGCAGTGACTTCTTAACTTCCATACTCACCTCCCTATTTCTCATCACTGCTTTCAGTGTACCAACAACCTTCCTTCCCTGCTGTACCCTTTCACGTACTTCATCCCCCAAACTTCCATCCTTATTCATCACACTACCCAAGTACTTGAATGCATCCACATTCTCCATATCCAAACCATCCAACCTCACTGCACACTCTGTGACTTCATTCCTCTCAAACACCATAACTTTACTTTTGTTTACATTAACTTTCAGCTTCCTCCTCCTACACACTGTCCCAAATTCATTCACCAAACCTTGCAACTCCCATTCACCTTCACTCATGTAATCATCCACGTTATAGATAGGATCAGGCTTTGAAGATAGGATGGAATAGGGAAGGTCTTTGTCGAACCCAAATAAGACAAAGAAAGGAGATTCACCATTGGATGAATTGATGGAACTATTTATAGAAGCTGCTATTTGGGGTATCCATTCATCCCAAGAGGCACTGTTTGACCCTAAATGTCTGAGACACTCCAAAACCTTTTGGTTGTGTCGCTCTACGAGGCCATTTGAAGCTGGATGGTTAGAGACAACATTCCATTTGTTGATATTGTACTGTTTACAAATTTCTTCCAGAAGACTGTTGTTAAACTCAGTTCCATTATCTGTAATTATTGTGCTGGGTGTAGTAAATGAGCAAATCACGTGGTCGATGAAGGCACGCGCTACGCTTTTCGCGGTCTTATCTGCAAGTGATACTAGGACACAGTAGCAAGAGAAATGATCAACAGCTACAAATAAATACTGAGCGCCTGATTCCGTAAGCAGAAGTTTTAGAAGGTCAATAGAGACAGTTTCCCACGGATGTGACGGAATTGGGTATTGTAAGAGCAGTGCAGGTAGTCCGGTTGACGGTGGCACGAAATACAAGAGTCACACTGTACATTGATATCTCGATGCATAGTTGGCCAATAGTATGCAAGACGTGCCTGTCGCAACCATCGATCTTTACTTGGATGGGATGCATGAGGTGTGTTATGAACTATTTGAAGTACTGCAGATATTAGATCAGTAGGGACAAGTTGGTGGACTTCCCTATTGGGCAATTCCTTCCCTGTTAGAAATGTTTTCCTGTATAAGATATTATCTTTTAGAAAGAACTCATCAATTGGCACTGGCAGAGTAGGTAAGGTAGAATTATCTCCCGATTCCAGGAAATAAATCACTTTGGACCAGACAGGGTCCTTGCGCTGATGATGCAGATTGACTTCTGGTGTAACTGTGGTGTTAACAGTTTTGCTTGGCAGCACTGATGTGACAGCCGCTGCCACATTGCGTGAAAGTGCGTCCGCGACTACATTCGATTTTCCTGGGACGTACTGAAAAGTCGGGTTGAAGTCCTGGATGGTGACAGACCATCTAGCTAGCCTACCTGTGAGGTTACGTCCTTTGAACAGATCGCATAGAGGTAGGTGGTCTGTTTGGATATGCACTGGGTAACCATATACTATATCTCTGAAGTGTTGCAAGGACCAGACCACTGCCAGAGCTTCGAGATCTGCAACACTATAATTACGTTCGGCAGGGTTGGGGGAGCGACTAGCATATGCTATTACCCTCTTTCGTGATCTTTGATCCAATTGCATTAAAACTGCACCAAGGCCTACGCCCGAGGCATCTGTGCACAAAAGAAAAGGTTGTGTATAATCAGGAAATGCTAAAACTGGGTCATTTACAAGGGCTGTTTTCAGTGCTTGGAAGGCTTGTGACTGATCTTTTGTCCAAACGAACGGCACATTTTCCTTTAGTAAGTGAGTCAGAGGAGCGGCGATCTATGCGTAACTTTTAATAAATCGCCTGTAGTAACCACTTAATCCCAGGAAACTCTTTACAACATCTGTACTGGTAGGTTCTGGAAAGTTGATTATCGCCTTAACTTTATCGGCATTGGTATGAATCCCTTGTGCATCAACTACATGCCCTAGAAATTTAGTTTTCTTTCTTAGGAAGTTACATTTACTGAGGTTAATCTTCAGATCAGCCAGCTGAAGGCGCTGAAATACTTGCTGAAGTTTAACAAAATGTTCAGGAATGGATTTACTCACAACAATAATATCATCTAGATAGGCGAAGAGAGAATGGCCCATCATGCCACAAAACACTGAATGGATGAGTCGCATGAATACTGAAGGGGCATTCCTTAATCCAAAGGGAAGCCTCTTGAACTGAAAATGTCCAGAAGGGGTACTAAAAGCTGTTATAGGGCGAGATGATTCTTCCATTTCTACCTGCCAGTAGCCACTGAGTAGATCAAGTGATGTAAAGACTACGTTGTTCTCACCTAGTGACTCCAGTAAATCAGTCAGGACTGGCAATGGAAAACGATCGGGTACAGTAACTGAATTTACTCGACGATAGTCCACTACTGGTCTAAATTGGCCATCTTTCTTTGGAACTAAGAAAAGTGGGCTATTCCACGGACTGACAGAGGGTTCAATGATATCCTGATCTAACATTTTTTGTACTACCTCGACAGTCTTGTTCCTCTAGCTGTGAGACAATCTGTAGGCTGGTATGTAAATCGGTTGAGTACCCTGGACCAGTTCTATGTTGTGCTTCACTAAGTCTGTCCTACCCATAGGTTCTCCGGGTAAGGCTACTACGTCTCGATATGACTGCAATAGATTGACTAATTGATCTTTATGTTGTGGATAATCATCACAAGTCAGGGTGAGAGTAGGTCAGGTGAAAAGGTTGGAGCAGATCCCTTAGAATTAATGGCATACACACCAGTTGGGTCACCATCATCATCATCATGTTTACTAGGTATGGAGATTGGTACCTCCTGGCACTCCCTTATGGCCGATGGGTAAACCAGGAAGTCTCCAATCTTTTTACCATTTTTAAGTTTAAAAGGAGCGTTGTTTGTATTTAGTAAGTACAGGAAACACAAGTTATCCTCCAACACAACACACAACGCTGACTCATAAGTTAAACCATTCACACAACACGTCTCCGGTAATGTAGTATATTCACTCCAGCTGTCGCACCTACAACACGAACAGAGACTTTGTTAAACTCATGCGGCAACAAAGTTGTGCACTGATTTGTTACTGACGCTTCGTCTCTGCCTGCTCTAGAACATCATTCAGAGTTTGTGAGGTAGGTAACTGAGACGTGTCTGAGTCGGCTTGAGTGCTGTCATTAGAGGAGTTATCATGATTTACTGTTGAGTGATTAGAGGGTGTATCAGTAGCAGTTAGTGAATTTACTTCAACGCTCCCAGGAAATGGTGGATTTATTTCTGAACTCTCAGAGAATGAGGAGCATTCACCTGTACTCTCAGGTAGTGGTGAGAGTAGTGGAGACTGAATGACTGAGTTAATATGGGAAATGACAGGACGTGGATAAGCCATGCTATATACTGGAAAGCCATAAATATCTATGACAGTAGAAGATGGGATTAGAGCGATGTTGTATTCTGCCATGGTGGGTAAACCAAGAAGGGCATCTGCTGGATATTTGAGGTCATTTGTAACATGAAATGTCACTGTAAAAGGTGTCAACGCTTTATCTAATTGTATTTTCAAAACAACTCGCCCTTTGACTCTAAACTCGGAAGGCAAGGAAAATGCCTGTACAACGTAAGAAAGGACAATTTCTTTAGCAATATGATGTTTTCCACCATTTCATAAGGCTACTGAAGTTTTCTGAAAACCTTTAAAAATGCTAAACTACTGTCACAGGTAAATGGCTAAAGTTGCTATATTCCTTCAGTCATATATGGGTGTGTTTGGTAATCATAGTACTCCAATCTCCCGCTTCTCATAGTCTTTCATTGATACTGATGAGCAACGACTACATTTTTGTTGTACTTATAGTATCTTACTGTTTACAGTACCTCATTGGGTGGTGGCAACCATTATCCACACACTTGATTTAGTGCTGTCTACTTCTTTCTTAGTCTGTGGGCTGCAGCACGCTAGTTGCAAAGCAGGCTCTGTGGTGTGATAACATGGTCATTTGAGTGACTTCAATCGTAGTTATATTCCTTGAAATGGTATTAAACACCTGAATATGTACCCACCTATCCATAATGATGGAATTATTGTGGTCGGAATTGTCCCAGTTGGCGGAAAACCGTCATCTAGACAATCTGGACTTACTGCTGTGAGAGCCTCAGTTAGTTTGCCACTTGGTTCGATTGTCCCAAATTAGGCATGACGTGCTACTTTTGAGCAGTTACTACATCTTTCCCTGTCTTCCCACGGTCACTTTTGCCTTGCACTTATTAAGCACTAAATTTATCATTAAAACTGTTATTTCGAGACACGTTTGAGCCTTCCCCGTGTGCTATCACCGTGGTAAATGGATCAGGCAGTGCATGAATTTTCTACATTGTAGCTACTGTTACTTTCCTTCTTGTCTCAAGGCACAGGGTGGGGATGGAAAATGATAGAAAGCCTAATATCACAAAAACTGCATAACGCTGCTCCTACAAAATACGTAGGGGTGCTTGTTGGTTCCTGTGGGTTAGGTCTCACGCCACGGTTTAGTGACTACACTTGTCAAGCTTATGGTTTCCTGTAACCCAAAAAGCCCTTTCCAATGCTGGGTTGTAACTATAAAATCAAATCATGGGATACGTGGAGCCCACGATGCTGTCTCTGCTAACTGAGAGGAGACAAATGCGACACCCATCCAGGAACCAAATCTCCATACTGTTCCGTAGCCCTTCGCCATGGTGAGAAACTGTCCAATGCAAGAGAACATTGTCTCTCTGGATGGGTCAGCCATATAGTGAAAATTGGTTGACTGCTCTTGATGTGTCTGCCCAGTCAAGTATACTGGGATATCTCTGCAAACGTTTACAATCTTTTGTTCTGTGAGATTCACCTAGCACTGCTATGTAATTTGTTTGGTGAGTTCAGTCCTCACGAAGCTGCCTGTTCCTGTTTCTGTCTTGTGTTTGGTTCCTCTACGACTCGTTCAGGCTGCTCCTGTGGATTTTTCTTGCATCAGTAAAAGCAATTCATTAGTACAAGTAAAAACATCACAGGAATGAAGGATCAACTTCCCTCCCAAGCCGTCCATTTTGTGTTTCGAACACATTTTCTCCTACTAGTATTCCTATGATAGTTATGTTATTGTTTTATTTCTGACAGTGAGGATGGCTTGTGTATATTCTTTCACTTTTTTTTTTTTTTGTACAGTAGCCTTCATGGTAATTGTTCTAGCTGTATGCCTTAGTTATAAAAATCAAACTTTCACTCCAGTATGTTTTTGTTTTATGGCTTATGTGATTATTAATGACTGTTGTAGTGCTCTTTCAGCATTGGAGTATTTTGGTGCAGTCCTTTCTTTGGTTTATTCATTTTGGAATATTTCTTTTATTTTTATTTTTTTTATCGCACCTGCAGTTAATTATATCGTAGTCATGGACGAGCTGTTTTAACAGTGAGTTGCTTTGTAGGGCGTGAGTTTTACTTGTCGATGACAGGAGAAAGATAAAGATGAAGACTGGGGTTTGATTGTAGTTTATTTCTCCAAAGGGAATATCTCAAAATTAATACTGAGTATGTCTCACAAGAATGTATTGAGGTGAAAGTGTTTTATGCTTGCTAACTTCGCGCACTTGCCCTTTTCCCCACCGTGCTTCTCTCTAGACCCCCTTCTTGCTCTCTCTCCTAACTTCTTCTGCCTGCTAACTCCTTCTCTCCCGTATAGGAGAAATTGTGTCACGTGTAAGGCACTGTTGAGTGGAACTCTCTCGATCCTGGGGACTTTCCAATCAGGCGTCACGAGGTGCTGTATATGGCATGCCGGAGAGAGAATGTGCGAACACCATTTCCTTCAGCCCAAGCCATGACTTTCACTTAACCTCTATTGTACATATGTATGCTACCAGCAATTAGGTATTGTATTATGATATTTTAGAGTCCTGACATCACTTGGTCATGCCCTCCTGGCGAACCTACGACAGCAGGTAGCAACTAATTACATTCTAATCTATTAATACCTGGTATTCATTATAATATTGTAGAGACATAATGATATTGTAGAAATATAATATATTGTAGTAATGTGTATAATGTAGCAAATACATGGTACTAAAATTGAATACAGGATATTGTATAACACACTTTGTAGTACAAAATTGTAGAACATTGTAGTGCACTGTAGCACAAACGTGTATGTACAACAGACATACGCATATTTTTATGCAACGGTAATACTGGTAGGTGATACACCATATGAAGATATACGTTACTAGCTGTTACCTAGTAAAATTGAACATAAATTATTGTATAAAATATTTTAGCGATATACAATAGTAGCATAAATATGCATGTATAATAGACATACACATATACTTATGCAATGGCAAAATTAGTAGGTCATTACATTACATATAGTGCTATGTCTGTAGTAATGCCTAATATTACACTCAACTTGTATGATGATTCTGGTAATAAAGAATTGTCGGAACATTGTAGTTACACTGTATGAATGTAATTGTTATATAATTGAATGTTTACTTGAAGTAATACTGTAATTTTTACATACTTGTATTTTTAAAAGAAGTAATATTTTAAATGTTACGGTACATAATTGCAGTAATATTGTAGTTAATTGTAGAAAATACAGTAATATCATAGGTGTTGTAGTAATTGCAGTAATATCGTAGGTATTATAGTAACTGCAGTAATATAAGCATTTGTAGTTACATAATTGTAGCAACTGTAACATAATGGCAGTAACGCTATGATTTGTAGTTACATATTTATATCAACAAAAGCCGCGTTTTTGTCGTCCAAGCTGACGGATTGGATTCAAAGCCATCTTCGGTGAAACCAAGCTGTGCCGTTTTTGTCGGCCAAAGCGTTACGAAGCCGGCCCAAGCATTTGTCATCATAACAAAGATCATCTTCGTATCTCACCCAAGCGTGGTCGGGAGCAGTCTTGGTGCAGCTTGACTAGAGTGAGAATGGCCCACAAGGACATTTAAATGATAAATATCATGAAATTAGCATGATATACATAAAATTAGGGTGCAGGTGCCTAATATTAACGACATATAGAGCCAGTTCAGCACAAATAAGGGCTACATGTAAATTGCATATTCGACAGATGATCTTCTTCGGTGAAACCCTCTGTTTAAACTGCGATCAGCAAGTGTAATTTTTTGGTTCTACGTATCCTGGACTGTTTTTGTGGACATAAACCAAGCGCCCCAAGACGCACTTCGAATCCCAAGCTCCAACTTGGACGACAAAAACACGGCTATAATTGCAGTAATGCTATCGTTTATAGTTACGTAACTGTACAGTTAAAATGTATGCTACATTGTAAGTTGCGACATAATTGTGTGCACATGCATATAATTGCAAAATAATAACACAGTAGTAGCAATCAACTGTATTATGAATCAGTCATCTATAATACTTGCTGTAGTAATATTACATGATATGTATTATAAGTCCCCTCATCGTTTCTTACCAATAATATATATATATATATATATATATATATATATATATATATATATATATATATATATATATATATATATATATATATATATATATATATATATATATATTATCTAATCTAGTCATGCTGCGGTCGATGAGAGTCATGATGTGCATTACAACTGGCTCTTGGAATAACTTTGCTCGTTGTTTCACTTATAGAATGAGTTTATGCTGTACTGTGGCATTTGTAGCAACAGTTGCACCTCCTTTTGTTTGTACTGCGATATTAATTTATTTTTGTACGTAGTGATTTCCTCTAGTTTGTTTTCATCGTTTGTGCTCTCTTTTTCCGTGGTGTCCGAGGTTGCGTATTTGCTGGCTAATCCTTGGGACCCATTTTTAAGGCTTAGTTATGTTGCATAGTTATTATCGAAAATGATATTATGTAACCCCATTGTTTGTTATTTTATATAAAGATATATATACAGTACATTACATATTAACAATATACACTTACTTGGTGGTCGTTTATACCTACGGTGGACAATGTATGTGTCAGCATTGTGTGGAAATCTTTGTCCTCACGATTGTGTGAAAGGAGTTGTTCATTCTTGCTACTGTCATTCTTTTTGGTCGTTTTTTTTCTCTCTCTCTCTTCCCGATTTTCCTTGTAATTTAATTTGTCTGGTCCCACTAGATAGCTTTAATTAATAAATGTTTATTACAGCTCTTTTAATTGCTCACTGGGTTACTGTGATAGTATATTTTATTTATATTTATGCAGATAGAATGTTGCCTAGTAGTAGGCATGAAACACCTATTTTATGTATGTGCCAAATGTTTACACATGGTAACAATCGTTGGCAATAAATGAATGCTATAATAAATGAATGAATATATAGAGTACAGTATGTAATTGTTATTGTTCTTGCAAGTACTTAGCGATTGACAATGTAGATTATAATAGAAGTAGATATTTGTACAAAAGTTGTAACTTTAAAGCACGTTTTATATGTTTGTGCAGAATGTATGTCTAACACAGTGTCTTTCACTGTGTATTGTATAAATGAAGTAACCATTCAACTCACTGATTTACCGTGGTGGAAACGGCGTGAGTGGTGGTGAGTGGTGTTGTTAGACATGGTTTGATTGACATGTTAATTGTTGTGCTCTCAGTAAAAAGCTAGCACAGCGCATCGACTTCTCACTCTGGTAGCTGTGGTGAGTAAATGAGTAACGGTGAGTAATGGTGAGTGAGTAACGATGAGTGAGATGAGTGGTGAGTGAGGGCTTTGGTAGTTGCTGCGTTGTCGTCTGCTCCGTCACCCCTGCGTCAGCGTGGTGGTGGTGATGGAGGGTGCTTGGGGAGAAGGGTGGGGTCAGGTGGGGGTCGATGTGGTTGTGGGTTGTTAGTCAATGCTCTCCCTACAGCTCCGTTTGTGGTTACTTGATCGTAGATTTGTATGTGATTTCTTGTACAACGTTTAATTGTAGTTTCTTTCTGTAAGGTGTTGACTAGAAGATAATGTTGGTTATTGTCTCGCCTGCTTGTTCCATAGCAATCGTAGATACTTGTAGTTCGTTTCTTCACTGATTGCAGATTGACGGAGAAACTGGAAGATTGGTTGTAAATATATAATGTCAAACCACTGCTGGTATAAAGTTGTGAGGCGTCAGGTGGCTCGAACTTTTAGTATTTTTTTTTTTTTCTATCTTGATTATGTAGACTCAACTGTAGACTCTTTGACTCGTAGACTCGTAGACGTGATTCATACGTTCGCTGCCGCCAAAAAATTACATCGAACTTGTAGCTAATTATATCATAGTCATAGCCTAGCTGTTAGAACAGTGAGTTGATTTGTAGTAGATAATGTGAGTTGTACTTGTCGATGACAGGAGAAAGATAATGACAAGTACTGGGGTTTGATTGTAGTTTATTTCTTCACAGGGAAAATCTTAAAATTGATAATGAGTACGTCCCACAAGAGTGTACTGAGGTGAGAGCGTGTTATGCCTGCAAACTTTGCACACCTGCCCATTTCCCTACCGTGCAGGAGGCAGTGATGGAGACGAAAACAGGGAAAGCTGCAGGTATGGATGGGAGTGCTGTGGAATGTCTGAAGGGTGGTGGAGTGACTGTTGTTGATTGGTTAGTAAGATTGTTGAATGTGTGCTTTGTGAAAGGTATGGTGCCAATTGACTGGGCAAGTGCTTGTGTGGTTCCGTTGTATAAAGGTAAGGGTGATAAGTATGAATGTACTAGCTTTAGGGGTATAAGTCTGTTGAGTGTTGTAGGTAAGGTGTATGACAGTGTTAATTAAGAGAGTTAGAGAGGGTACAGAGGGAGTGATTGGTGATGAGCAGTGTGGCTTTAGGAGAGGGAGGGGATGCGTGGATCAGGTGTTTGCGGTGAGACAAGTGTGTGAAAAGTATTTAGCGAAAGGCAAGGATGTGTTTTGGGCGTTCATGGATTTAGAGAAAGCGTATGACGGAACTGATTGGGAGGCTTTGTCGACTGTTTTAAGATTGTATGGACTTGATAGTAGGTTACTAAAAGGAGTGAAAAGTTTATGAAAATAGTAGAGCGTGTATAAGAGTGGGAAGAACTGAGTGATTGGTTTCCCGTGACAGTGGGGTTGCGGCAGGGATGTGTGATGTCGCCTTGGTTGTTTAATATTTATATGGATGATGTTGTAAGGGAGGCGAATGGAAGAGTGTTAGGTGGAGGTTTGAGTCTGGTGAATGTTGATGGTGGAGAGTGAAATCCGAAGCAGCTGCTGTTTGCAGATGATACTGCACTGGTGGCTGATTCACAGGAGAGATTGAGACAGTTGGTAGAGGAGTTTGGAAGGGTGTGTGAAAGGAGGAAATTGAAATAAAAGAGAATAAGTGTAAAGTGATGAAGTGTACGAGTTTGGTAGATGGTAGGAGGATGAGTATAGTTTTGAATGGTGAGTTGCTTGAGGAGGCAAAGTGTTTTAAGTATCTAGGGTCACATGTTGCTGTGGATGGAAGAATAGATGGAGAAGTGAAGTTTAGAATGAGTGAAGTAGGAAAGGTGCTGGAAGAATGAAAAAAGTGTTTAGATGTTCACTTAGAATGGATGTAAAGAGAAGGCTGTATGAGGGTGTTGTGGTACCGACTGCATTATATGGGGCTGGAACTTGGAATATGGGTGTAGCAGAGAGGAAAAGTTTGAATGCAATGGAGATGATGTGTTTAAGGAGTATGTGTGATGCTTATGGATCGAGAGAGAAATGATGAAGTGCGAAGGAGAACTGGAATTGTTCAGGAGATGGCTGTTCGAGTTGAGCAGAGGGTGTTGCGATGGTTTCGGCATATGGAGAGAATGGATAATGAGCGATTGGTGAAAAAGATAACTAGATCTGATGTGAGAGGTGTAAGGCTGAGAGGAAGTCCACTAATAAGATGGATGGACTGTGTGAAGAGAGCGTTGGATGCAAGAGGGATGTCTGTTGAGCAATGAAGAGTGGATGTGCGTGATGGAAATGAATGGAGAGAAACTGTGAATGAAAAAATGATGACGCAGCCATGAGGGGATATTTTCCCGCATTTGTCTGGTCAGCTGATCATGGCAGGTGCGGTTAAGGGGATAGGTTTATTATGATGTGGCAGGGGTAAACCAACTCTGCTGTCGGGCCCTGCTGCAGATGTTACTGATTGCATTGCACAGTTGACCCTCGTGCGGTGTGGTGTGGTGAGGCTCTGTCCCTTCTTCCTTTTGGGGCTAAGATGCGAATGAATGTGTTTAAGTGGATGAGTAAATTGGGTGTGTGTCTTCCTGTCTCGGGTACCTCCCTTTCCTTGGGGGAAGCAGCCTAGGTATATTGACAGATAGATAGCCTCTCTCTCTAGACCCCCTTCTCGTTCTCTCTCCTAAATCCTTGTGCCTGCTAACTCCTTCTCTCCTGTATAGGAGAGATTGTGTCACGTGTAAGGCAGTGTTGAGTGGAACTCTCTCGATCCTGGGAACTTTCCGATAAGGCGTTACAATGCGCGAACGCCATTTCCTTCAACCTTAGCCGTGACTTTCACTTAACCTCTAGATTACATATGTACACTACAAGTTATTATGTATTGTATTATGATATTTTAGAGTCCTGACATTTCCTTTAGGAGTGTGGCTTGTGACTGGGTCTTTTTTGTGTGATCAAGTCATGTTAGTGTGTCGGAAAAGACTGAGCTGATTCAAGGCTAAGGATGCAGTAGTTGGACCCATCACAAGTCTGTACCCATCACCAGTGCAAGATCTTCCCTTTTTTAAGGTGGTGTGGTGGGTGGGGAGGGAACTCACCTCACCTTTAAACGAAAATGCTGGGAGGGATGGTGTGGAAGTTTAGAAACTTCCTAAAGTCCGTAGTTGCTTAGGGACTTGGAACTATAAGAGATTGTCTAGACAGCAGAAAATAGTATTGGTCCATCATCAAACTGGCCGTGCTCACCTCATATTTGCGATTTTTTTTATTTTTGTCATATAAGGAAACACTCTGATCTGATCTGGTAACTGCTTGATTTTCTTCACTGCGTGACACCTGGTCAAGTGCCTCAGTCTTGGAATTATTCAGTATCGTTTTCTCTATGTATTGGTAAGGTGAAGAGTCTTATTGTTTTTTGTTGGTTCTAGGAGGTTGTAAGGCTTGTAATACAAAGGAAGACAAAGAAAAACAGACAGCATGACCTTTTGGTGCTATCGCAGCTGTTTGGAATAGGGAAGGCTATAACTAACAAAAATATTATATCAGTTAAAAACAAGGATAAAAAAGTAGGAAAGCTCCTTTCCACCCACTAAACCCTCCAGCTGAAGCTGGCAGGAAATACTAAGGACAACCATGCAGAATATTCTACAATATTTACCTGAAAGGGAAGTAACATTTAGTCAGCACTATTTACCTCCGCCAGGGAGGTTATGTTTTACCCCGCGTTGGTTGGCCTGTCTGTTTGTCTGTCTGTTAGCATGATTACTCAATAAATTATGAACGGATTTTGATGAAATGTTATAGAAGGGTGGGCCATGGGAGAAAGAAGAAATTATAACATTTTGGGACGGATCCACATCTAGATCCGGAGTATCCCGCACAATATCTCGAAAAGTTCTCAATGAATTTCAATGAAATTTTTTGGAAAGGTGGACCATGGACCAAGGAAGTACTGGTTAAATTTGGGGGCTTTTCCGGACCTAGATCCTATACCCACGGATCCGGGTCCGGGTTTCCTAAAATTATGAACGGATTTTGATAAAATTTTGTGGAAAGATGGGCCATGGGCTAAGAAAAAAGTGAACAATTATGGAGGTGGATTCGGATCCTTTTCAATGGTAATGGCATTGGCAGAGGCATGCACTTTCTGAGTGCTTTCCACTTACCAATGTTATTCTGCGGTTGTATCCTCCAAGTTCTGGAAAAAAAAAAGAAAAAAAAAAGAGTTGTATATATGGTAATTCAGAAATGTATTATTTAAGAGTGAACATACCTAACTGAGGATAAAAAGACTGATACTTTTCCAAGTGGTTTTTAAAGTTCAGTACTTAATCACAGTTTACTACATTGAAGGGCAGTTTGGTCCATATAATATATAACTCAAAAAGTGCTAAGCCTCGTGTGACTGTAATCGCTTGCTGGTTATTTAATGCCCATTACTTCTAGAGCAATTCTGTGATCACCTTGGAAATATTTATGTTCATTGAATATTATGAATTCTTGAATTAAGTCTACTCATAACCTGCGTTTAGTTAATGTAAAGAGAGTCAGGGCTTCGAAATGCTCCAAGTAGGGTTTATTTCCCAATTTAGATACCATATTTGTCACCTTTCATTGTATTCCCTTAAGTTTCTCTGTATATTTGTTGTAATAAGGCGACCAGAACTGTACACAGTACTCTCATGGCCGTACTAGAGTGTTATACAAGGTGAGGATCGTATTTTCTTATTTATACTCGAATGCTCTACCAGTGAATCCGATTAGTTTGTAAGCTTTTTTCAAAGTCTCTGTAAACTGTTTGCTTGATTTAAGATTACTTCTTGCTCAATTTTTTAAGTCTGTTTCATTGACTTTACCTAGGTGAATATTGTTCATAGTGTAACTGGCTTTCTCACATCTGTTTCCAATGTTTAGCACTTTGCTTTCACTGATATTTAAGTTCATCTGCAATGATTGGACGCAATTCTACGGTCGATCGATGTCACTCTGAACTGCCTGCCAATGTAAGGATGTGTCTGCTATATTTATAATTTCAGTATCATAAGAAAATTTGGATATTAGAACAAAAAAAAAAATAATAATAACCTTTATCATTTATATAGAATTGAGCCCAATCCTAAGCTCTGCAGAACGCCACTTGTAACATCTTTCCAGTCTGATTGTTCATTTATTACGACTGTTCCCGTCATGTAAGCCAGTTATCGATTCATCGGAGCACATTGCCTCTGAACCCATGTGCCTTCAATTTCTGAAGTAGTCTCTTATCGGGAACTTTAGCAAATGCATTTTGGTAATCGAAATAGATAATGGCAACGGATTTGGTATCATTATATATATATATATATATATATATATATATATATATATATATATATATATATATATATATATATATATATATAATCATCTCATCAGCCGTTTGAGTGTCCACTGCAGGACCGGCCTATCCCTACCGAAGTGGGGACGATACAGCCAATGTATCTCCACCAAGTGGCTTAGGCTGTCTGGTAGAGATTGTATGTAGAGTGAGAAGTGCTTATAAGTGTAATTGTAGTGTTGTAGTGGCTTTGGATGTGTGTGTAGTCTGTGAACCAAGTGTAATCAGCCCGCTCAAACCGACTGGGTGCAAGCATACTTTATAGTATGCGACACTGGTTCAACCACAGCACTCTTGATGTCCGCCAAGCAGTAAGTGGCCAGAAGAACGCTCCCAAAGTTTATTACCCTGGCGGGACGCGAACCCTCCTTCTTCAGTATACGAAAATGCACACTTTACCACTGTACCACAGAGGCTTCATATATATATATATATATATATATATATATATATATATATATATATATATATATATATATATATATATATATATATATTGTAGTTGGTGAAGGTGCTCACCATCCACTCACTCGATGTAGTGCTGCTCTCAGGTGTCTGACCTTTCCTCTCCTCCATCCTTCTTTCCTTTCATCCTTTCCTATTTTTCTTTCCCTCATTCTTTCCTCGTCCTTCTGCCTCCGGGTGACTTTAAGCTCCTTCTTCTGTCTTTTTTTTTTTTCTTAATTCTTTCCTTTTCCTTCTGCCCGTGGGTGACTCTACACTGAGTGAAAAGCCAAATGGTTTTCTGTACACTAGGAAACCATTTACTACGCTGGGTGGTTACCATATAACCAAATTTTGGCGCCTGGTGGTTTAGTGGGTAATTACGGCGCTGCATTCGGATTGAGACAGTGAAGGTTTATATCCAAGGGATGGTTGGGGTTAATTGCTCATGTAATGCCACTCAGGGATGAGTGAGGCTGGTCACACTCATCTTAAACGTCAGGACCAACTTGCCTAGCCACGGGCTCTTACGCTTCTCATGGGGCAACATAGGATTGGATGATGGATATATATATATATATATATATATATATATATATATATATATATATATATATATATATATATATATATATATATATATATTTACTTTTTTCATGCAAGGGAAAAGGAACTAAAGGCCAGAAGCCAGGAAACTGTTTCCTCCAAGACAAATCAAAACGAGATTACAGGGAGCCAATTTCAAGATACGATCATTTCTAGATGGCGGGAAACACGGCGTTCGAAAGACTGGAGGTGATCGACAGTAGAAAATGCAGATACAGCGAGACTGTTCCAGAATTGACCTGTTGCATTCAGGAAGGACTGAGAGTAATGATTATCTCTTGCACTAGAGAGTTGGACAGAAAAGGGATGAGAGTTTATAGCTAGATGGGTGGTACGTGCCCTCTGTAGTGGTGGAGGTATGGAAGCAGATAGTTAAGAGGAGCAGTGACCGTTGAAGTCGCGATAGAAAAGAGATAAAAAGGAAACAGTTCATTGAAGAGACAGAGGTTCAAGGGAGCCAGTAAGAGGAGGAAAGTTAATGAGATGAAAAGTCACTGACTCCACCTTGTTGAGAAGAACTGTACGTGGGGAGCCTCCCCACACGTGAGAGTTGTACTCGATACAGAGGCGAATGAAACTCGTATATAAAATATACTTGTGCAGGAGTGAAGAAGGCATGGAGTCGGCTTAGCACTCGTAATCTCTTGGAAGCAGATTTTACGAGAGAGGTACTATGTTATATCCAAGATAAATCCCGAGAGAATGAAACACAAAGTATGTTTAAAGATGATGCAGGATTGAGCTGGATATTGTTTGAAATTAGAGGGTACTCCTGCTGAAGCTTTTTTCAGAGTGATGGGTGTTAGAACAGAGTTTTTGATGCATTAACCCCTAAATACCGCAATTCGATCTGGCTTGTCTGCCACTGGAGCCGCAATTCGGGGGTGTTTTTTCGACTTTCACCAACGGGAAAATCAATATGTTCTGGCTAAAGAGGAAGAATTTACACACCTGACAGTGCAATCGGCACCCCCCTAGGTCTAATGGTTACCGCACAATCGAGGGTCAAAGTTGAAAAAAAAAAAAAAATAGGTAACCCCCAAAAAAATTTCAAAAGCCCCCATAGTTTTGATAACTAATTATTTCTATTACTGAAATAGGTCATTGAAATATCATTTGTCACACCAAGCCCGAGAACAGATGTTTTGGGGTGTGGGGAGATTACTTGCTTTTGGGGAGATAAAGTACCCCGTGGGAAGAAGGTTTGTAGGTATGGGGGTAGGATAAAACCATCTTTCCTCATCAAAGTAGAGCACTTTATTTTGTTTTTGACCAGCTACTATGAAAGCATATGTGTATGTATGTGTGGGGAGATAAAATTCGATCGGGGAGAAGGCCCACAATGAGTACATTGAACCTTGGGAGATCATTTACGGTAACAACCAATTTGGCTAGTTGAAACAAACAAAATCAGTGTGATTTAGCATATCAACCATGCCAGCAGGTGTGTTTGCAGGTGTGGGGAGATAATTCACGTACTGGGAGTAATCCTGCAGTGCCTCATAGTACTTCAGAAAATTTCAGAAACACCAAATGTTTATACTGCCATGAAGGAAAATAGAACATTGTTCAATATTGTTCCAGATGCATGCAAGGGAAAAGGAAAAATGTAACTGGCTTTACTATACCGAGGTAGAGGAGTGGTGGTGGGGGGGCTGGGGCTCAGATGCCTGTGATTGCACATGTTTGCATGTACAGAATAGTATACAGAGAAGCATTTATTATGTTCAGGTACGAAAAGGCACAGGAAAAAAAAAAAAACATCGAGGCAATACATAAATTATAAAGCACGTGTACATGTGTTGGAGGTGGGGGGAAGTGAGGGAGGGGAGGCGTGGGGGGGGGAAAGCAAGACAAGCTGCGTGCTCACTTTCACAAGATGGTTTATTGGAGATAGGAGGGTAGTATGGGGCCGAAAGGGAGGGAGGGGGTAGGGTAGGTAGGGGAATACAAGGTAGGGTGGGAAGGTGGGGGGAGCAGGAGGGGGATGGAATGGGCCTCGTGGTTGGGGGAGGAGTAAACCTCGACTAACAACGTCCTATTGGGGTGTACAGAGGGGTGGGAGGGTCTTCAGAGAGGGTTATTACGTGACAAATGATGAAACATTCAGGCAATGGTTGGGCCGAGAGGAGCGATGACCCCCCTAGAGTGGCTGGATCACCCAACCGGAGGCCGGAGGGGTTAGTTCTTATTGGCTTGAAGGGATATACGTCACAATCGGGCCGGAGCAATGTGCAGGCAGTTTTTTACAATGTGCGCTATATTGATGTGATTCAACTGAGAGCACTAAAGTGGTCAACATGTACATTGACGTGCTTCGGTAATTAGGGGTTAAAAACAAGATTGCTTTTAACCCACTCAGAGATATGAGCCAAGTCAGACAATAGGTTTACCATGGCCTCATCTCTTGTTTTTTAAAATACCTGCTGAGATGGACGATGAGGGAAGAAAATGGAAAGGTGAAAGGTGGTCATCAGTGTATGAGTGGATTAGGTTCGATGTACAACTTAGAAAGTCACTGATGATTAGAAGAGAATTAGTGATAGGACAGAGCCCTGAGAAACACCACTATTGATAGCCCTACGAGAAAATCAATTACAGTTCCATCTACAAGAGTCACTATAGAAGGACCAGAAAGGAAGCTTGAGATGAAGGCACAGATAGAAGGATAGAAACCGTAAGAGGGCAGTTCGGAAATTAAAGATTTATGTCCAACTCGATCGAAAGCCTTTGAGAAGTTAAGTGCAATAACAAAGCTGTCGCCAAAGACCCGATAGGAGGATGGCCAGGAGTCTGAAAGATAGGTGAGAAGATCGACAGTGTAGCATCCCTGCCAGAAGCCATACTGACAATCAGAAAGGATGTTGTGTTAGGATAGATAGTTTTAGAATTTTTTGATTAAGGATAGACTCGAAGACTTTTGAAACACAGGATGAGAAAGCAATTGGACATTTGTTACAGGGAAGGGAATGGGCACCCTTCTTTGGGATAGACTGAAAGAAAGCAAAACTTCCAGAAGATAAAGAAGGGTACAAACTAATAGCCAAAGGCAAAAGAATTTACCTACGTGGGTGTAAGCACAGAAGCACAGGTTTGAGGACAACAGGAGGGACTCCACCAGGCCCATATGCCTTCTTAGTAATGAGGCCAATGATAGCAGGAAATTCGTCAGTTGAAGGAGTTTTAACCCTTTGGCTCCAAGTGTTCTCAGTATGGGATGGAACTGGGCATTTTCAAAAGTTAATAAAGAGGGGAATTCTGGGGTAGGGACCAATGAGCTTCGTGACTTTGAGCTGATAGGCCGATGGCAGTATGCATAATAACCTTCCAGCACAATCCCTCACACAGTAACCCTGGGAGCTAATGGATTAATATCAGCGTTGAAGGAGACAGAGGACGGAAGCAATGGAAAAACAGCACTGGAGTCGTCAAAAGTGAAACTGGAGAACTTCTGAACGAAGAGTGCTTTACTAGTAGAACAAATAGCTACAGAGCCATCAGAGTGGAAAAGCAGAGGGAGCGATGATAAGTTAAGTTGCAAGAAAGTTTTTTTCAAATTGCCAGAAGGAGCGAGAAGAAGTCGAGTTGGGGAATTCAGAGCATTTAGTAAGAATGAAATTGTTTTTAGCATGGCAAAGAACAGACTTAACATGATTGTGGGCAGAAACACAAAAGAGATGAGATTCAGGGGTGTGTTTGCTCCAAAACCTTTTGTGCTGTAGGCACAGCATTAGAACAATTGTCATTAAACCAAGTTTTTCTTTTTTATTAGTAAGTTATGAGAAGGGAATGTATGCTTCCATGTGTCAGAGAATAACCTCCGTAGGACACAGGGCACTCTCAAATGGCTCTCAGCCATGGAAGCAATAATCATGCCAGGGAAAATCAAAGAAGTACTGCCTAAGGGCTTTACGATCAGTAGCTCCAAAGTGACAACCATTGTTTCTTGGGAGGACCCACAGGCCTTACTGGAGCAAAAAGACAGGATAAGATGATAAGATATACCTTTTGTTCTTCAGGTAGGGGGTTTCTCACTGCCCCATCTCCTTGCGCACACGTGACAGGCGTCTGTTCATCACAATGGAAAGGGTGAGGCTGGCTCTGGGTTCCTGCCTTTTTAGAAGCAACTCGACGCCATCGATGGCAGGTGTTTGCTATAACGGTGGCGTGGGGGGACGCTACCACTTTGACAGCTGTTCCAGGGTGGTCTCCCCACCCTAACCCTGCCTCCCATTCCTACATATTCTTTTTATCTGATTTTAGCAATCATTGCGTATACTTGTTAGTATGGAGAGTGGAAACTATTTCGCTTGTACAAATCTGACTGATTATAGTTTTCCTGAAACCATAGCATGGAGAGAAAAACTCTCAGAGAGAAGAAAAGGAGATCTTCCGAGTATTGAAGGCATGATTGAAGACACTGTACTTTTTTCAGAAATTGTGGGAAACTTCGAAAATAACTCTGAGTAAGGAGAAAATAAAAAAGGCTGAAAAAGAAATGTTAAAATGGTTTATTTAGAGCAGTGTTTCTTAACCTATGGGTTGCGACCCAAATTTGGGTCGCCAAGCCATTAGGAGTGGGTCGCCAAGAGACAAATATATTACTGATATTATTATTGTTGTATACTATTACTTTTTAACATATTACCATACTTGTCGATACTTCACACTTTACATTCTCTCTCTCTCTCTCTCTCTCTCTCTCTCTCTCCTACAGTAGGCGATTGCATGTGGCTTAAGAAAAGATTAGTACCATGCACACAACTGGGAGTAGAGTACCGGTACTGTACATTTTATATTTTAAAACTTAACCGTTTTCATTTCGGAGTAATGATGCCCAGCTCATGGCTTACGTACGGTACCGAGGTCCAGAAGACATGGAAGAGGAATATCTGTTATGTCGGCCATTACACACAACCACTACCAGAGAAGATATTTTCAGGACTGTGGACTCATTCTTCAAGGAAGAAGGGCTTCAGTGGAATCAGTGTGTCATGTCTGTTGTGATTGTGCACCAGCAATGCTGAGAGTACGTCATGGCTCCTGCTAGAGATAAAGAAGAAAATCCATTCGTGCTGACTGTTCACTGTCTCCTTCACCATGAGAATCTTGCTTCTCAGGGGTTGTCACCTGAGTTACAGAAAGTGATGCAGGAAGTCATCCAGGTAGTCAGTTTCATAATCTAGGGCTGTGCCCTCCAGGATCATCAGTCGGTTGTGTTTGTTTTTGGTTCAGAACATGTACACGTGTTGTACCACTCTGAGGTTAGGTGACTGTCACGAGGAAGGGTGCTCCAACGGTTGCCTGAAATGAGGAACGAGACTGAGATATTTCTAGCAAAAAAGAATCATTCACTGGCCCCAAAGATTCTCTGATTCAAAGTAGGTGATGCAAATGACTTATCTTGCAGATATCTTTGTTGAGATTAACGCCATGAACATTTCAATGCAATGTCACGATCAGACATTAGCTGGGCTGTCAGAGAAGGTAACTGCATTCAAGGGGAAACTGAAGCTGTGGAAGAGTAAAACTGAGACTGGGAAGACTGCGTCGTTCCATCTTTGAGCGAATTTCTGGAAGACGAAAAATTTTCTCTCACCCAGGTCCAAAGCATCATTGTGGAACATATGTCCAGACTAATCGAAGAGTTTTTCACTACATTCCTGAGAATGTGATGAAATATGCCTGGGTAAGAAATCCCTTCAGCATTGAAGCTGAAGACTTACCTGACGAGATTTCGAACATCAGCTACCTCCAGGAGCAGCTCATCGAGGTTCAGAATGATGAAACACTTCGTTATGATTTCAGGAAACAAAACGAATCACTGAGCTCATTCTGGATCAGAGTTTACAAAGAAAAGAAAATTCTTGGAGGTGAAGCCCTGAAAGCACTCCTTCCCTTTGCTACAACTCATCTGTGCGAGACAGGATTTTCTGCACTCACAAAGCACAGAAACCGTCTACAACCAGAGCATGACCTAAGATGCAGTCTGTCATCTAAATCACCCCGGTTTGAGAAGCTGATTGAAACTTTTCAGTGCCAGGGATCTCACTGATTATAGTACTTTATGTCTCAGACAACATCCAAAATAGTGACTCTCTCCTTAATGGTCAGAGTAAATAGGTGTATCATGAACATGAATGAATTATTTTGATTTTCTGATCTTCGATTTATTTTTTTCCTGCCAAAAGTATTGATATTTTATTTCTTAGGATGTACAGTCGCGAGCAGATGAAATGGAGACACCAGCACACACACCTCTGGGTCGCTTCTACCCGACGAGTTACGGGAGAGTGAGAGAGGGAGGGGGGTGTATGGAGGGGCTGGTGGTGGGAGAAAGATCAAGAGAGGGAAGGGAAGGGAAGGGAGGAGAGGAGGGGAGGCAATAACCATGGCTGTCAAGGTCTTACTTTATCTTGATTATGGATTAATGTTTGATTTTGGGAGAGCTTAATTAATCATGATGTCAATCACATCACTGATAATGGGTTTTAATTTAAAACTGTTTTCACTTGAAGCGAGAGAGTAGTTTGTTGTGTCATAGATGAAGTTGGCACCTTTGCAGCTGAACTGTGGCTTCATAAGATTCTATACAACAGCCAAAGCGTTAACCTAATGGTTCATATTGGCTAAACCGAGATGAAGAGGAGTTCATCAGCACTATGGGTATCACACAAGGCTGCTGCTCACGATGGAGAGACGATTGCCAAATTATAATAGGCTTTTCTGTCTCAAAAGTATCCCTCCCCAGGTGCGAGTTCCATTCGAGGGGTTCATTGGTGAGAGGTGAAACTGGAAGGGGTTCAAGAGGGAGGGGGTAACACCTGTTTGAGCGGTGTGGTGGAAAATATTGGGGAATGAGGAGAATAGTAATGTAGTCATAAGCCAAAGGTGAAGAAAATATGTGCACGTCGGGTTAACACTTGTCTGTGATGGTTCTGGTGCCCAACAATTAATGGATGAACATTTTAATAGGTTGATTGTGCTCGTCATTCAGGATGTCAGCATAAATATGTCTTGCTATATGTCATCAGACTCTAGCCATGATTATACACATTTTTTATCTTGGGAATGCTAGGGATCAAAAGCATATGAAACCGAATTAGATGGATTTCACATTTACAAAGCTATGTATTGATTTTTAATTAAGTCATCATACGTCAGTATTTGTTCGATATTACAACTGTAATGATTACACTTTCTTTAATGAATGGGCTATTTTCAGTGCTTAATATGTTTTAGCAATAATTATTATTAATATAAAATACGAGAACCACAGGTATTCATGTTTTTTATGATAAAAGAAAATTGTGAGGAACGGAGTGAGACAAACCCTCTTGCAGAATATAAGCTCATTTCTGGTGAAGTGAGGGTTCCATTCATGTGAACCGCAGTTCCCTTTATACACACACACACACACACACACACACACACACACACACACACACACACACACACACACACCAGGAATGTTGCCAGAATGGGAATAATGACTAACAAACTCGTCAATATCAAAATGTGATGCCTGGCAACCACCTTCATTCTCAGACAGCCAAGACTGTTTCTCCCTCCCCTTCCACTCACCAAAAGCTCTCTCCCTCCCCCCCTCCCTCCCCAGCCTGCCATCTCCTTTCTTCCTCTCTCACTCCCTGTCCCTCTTCAACTCGGCGTAGCCATTGTGAAACTTTAGGTTAACGATTTAGCTCTTGCCTTGATTCTTATGAAGCCACAGTTGAGCTGCGAAGCTAGCCATATCTTCATGTGTAATACAATATATTGCTCTCTCGCTTAGATGGAAAACAACTTAAAGTTACAAACCCATTACCTTATCAGTGATATGTATGACATCATGATTAATTAAGCTCGGCCAAAGTCAATCCTACATCCTTAAGATAAAGTAAAACCTGGACAGCCATGGTTACGCCTCTCGTACCCTGCCCTGCCCTTTCTCCCTCCACCAGCCCCTCCATTCCCTCCCCCCCTCCCTTCTTCCTCTCTCACTCCCCTCCCCCCCACACCTAGTAACTAGTCGGGTAGAAGCGACCCAGAGGTGTGTGTGCTGGTGTCTCCATTTCATCTGCTCGCGACTGTACATATAATAAAAATGAAATTTATTTATTATGACATCAATAAAATATTGAAACATTACTTTGGTCTTAGTCACATGATATGACACATATGTTTGTTTCAGTTCTGGTGCAGAGTAAGTTTACGAAGGTTTGGGTCGCCATATAGACCATCTTATGGATTTTGGGTCGCCAAGAAAAACGGTTAAGAACCACTGATTTAGAGCATCAACACTGAAGAAGGTACTGGAGCTCAAAATACATCATCATCATCGTCATCTCATCCTGTGTTGCCCCATGAAGAGTGTAGGACCCCGGGGCCACGCAAGTTAGTCCTCACATTTAAGATGAGAGTGACCAGCCTGTAACATCCCTGAGTGGCATTACGTGATCAGTAAACCCCTACCATCCCTTGGATATGCACCTACACAGACTCAATCCGGTTGGAGCGCCTTAATTACTCACTAAACCACCAATAATTAGGTCATATGGTTACCACCCAGCGTAGTAAATGGTTTCCTGGAGTACAGGAAACCATCTGGCTTGTCACTCAGTGTGGAGTCACCCGGAGACTGAAGGAAGAGGAAAGAATGGAGGAAAGAAAGACAGAAGCTGAAGAATGGACAAAAAAAAGGAAGTGCTGATCTTGGATAGTCGCCCGGGAGCAGCACTGCATCGAGTGAATGAACTCAGAATGCAAATGAAACAAAGAAAAATGTAAGTGCAGGGAAGATGGCAGATTATGAGAAAACTGTGCTTCATACACAAGGATTGCAAGTGGATGCTAGTAAGCTGAAAAAATAATTATTAAAGAATGCTCTTGAGACAAAGAACATTCTAGCCTAGTTGAGCATCGTGAATATGACAGACTCTTTCCCTCCCTCACACTTTTCTGTCTCTTCCTCCACCTTTACTGCTCTTTCCCTCCATCCACCATTATGTTTGTTAGGAATTTATATACTTGGGTACTTTGTTTGTTTGCAAATAGCTAAAAGGATTAATTACAACAGGGATTATTTTTCTGGGTTGATGGCATTATATTCCATGTTGGTGGTCGATAGCCAAATAGCGTCACCCCCCCTCCCCAAAAAAAAAAAAAAATGTTATGAAAGTCCTCCCCTCCCTCCGCACTTAAACTATCCCTCCCTCCCTATATTTACCTGCTCCCCTTCCACCCTTATTCTATCATTCCTCCCTTTCACTGTCCCTCTCATTCTCCCTCCTCCTTTCTATGGCCCTCCCTCCCTCCCTCTCTTCTCGTTGTACCGGCCTTTCCTCCCACGCTCCCTCCCTCTCTCAATCTCTCTATCCTTGCACTGTCTCTCCTCCCCTCTCTCACTACCATCTTTCCTGTGCCCCTCGCCTTTAAGCGGTATTTTTTTCGTACACTTAATCTCAGCTCTAACTTCAGCCTTAATTATATTGCTTCCCGAAATCCTACTCTCAGACTCCATCAACTTCATCTTCACCCTGACGTTATACATCATCCTCATCTCCTCCACCCTTTGCTCATTTTCATGCGCCTTATGTTTCTCTTCATCCCACACCCATCTCCTCCATCCTTCCTTATTTATTCATTCTTGGCTCATGCTGTCTCTTCAGCTTTTTCTTCTCAATCCTTTCACATCACTGTTAACCCAGAACCCCTTCAATCTGATGACGTATTTTTCTTTTTTTTTTCTTTTACTCTCTGCCTAAATGAGTTCATTTGCTTTAGCGGAGACTTTTTGAAGTGAAGGGTTTCGTGCTGGGGCTGAAGTGGCTAAACATCGGTAGGCCAGTTTTCTGCTTTGCTTGGATAAGGCCAAACGATTTTACAGCAAGTTTTTAGATGTGTTTGCAATTAGCTAAAGGACCCCTGATTAGCATTTCAGCCAGCAGCGCACAATAGTTCTTATTATTAATTTATAAGAGGCTGAAGCGCCTCCTGATCATTAAAAAAAAAAAAAAAAAAAAAAAATGAGTGACTGATCACCCTGCGGTAACACCTCGCTCCACTAAACGTCACCACATACTTCCTCATAAAGGCATACAAAGTCTAGTCCTACTTCACACGGTAACAGGAACTTTTTTCCACGAGTTCACCTACGAGGGTTGAAGCCCTTATCGCAATGGTGTTAATGACGTAGGAACAGCTCCTAAACCCTGTCTCGTACCGTATATAATCCTGGTCAGGATCTTGATTTCTTCTCACATATCCGTTCGTTCTTATCCATCCCCGGAAATCTAGTCCAGTTAATCATCTAATTTACCAATTTTCCTTCTTCTTCTCCCTTGCCAGTCCTTCCCTTCTTAACAATTATATACGTTTGTGGGTCATGACTTGCACGAGATAACAACGAAGCAGATATCTGTCTTCTTATGGCTGATGATTTGAACCTCTTCGATATGTTTTTGTATATGTTTTTGTTTTCTTTCCAGTTCCTCCCTCTGTTTATCTTTCTTTACACTTCTGATGTATTGTGAGATTTCCACACCATAGTGAGGAGAGCAACGATTTTCCATACCTCCACGAAACCTTACCATGGGCTGAGTGTTAAGATTACTCTTTTCTGACCGGCGACGAATTATATTATTATTTTACCTCTTGTTAGTGACGAGGAAATATAAAGCTGTATCTAACCTTTCGAGCTAAAAATCTCCCCAGTCTGAATAAAGCTCTAGAGATTACAAGAGTATATTTTGAATACATCATTGTGTTGCCAGATTCCTACCGAATTCAACTGTTGCTTTCCAACCTCACCCCCTACATGGAGGGCCCATATTTGGCCCGGTCCTCCTACGGGAGGTAAATCTACACAACAACCTCACCCTTTCTCATCACATTTAACTTCCTCCACCCCTACCCACACTCTTCATTTTCTTTACCTTTACCTTTAATCATCGCACTTACCATTCTCTTCATCCCTCACAACAGCCTGCACCTTCTCCACCCTCTCCTTCATAGTTACTTCAACACCACTTTCCCTCCAACTACGCCTCCTTTGGTTCCTACACTTATGGACTTAGCTGGCTCCCGGCCATCTCTTCCCTACCGTCATGTTCCTGCAAATGTCATGTTATTGTTCTCTTGTAGGTTTGTCGTGAAGACCATTTCGATATAAAGAAGGTATGAACAACATACACATAAATGTTAACCCTTTGTTGCTTTAGTTTTCTGCATAATGAAGTTTTACGGCATAGAGCTTATCGTACCGTCCTTCGTGTGCCGGCACATAGTCGCGAAACTCATTGCTTCCTCCCTCATTAAATTTTGAAAAAAAACATGTTGAGAGAGAATGGAGATGTAATATGCAATAAGCTGCTATGGAGATGTTAGGAACCACTTTGGCCAACAAGAAGACAGCTCTATTTTATTACCCTTAAATATCCTTTCCTTCACTTTTACCTTCACTTATTTGCACCTACCCCTCCACTCTCTCCTTTGCTTTCTTCTTTCGCACCTTCTCTACATCCGACGGATTTTCTTATTATTTCTTTACCTCTTGTTAATGATGAGGAAAAATAAAGCTGTATCTAACCCTTCCAGCTAAAAATCTTCCCATACTGAATAAAACTCTAGAGATGACAAAAGTATAATGTACAATTCATTGTTGAGTTGCCAGAGTTGAGAAACTCTCCCTGTTGAATTCACCTGCACCTTTTCTACCTTACCCTGTCTCATCACAGATACCCTCTTCCACCCCAACCCACACTCTTCAGTTCCTTGGCAGTCTTTTCCTCTTCTAATACGCTTTTCTTATTTCCTCATATTCCCACTATTCATGTTTTTTTCTTATAGACATCACTCACCAGTTTACGCCTAGTGTCTGTCAGGTTCTTTCACTCGTTTGTCTTGCCCAATTTTCTATGCTTCTTTTCCTGCCTTCCCTTTTCATACTCTTGGTAAATTTTCCAGTCATATTGTGTGTCTCTTATTCCCACCCCTGTTTCTCAGTTCTTTAATTGCACAGCTTCTTTTTCTCTTTTTAACGCTTGTAGCCTCTTTATTATTATTTTTTTTAATACACCTTTATTACACTTCTCCTGGTTTCCCCTTCCTCTTGTCCCTCTTCCTTACACGTCATTTACAGGCTACGCTCTCTCTTTCTCTGCCTGCTAATGTACACCTCCAATCTTTTCCCTTAATCTCTTCTCCTTCCTTTTCCCTCATTTTTCTTCGTTATCCCTACTCCCAAACCTCACTTTACCGTTCGCCTTTACTCTCTTCCCCATACTCTCTCTCTCTCTCTCTCTCTCTCTCTCTCTCTCTCTCTCTTACTACTACTACTACGACTGCTACTACTAGAGTCTCATTACTGTTGTGTACGTGAGAATACTAAGGCTCTTTGCAATACACATAAAGTGTTTACAACCTTCTTTTGAACACATTTTTACATATTTTTCTCCCACACCATAATACATTTCTTTTGACCTAGTTTTCCCACACCAAACTCTTCTCAGTACATTTTCCATTTTTTTTTCCTGCCATTGCTTTATATTATTTCTTCTTGTCTAAATTTTCACACATCCACCACCGAATACCTTCCAAACCATATCCTCCTTTTTTTTCTCTCTCTCCAAACATGTTTTCATCCTACCTTTCCCAATTTTCCCACAATACATTATGACAGGGCAATTCACCTTCTCTAGAATTAGGGCTGAATTATGAAACTGAGATTAACAAATGGGTCATACATTATTTTACCTCTTGTTCTTACCCTTTACCAAACACTTACACACAAAAAGAAACCAGAAATTCACCTATTATTTGTTTTTACATTATCCTTGAATACGTAAAAAAAAAAAAATGCAAAACTTTGTTTTATGCTTGTTTATTTGTTTATATTCATTCTTCTGAGTCGGTCAAAGGACCAAACAAAAACAACTCAAGGACCTGATTAGGTCCTCGGGCTGTCAGTTGTATAGCCCCGCATTTCGAAGTCTTTTCAAAATATTTCTCTCTGTTTTTCTCATTGCTGTTTTTCTTTATCTCTTGCCAAGTGTTCAGCCATGCATCACCAATCATTATTCGAAATACCTACTTTTTATTTCACCCCTTTACTATTATAATTCCTCTTAACCTATTTTCCCTTTGATATTTCCAAACCTCATCCAGTATTCATCCATTATTTTCCCGTAATATATTGCCAACGGCCTTGCCACGTTGAGTACACCGCTTCCCATCCGATCAGCGAAGTTAAGCAACGTTGGGTCTGGTTAGTACTTGGATGGGTGACCGCCTGGGAACACCAGATGCTGTTGGCATCCCTACGTCAAGTGGGGTTGGTGGAGGATTAGTGCCCCTCCCTGTAAAACAATTAACTCTAAGCCCTTGGCCACCCTATTTGGGATACATGGCGTCTGGCAATGGATGGATGGATATTTCCTTCCCTCCCCCCCCCTTTTTTTTCATACATCACACGAACAAAGCAAAACATTTCTCCAGTTTTGCTTCTGTTCTTTCCTATTTTTTTTTTCATTTTCATTTTAGTTTCTTATTATTTCGTTTATCCCTGAAACATTTCATAACAATAACAGCAAAAATTGATGAGTGTGTTTCAGTGTTGAACCTAGTGATGTAACATATTTTGTAATATTGCAACCCCCAGGCAATTTTACGATCTTAAAAAGAGACTTCGATCAACAGGAGCCAGATGTAGGATTTACTGAACCTTCACTACAATAAGTTTCCTATACGGTAATCAAAATGGTCTGAAGGTAGCAAGGATAAACCAGTAAAATACGTTACCTGATCCATGAGGTGAATGTACCATTTAGTGTTTTGATCTCTTCCAGTCTAAATGACTCAGTAATGTATAATATCGTCTGTCAGCAGCAAGAATAAAACTTAATATACGACACCGGACTGTAGGGAGTAATAAGATACTGCATCTGTCCTCCCAGTTAGTTGAGGGAGCGAGAAAGTAGAGGCGGGTGGTATCCATATTAATGACGTGCGGCAACCGACAATCTCGCAGCTGTCGGACGGAAATGCTACATCTGCCCATAGGTAAGACAGGGTATAAAACGTTTGCAAGTACGTGCAAATTCAGTTACTCGGCAAACATGGCGTACTACCCACTCAAGTCCGTGCATAGACGACTGGCTGATGTGCAATTCAGGTGCTCTAAGACATGCCTCGTGTATCGTGTTAATTCTGTGGGATGTGAGCCTTACGGTATTGCTAGGGATCTTCACAACGTCTACCCTCACGAAGATACACTGGAAGGAAGAGACTATACAATCTAGCTAGAGTTGTGAGGGAGGACCATCATCGTGCAGAAGCCACCAGAAGAGGAAAATTTACCTTATCTCATCGCTCTCGTTGTGCAGTTTGGATGGGGCGCTTCCTTTGAAACATATTAACTGGCTGCGGAAATAGTGAAAAAGTCCAAAGATATGCACTACGTGGAGGGTGTGAAGAAAGACGCCAGGGAAAATAGACGAATATTTTAAGACATGCATTAAGAAACTTGTTGTTTTCGCCATGAGATGTAACGACATTGAAAAAAATTATTATTCCTGCAGGCATAGGGCGTGGTGGGAGGGTGGGTAATGTTTGGGAACAAACTTATTTACCCTTTTGCAAGGGTTTGCTGGCAGGCTTCAGCCTGCTGGCACTGAGGTAGTAATTGCACGTTCAAGTAACTAATGTGTGTGTTTTACCTCCTATGTAGGCTACTTATCATCAATTTAAAAAAAAAATGTAAGTCACACTAGGTATATAAATTAAATTTGTCAATGATATGAGTCTTAGTTTTTGTCAGGAACAATGATCAAAGAAGTGCATTATATGGCAAGTGAGATCAAAAAGAAAAAAGGTAAAAGGTAAAAAAAAAAAAATAAATAAAGGAGTGTGGGTAGGGTAGGGAGAAGGCAAGGAGTGAGGGAAGGACGGGGAAGGAACGAGGGAGGGAAGGATGTAGGGAGGCCAGAGAAAGTGTGTACCTGGTATAAATTAAATCCTGTAATGGTTTGAGTCTTAGTTTTTCAGAAGCGATGGACGAAGAAGTACATTATATCTATCTAACGAATTTAGGCAGTAAAGATGTGTATGAAACTAATTCACCAACCATCTTTGAGAACAGGCTCAATCCACTCCTACAGCTTAATGCCAAAAAGGAATATGAAATTGACTTAGTGAATTGTCTTTACCGAAAGGAAAATGAGGAGACAAGCATCCTTAATCCGCTCGAGGAGGGGGAAGCAAGCTACCCTACAGAAGAAGAGAAGGAGGAGGAAGAGAAGAGGGATGACAATGTTTGGATGGAGGAGAAAGTTAGTCCTATTGTGATGGAGAGAGAGAGGCAGGCGAATCTAAACTGGTAACAGGCGTGGGGGCAGGTGTGGCTGAGATGATAGAGGAGAGAGGGGCGGTGGCACATGTACGATTATCTAAGCGATAAGTTAGTCCTGAAAACATTTTATTTTAATGCTTCAGCAGTATTTTATTGACGATGGGTCACCCTTAACCCATCCAATCTAAAGAAGACATTTTCTTTTTATAAAGATCTTGTCTCGTGCGGGGAAACTGGCAGATCTACAAGTGGTATATCTGAGGGATCTTTTTATTATTATTATTTTTTTTTATCTTTCAAGGAAGGTTCGAATATCTAATCATGTTGAGCTCTGAGCGATTATCTTATGATTTACAAAGTAACACAGAATAAAATGCAAAATTAGGGAGAAAGAACTAGGAAAAGGGTTAGTGAAAGTTGGGTAAGAAGGGATACAATACAAGTTTGGAAATCATAAGATATATTATACTGTGCATTAGACAAAATGTGGTGAAAATAAGGTAAGAGGGAGAGGAAAATACGCTGCTGAGGGGAAAGTGAGTAAGAAAGAGAAATATTGGTGATAACACGACTGGGTAAGGAAGGGTAAAGTACAGTGCATAGAAGAGTATGAAATAATTTAGGGATAGACGAAATAATGAGAAAATAAAATGAAAATGAAAAGAATTAGGAAAGATAAAAGAAGCAAAACTGGAGAAATGATTTGTCAAAAAGTTCGTGTAATGTATGAAAAAGGGGGGGGGGGTTAGGGAATGAAATACATTACGGGAAAAAAAATGGATGAATACTGGATGAGGTTTGGAAATATCAAAGGGAAGATGGGTTAAGGGGAATTAAAATAGTGAAGGGGTGAAAAAAAAAAAAAATGACTATTTTGAATAATGTTTGGTGATGCATGGCTGAACACTTGGCAGGAGATGAAGAAAAACAGTAATGAGAAAAACAGAGAGAAATATTTTGAAAAGACTTCGAAATGATGGGCTATACAACTGACAGCCCGAGGACCTAATCAGGTCCTTGAGTCGTTTTTGTTTGGTCCATTCACCGACTCAGAAGAATGATTATAAACAAAAAAACAAGCATAAAACAAAGTTTTTTTTTTATTTACTTATTTCAAGGATAATGTAAAAGCAAATAATAGGTGAATTTCTCGTTTCTTTTTGTGTATAAGTGTTTGGTTAAGGGGAAAAAAAGAGGAAAAATAATGTATGGCCCTTTTGTTAATCTGATTTTCATAATTCAGCCCCAATATCAGAGAAGGTGAATCGCCCTGTCGTAATGTGGGAAAATTGGGAGAGGTAGGATGGAAATATGTTTTGGGAAAAATAATAAAAAAAGGAGGACATGGTTTGGAAGGTATTCGGTGGTGGATGTGTGAAAATTTAGACAAGAAGAAATAATATAAAGCAATGGCAGGAAAAAAAAAAAAATGGAAAATTTACTGAGAAGAGTTTGGTGTGGGAAAACTAGGTCAAAAGAAATGTATTATGGTGTGGGAGAAAAATATGTAAAAATGTGTTCAAAAGAAGGTTGTAAACACTTTATGTGTATTGCAAAAGACCCTTAGTATTCTCACGTACACAACAGTAATGAGACTCTAGTAGTAGCAGTCGTAGTAGTAGTAAGAGAGAGAGAGAGAGAGAGAGAGAGAGAGAGAGAGCATGGGGAAGAGAGTAAAGGCGAACGGTAAAGTGAGGTTTGGGAGTAGGGATAAAGAAGAAAAATTAGGGAAAAGGAAGAAAAAGAGATTAAGGGAAAAGATTGGAGGTGTACATTAGCAGGCAGAGAAAGAGAGAGTGTAGCCTGTAAATGATGTGTAAGGAATAGGGACAAGAGGAAGGGGAAACCAGAAGTGTAATAAAGCTGTATAAATAAGTAAAAAAAAAAAAAAAAAAAGGTAGAAGCATTAATAAAAAAAAAAGCTGTGCAATTAAAGAACTAAGAAACAGAGGAGAGGAGACACACAATATGACTGAAAAATTTACCAAAACTATGAAAAGGGAATACAAGAAAAGAAGCATAGAAAATAGGGCAAGACAAACGAGTGAAAGAACCTGACAGAAATTAGGCGTAAACTGGTTAGTGAAGTCCATAAGAAAAAACGCGAATAGTGGGAATATGAGGAAATAAGAAAAGCGTATTAGAAGAGGAAAAGACTGCCAAGGAACTGAAGAGTGTGGGTTGGGGTGGAAGAGGGTATCTGTGATGAGACAGGTTGAGGTAGAAAAGGTGCAGGTGAATTCAACAGGGAGAGTTTCTCAACTCTGGCAACTTAACAATGTATTGTACATTATACTCTTGTCATCTCTAGAGTTTTATTCAGTATGGGAAGATTTTTAGCTGGAAGGGTTAGATACAGCTTTATCTTTCCTCATCATTAACAAGAGGTAAAGAAATAATAGTAAGAAAATCCGTCGGATGTAGAGAAGGTGCGAAGGAAGGAAGCAAAGGAGAGAGTGGAGTGGTATGTGCAAATAAGTGAAAGTAAAAGTGAAGGAAAGGATATTTAAGGGTAATAAAATAGAGCTGTCTTCTTGTTGGCCAACGTGGTTCCTAACATCTCCTCCATAGCAGCTTATTGAATATTACATCTCCATACTCTCTCAACAATGAGTTTCGCGGCTATGTGCCGGCACACGAAGGACGGTACGATAAGCTCTATGCCGCAAAACTTCATTATGCAGAAAACTAAAGCAACGGATGCTTAACATTATGTGTACGTTGTTCATACCTTTTTTTTATCGAAATGGTCTTCACGATAAACCTACAAGAGAACAATAACATGACATTTGCAGGAACATGATGGTAGGGAAGAGATGGCCGGGAGCCAGCTAAGTCCACAAGAGTACAAACCAAAGGAGACGTAGGTGGAGGGAAAGTGGTGCTGAAGTAACTATGAAGGAGAGGGTGAAGAAGGGTGCAGGCTGTTGTGTGGGATGAAGAGAATGGCAAGTGGGATCATAAAAGGTAAAGGTAAAGAAAATGAAGAGTGTGGGAAGCGGTGGAAGAAGTTAAGTGTGATGAGAAAGGGTGAGGTTGGAAAGCAACAGGTGAATTCAGTAGGGATCTGGCAACACAACGATGTATTCTAAATTTTATCCTCATCTCTAGAGCTTTATTCAGACCGGGGAGATATTTTGCTTGAAAGGTTAGATACAGCTTTATATTTCATTGACACTAAGAAGAGGTAAAATAATAATATAGTTCGTCGCGGGTCAGAAAAGAGTAATCTTGACACTCAGCCCACGGTAAGGTTTCGCGGAGGTACGGAAAATCGTAGCTCTCCTCATTATGGTGTGGAAATCTCACAGTACATTAATTTAGAGGTGTAAAGAAAGATAAACAGAGGGAGGAATTGGAAAGAAGACAAAAACATATTGAAGAGGTTCAAATCATCAGCCATAAGAAGAAAGATATCTGCTTCGTTGTTATCTCGTGCAAGTCATGACCCACAAACGTATATAATTGTTAAGAAGGGAAGGACTGGCAAGGGAGCAGAAGAAGGAACATTGATAAATTAGATGATTTTCTGGACTAGATTTCCGGGGATGGATAAGAACGAACGGATATGTGAGAAGAAATCAAGATCCTGACCAGGATTATATACGGTACGAGACAGGGTTTAGGAGCTGTTCCTACGTCATTAACACCATTGCGATAAGGGCTTCAACCCTCGTAGGTGAACTCGTGGAAAAAAGTTCCTGTTACCGTGTGAAGTAGGACTAGACTTTGTATGCCTTTATGAGGAAGTATGTGGTGACGTTTAGTGGAGCGAGGTGTTACCGCAGGGTCATCAGTCACTCATTTTTTTTTTTTTTTTTTAATGATCAGGAGGCGCTTCAGCCTCTTATAAATTAATAATAAGAACTATTGTGCGCTGCTGGCTGAAATGCTAATCAGGGGTCCTTTAGCTAATTGCAAACACATCTAAAAACTTGCTGTAAAATCGTTTGGCCTTATCCAAGCAAAGCAGAAAACTGGCCTACCGATGTTTAGCCACTTCAGCCCCAGCACGAAACCCTTCACTTCAAAAAGTCTCCGCTAAAGCAAATGAACTCATTTAGGCAGAGAGTAAAAGAAAAAAAAAAGAAAAATACGTCATCAGATTGAAGGGGTTCTGGGTTAATAGTAATGCGAAAGGATTGAGAAGAAAAAGCTGAGGAGACAGCATGAGCCAAGAATGAATAAATAAGGAAGGATGGAGGAGATGGGTGTGGGATGAAGAGAAACATAAGGCGCATGAAAATGAGCAAAGGGTGGAGGAGATGAGGATGATGTATAACGTCAGGGTGAAGATGAAGTTGATGGAGTCTGAGAGTAGGATTTCGGGAAGCAATATAATTAAGGCTGAAGTTAGAGCTGAGATTAAGTGTACGAAAAAAATACCGCTTAAAGGCGAGGGGCACAGGAAAGATGGTAGTGAGAGAGGGGAGGAGAGACAGTGCAAGGATAGAGAGAGACGGAGTGACTTTATGCTGGAAGTTATCGTTCCCTTCTCTATTAAGCCTAAATCAACCTAACCTAACCAAACCTAACCTAACCTTAACCTAACCTTATCCTAGATCAACCTAACCTAAATAAACCTAAATTAAACTAATTTTAATTCACGAAATGACTAATTTCACAATCTGCTTTTACCATACATATATATCTTTATTTATATATATCCATATATCACCTGTAGTTACCTACAGGTCGATAAGACATCCAACTATCTTCCTGGTACATGTATTTCATACAATGTTGTTGATAAATGGCACAAAATTTGAGATAACATGCAGATACTTTCAAAATAGAAGCTAAATGGCCATTCGGCGCATGCGCACTGAGCGGAACGGTAACTTTCAGCATAAGTCACTCCGTGCATACGACACCGGTACAACGAGAAGGGAGGGAGGGAGGGAGGGCCATAGAAAGGAGGAGGGAGAATGAGAGGGACAGTGAAAGGGAGGAATGATAGAATAAGGGTGGTGGGGAAGCAGGTAAAGATAGGGAGGGAGGGATAGTTTAAGTGCGGAGGGAGGGGAGGACTTCCATATTTTTTTTTTTTTTTTTTTTTTTTTAGGGCGATAATTGACTCTTGACCACCGACATGGAATATAATGCCATCAACCTCCCAAAATAACCCCTGTTTTAATTAATCCTTTTAGCGATTTACAAACAAAGTACCCAAGTATATAAATTCCTAACAAACATAATGGTGGATGGAGGGAAAGAGCAGTGAAGGTGGAGGAAGAGACAGAAAAGTGTGAGGGAGGGAAAGAGTCTGTCATATTCACGATGCTCAACTAGGCTAGAATGTTCTTGGTCTGAAGAGCACACTTTAACAATTGTTTTTCTTTTTCTTTCTTTCAGCTTACTAGTATCCACTTGCAATGCGTGTGTATGAAGCACAGTTTTCTCATAATCCGCCATCGTCCCTGCACTAACATTTTTTTTTTGTTTTATTTGCATTCTTAGATCACTCACTCGATGCAGTGCTGCTCTCGGGCGACTATCCGAGATCAGCACTTCCTTTTTTCTGTCCTTCCTTCAGCTTCTGTCTTTCCTCCATTCTTTCCTTTTCCTTCTGTCTACGGGTGACTCTACACTGAGTGACAAGCCAGGTGGTTTCCTGTACTACGCTGAGTGGTCACCATATTTTCTCATGGATGTTCCTTGGACCTCTTTTTTCTCCCATGATGCAAATTCCACATACAGGATTTCATTTAGGTCGGCATGGAAACATTCATTCCCCATCATAGTTACAGAAAAAGATGTAATTCTCCCAAATGGTTTGACCACAACTGTTCTAGAGTAACAGAACATAAAACAATAGCCTATAACACTTATACAAGGACCAAAACCAAAGAAGCCTTTAACTATTATAAAAATATCAGAAACCATGCCAAAACTATTATCAATCTTTCTAACTCAAACTTTCTACACAGACAAGCTAACAAACTACTAAACAATCCAAATGATAACAAAATATTCTGGTCAACCCTTAATTCATTCAAAACTAACTTCACTACCACCTCTTCCATTCCACCGTTACAGTCCCCCAATGGAAATCTAGTAAGTGACCCACGCGGAAAAGCCAACCTTCTTGCTGACATTTTTTCAACAAACTTAACCCTAAATTCAGAAAATCATAATATTCTTGTACTTGATTTTCATTCCCCTCAAATACCTCGTTTCATGATTCACACCAGATACGTACAAGCCGTATTACAGAAACTATCCGCAGACAAAGCCACTGGTCCAGATGAAATTCCTTCTATAGTACTTAAAAATTTCTCCTCAGTGTTTGCTCCTGTATTAGCAAAATTTTTTCGCTTATGCATCGGTACCTCAATTTTTCCAGCCCCTTGGAAAGAAGCAATTATCCATCCTGTTCCTAAAAAAAGGGACAACTTCTGATCCATCAAACTATAGACCAATTGCAATAACTTCCGTTCTCGGTAAAGTGTTTGAGACACTAATTAACAAACACATAGTCAAGCATATAGAAATCAATAAATTGATCAATGATCTGCAGTATGGATTTAGACAGGAACATTCAACTGTAGATATTCTTTGCCTTCCTACTCATCAGATTAACAAAATAGACCAACATGATGAAACACACACAGTAGCACTTGATATTTTAAAAACATTTGACAGAGTATGGCACCAGGCCTTATTGTCTAAGATGTCACACTATGGCCTTGCATCACTGGTTCCACTAATTTCTTCTTACATTCATAGTAGAAAAATACAGGTCATGGTAGACGGAATTTATTCTCAGTTTCATTACATAAATGCTGGCGTACCACAGGGATCAGTTTTGGCGCCAACCCTCTTTCTCATTCATAAAAATGACCAATCTGTCACGCACAACCCAATACACTCTTATGCTGATGACTCGACCCTTCATAGTTCTTTCACATTTAGTACCTCCTTTACGCAATTTGATATTATAAGTTCCCAGATAAACAGTAAATTCTCTGAACCAGGACCTTTCTAAAATTAATCAATGGGGACAAAAAAATCTGGTCTCATTTAATGCACAGAAAACTAAAAACATTAATTTTTCCAATTGAAAGAATCCCTCAGACTCTCACATACTTTTAAATGATGTCAATATTCCTATATCCACTACAGTTGATATCCTAGGTGTTACTCTAAACCCCAACCTAAGCTGGACAGCTTATGTTAAATCCCTTGCTAAAAATACTTCTAAAAAACTGCGACTTATGTACAGAGTTCGTGAGTTCTTCACTGACGAGCAGATGGCCACAATATACAAAAGTCATGTGCGTTCTTAGATCGAATACTGTTCACCACTGTGGAGTGGATGTGGAGCAGTTGCACTGAGACAGTTGGACAAAATTCAAAATATAGCCATTAGATTAATCAATAACCCTGCCATAACGCAGGACCTTCCTGTTATCAGCACGTAAAGATGTTGCTTCTTTAGCACTATTTTATCGATATTTTTACCGTAAGTGCTCTAACGAACTGGCTTCAATTGTGCCTCCCTTTCACATTTTCTCCCGAAATACTCGGGCAGCTGGGAGTGCCCATGAACTCACACTCTCTCCCCCACAATGCAGAACCTCTGCTTATCAAAATTCATTTATCCCCAGAACTACTACTCTCTGGAATTCACTTCCTGGGAATTGCTTCCCACATACATTTCATCCTCTCGATTTTAAATCCAATTGTTATAAGTATTTTATGAATGGAGGATGCCTTTAGGCATATGGACTTATTCTTTTTCCTTTGTTTTTCCTTCCTCCAGTCATTGTCAAAAAAAAAAAAAAAAAGGCCTAATTATGGGACCTGGTGGTTTAGTGAGTAATTAAGGTGCTCCAACCGGACTGAGTCTATGTAGGTGTATATCCAAGGGATAGTTGGGGTTTACTGATCACGTAATGCCACTCAGGTATGTGAGAGGCTGGTCACTCTCATCTTAAATGTCAGGACCAACTTGCGTAGCACTGGGGTTCTACACTCTTCATGGGGCAACACAGGATGAGATGATGATGATGATGATTATAATATATTCTGAGTTCCAGTACCTTCTTCAGTGTTGATGATCTGAATAAACCATTTTAACATTTCTTTTTCAGCCTTTTTTATTGTCTTGGATCATGCCTTCAATACTCGGATGACCTCCTTTTCTTCTCTCCGAGAGTTTTTCTCTCCATGCTATGGTTTCAGGAAAACTAAAATCAGTCAGATCTGTACAAGCGAAATAGTTTCCACTATCCATACTAACAGGTATAGGCAATGATTGTAATAATCAGGGAAAAAGAATATGTAGGAAAGGGAGGCAGTGTTAGGGTGGGGAGACCATTCTCGAGCAGCTGTCAAAGTGGTAGCATCCTCCCACGCCACCGTTATAGCAAACACCTGCCATCAATGGCGTCGCGTTGCTTCTAAAATGGCGGGAACCCGGAACCAGTCTCACCCTTCCCATGGTGATGAACAGACGTCTGTCACGTGCACACGAGGAGATAGGGTGGTGGGAATCCCCTACCGAAGAACAAAACACAGATCTTCGATGCCTTCAGCGTGAGAAAGTGTTTCCCTCGTCGTGGGCTCTCGACAGAAAAGACGCCCTGTGTGGAATCTCAACACCGTCAGGAGATCCTGAGTGGAATCCCGAGCTGGCAGGGGCCCGGTGCCCCTTGATATTCATCTGCAGAAGCGTGGGCGTCCTGTGTGGAATCCCGAACCAGCAGGAGTCATGCGTCCTGACACGAGTGTAAGTTTTCCTCCGTTTTCTATCACATCTTACCCTATGCCACCACTGCCGAGGACGATCTGTGAAAAAACAAAAAAGAAAAAAGAAAAAAAAGGGCCTAACCTTCGTCCCTCCTCTCTCTCGCTCTCTCTCTCTCTCTCTCTCTCTCCTTTCGTCTAGACAACACGCATGAACCTGCTCCTGTTTCATCAGCCCTCAGGACTAGTTCCTGACCATCTCCCTTTGCTGAACTTTTTCAGTGTCTCAGTTACACAGAGAGTAGGCCAGCATGCTCTCCAGTACAAATTTCTCTAACTATCTACACCAAACTACATGCACAGTACACACTACAGTTCCCATTCCAAAATGTAAAAAATTATGGCGTCTCTTCACCAAGCCTCGGAGTCCACATGGGAGGGGATCATAAATGCCCCCACCATCCGCCCCTCTCCCGGTGACGACTCGAGGTGCCTGGAACCACTGTCTGACTCTCTTCTTCTTCATTTCTGCAACATTCGCGGCCTTTCCTCTAACTTTCGCTCTGTTGAGCACCACCTCTCCTCCTCTAAACCTCACCTTCCTTTTCTAACTGAGACTCAGCAGTCTGAGGCAACTGACAGCAAACCCTTTTCTGTATCCTCCTACTTTCTCTATACTCATTTCAAAGCCAAAGGTGGCTGTTGTGTATATATACGCAATGACTTATCTTGCTCTCGTGTTCCTGAACTCGATTCTTCTGAATTCTCTACACTCTGGCTTCGGCTTTCCTGTCATTCTCTGACTAAATATATCTGTGCTGTTTACTTATCCCCTAATTCTACTACCTATCAAAAATTCTTCGACTATCTAACTTCTACGATGGAACACATTCTATCCATTTCTCCTTTTTCTGAAATCTCCATTCTAGGAGATTTCAATGTTCACCACCACCTTTGGCTCTCCTCTCCTTTCACTGATCCACCTGGTGAACAAGCCTACATCTTTTCTATCCTTAATAACCTAGAGCAGCTTGTACAGCACCCTACCCGTATCTCTGACTGCCTTGGAGAGAGCTCCAACATACTTGACCTCTTCCTCACAACTAATCCTTCTGCTTACTCTGTTAATCTTTTCTCTCCGTTGGGCTCCTCCGATCACAACCTTATCACTTTAACCTGTCCTATCACTCCGGTATGGCCTGTGGACCCTCCAGGGAAACGTCGTCTGTGGCTTTTTGGAGCCGCGGACTGGGAGGCCCTCAGGCAGTACTTCTTTGATTTTCCCTGGAATGATTATTGCTTCCATGGCCGTGAGCCATCTGAGTGTGCCTTGCTCATTACTGAGGTTATTCTCTCGGGCATGGAAGCATACATTCTTTTCTCATATCCTTTGGCTAATGCAGGAAAGCCTTGGTTTAATCACGCTTGTTCTAATGCTGTCCGCAACAAGGAGAGGGCCTACAAAAGGTACCAGAGCCAACCCACCCCTGAATCACATCATCTTTACGTTTCTGCCCAGAATCGTGCTAAGTCTGTTCTTCGCTCTGCTAAAAACAATTTCATCCGTACTAAATGCTCTCAACTCTCTAACTCAAATTCTTCCCGCTCCTTCTGGCACCTTGCCAAAAACCTTTCTAACAACTTTACCTCATCATCCTTCCCTCCTCTTTTCTACCCTGATGGTTCTGTAGCTATTTCTTCTACTGATAAAGCAGATCTCTTCGCACAGTCTTTCTCCTCCAATTCCACCTTAGACGATTCCGGTGCTGTTCCTCCATCACTTCCCTCCTCTGACTTCCTCATGGCTGACATTAAAATTTCTTCAGCTGATGTATTTTCTGCCATCACTGGCCTCAGTACTAACAAGGCATATGGGCCTGATGGGGTCCCTCCTATTGTTCTCAAGAACTATGCTTCTGTGCTTACACCCTGCCTAGGCAAACTCTTTCGCCTTTGTCTGTCAACTTGTACCTTTCCTTCTTGCTGGAAGTTTGCTCTCATTCTGCCAGTCCCAAAGAAGGGTGACCACTCCCAACCCTCCAACTATCGTCCAATTGCTTTAACGTCCTGTATTTCAAAAGTTTTCGTGTCAATTCTCAATAGAAAAATTTTAAGGCATCTTTCCTATCACAACCTTCTTTCCGATCGTCAGTACGGGTTCCGTCAGGGACGCTCCACTGGCGATCTTCTCACCTACCTTTCAGACTCCTGGTCATCCTCCTTTCGGGACTTTGGCGAAAGCTTTGCCGTTGCACTTGACATCTCAAAGGCTTTCGATCGAGTCTGGCATAAATCATTAATTTCCAAACTGCCCTCCTACGGTTTCTATTCTTCTATCTGTGCCTTCATCGCTAGCTTCCTTTCTGGTCGTTCTATAGCCGCTGTTGTAGACGGGCATCGTTCTTCTCCTAGATCTATCAACAGTGTTGTTCCTCAGGGGAATGTCCTATCACCAACTCTCTTCCTTTTATTCATCAATGAAAGCTGTACATCTAACCCTATCCACTCATATGCTGATGACTCCACCCTTCACCTTTCCATTCGGTTCCCGCAACGCCCATCTCAGCAGTTACTTCAACAAGCAAGGGATGAGGCTATGGCACAGCTAATGTCTGACTTGGCTTGTATCTCTGACTGGGGTAAAAATAATATGGTTGTTTTTAATGTAGCTAAGACTCAGTTCTTACACCTATCAACCCGACAAAATCTTCCACAGATATACCCACTAATGTTTAATAATATTCAGCTTAATCCGGCATCATCCTTGAACATGCTTGGGGTTTCATTTACTCGGGACTTATCTTGGAAAGATCATATTACATCTCTTGTAAAATCTGCTTCCAAGAGATTGGGTGTGCTAAGCCGACTCCGCTCTTTCTTTACCTCTGCACAATTGTTAACTCTATACAGGGGTTTTATTCGCCCCTGTGTGGAGTACAACTCTCATGTGTGGGGAAGCTCCCCACATACAGCTCTTCTCAATAGGGTGGAGTCAAAGGCTTTTCATCTGATTAACTCTCCTCCTCTTACTGGCTCCCTTCAACCTCTGTCTCTTTGCCACACTGTTCCATCTTTATCTCTTTTCTATCGCTACTTTAATGGTCACTGCTCCTCTGAACTGTCTGCTTGCCTTCCTTCACCTCTACAACGGGCGCGTAGCACCCGTCTAGCAGCAAACTCTCATCCCTTTTCTGTCCAACTCTCTAATGCAAGAGTTAACCGTTACTCCCAGTCTCTCATTTATGCAACAGGTCAACTCTGGAACTGTCTCCCTCTGTCTGTATTTCCAGCTGCCTATGATCTCCAGTCTTTCAAACGCAGTGTGTCCAGGCATCTCAAAATGATCGGATCTTGAATTTGGCTCTCTATTGTATTTTGTTTTTCTCTTGGAGGGAACTGTTACTGCGGGCTCATGGCCTTTGGTTCCTTCTTCCTCACATTAAAAAAAAAAAAAAAGAAAAACCATCCTTCCATTCACATAACCTTTTCAAACTGGTTCTCCACACACACACAGATCCTCTACTTCCGTAAACAAACACACACACTGACCCTTGCACCTGTCCCCTTCTTCTCTTAGCCTATGCCACCACGGCCAAAAACGCTCTGTACAAGCCAGATTCACTCTTGCACCTGTTCTTACCTCAAACATTCACACTCTTCCCTTCTGTAAACAAACACCTACCCTTGCACCTGTCCAATTCTACTCTTAGCCTATTCCATCACGGCTGAAAACGCTCTTGCACTGTTCTTCCTTCTGAACATTCACCTTTCCTCCTTCCGTAAACAAACATTGACCCTTGCACCTGTCCCCTTCTACTTTTAGCCCATGCCACCACGACCTAAAACGCTCTTCCACCTGTTCATCCAAACATTCACCCTTCCTCCTTCCGTAAACAAACATTGACCTTTGCACCTGTTCTTTGCTCTTCCACTTTCACCCAAACCAGTTCCTACCCATCCCTCCTCTCAACCCAACTTGTCCTTGCACCTGTTCTTCCTCCGGTCATTCACTCTGCACCTGTGCTTCTGCTCACACCGGTCAACTTCCGCTGAAAACAATACCCCGCTCCCCTTTTTCCGGCTCCCAACCCCCCTTCCGCACAGATTACAAACTAGGACGTGATGGCATAACTCACAGTACTGAGGTTGTGATCGGAGGAGCCCAATGAAGAGGAAAGAGCAACGCAAAGGAAAGATGTACATATAATGCATGTATGTATTTTTTTTATGAGAAGAAGAAGGAACCAAGGGCTAGAAGCCCACAAAACTGTTCCTTCCAAGAAAAAAAAAATACAAAGAAGAGCCTAATTAAAGATCCATTCATTTCGAGATGCCTGGACACACTGCGTTTGAAAGACTGGAGATCATACTGTAGGAAGTGGGAAATACAGGTAGAGGTAGACAGTTCCAGAGTTGACCTGTTGCATAAATGAAGGACTGGGAGTAAGGTTAACTCTTGCATTAGAGAGTTGGACAGAAATGGGATGAGAGTTTGTTGCTAGACGGGTGCTACACACCCATCGTAGAGGTAAGGGATGCAAGCATATAGTTCAGAGGATCAGTGACCATGGAAGTAGCAACAGAAAAGAGATAAAGAGGCAACAGTGCGGCAAAGAGACAGAGGTTGAAGAGAGCCAATAGGAGAAGGAGAGCTGAGACAAAAAGGCATTGACTCCACCCTAATGAGAACAGCTGTATGTGGGGAGCCTCCACGCACATGAGAGTTGTACTGTACACAGGGGTGAATAAAATCCGTGTATAAAGTCAACAACTGTGCAGGGGTAAAGAAGGTACGGAGTCGGCTTAGACACCTAATCACATGGGAGCAGGCTTTACAAGAGATGTAATATGATCTTTCCAAGATAAATCCCGAGTGAATGAAACTGCAAGCATGTTCAAGAATGAAGCAGGAATGAGCTGGATATTATTAAACATTAGTCGATACTCCTGTGGAAGATGTTATCAGGTTGATAGATGTAAAAACTGAGTCTTCGATGCATTAAAAACAAAAAGGTTATTTTTACCTCTGTCAGAGATACGAGCCAAGTCAGACATTAGGAGTGCCATAGCCTCATCCCATGTTGGTTGAAGTAACTGCTGGGATGGACGTTGTGGGAACCGAATGGAAGGGTGAAGGATGGAATCATCAGTGTACCAGTGGGCAGGGTTAGATGTACATCTTAGAAGGTCATTGATGAATAAAAGGAAGAGAGTTGGTGATAGGACAGAGCCCTGAGGAACACCACTGTTGATAGATCTAGGAGAAAAACGATAACCGGCTCCAACAGCGGCTATGGAACGACCAGAAGGGAAGCTGTAGATGAAGGCACAGATAGAGGGATAGAAACCGTAAGAGGGCAGTTTGGAAAATGAAGAGTTATGCCAGACTAGATCGAAAGTCTTTAAGATGTCAAGTGCAATGGCAAAGCTTTCTCCAAAGTACCGATAGGAGGATGACCAGGAGTCTGAGAGGTAGGTGAGAAGATCGCCAGTGGAGTGTCCCTGACGGAACCCATACTGATCAGAAAGAAGGCTGTGATAGGAAAGATGCTTTATAATTTTTCTGTTAAGAATAGACTCGAAAACTTTGAGACACAGGATGTTAAAGCAATTGGACAATAGTTAGAGGGCTGGGAATGGTCACCCTTCTTTGGGACTGGCTGAATGAGTGTAAACTTCCAGCAAAAAGGTACAAGTTGATAGACAAATGCAAAAGAGTTTTCCTAGGCAGGGTATAAGCACAGAAGCACAGTTCTTGAAGACAACAAGATGTACTCCACCAGGCCCATATGCCTTGTTAGTACTGAGGCCAGTGATGTAAGAAAATACATCAGCTAAAGAAATTTTAATGTCAGCCATGAGGAAATCTGAGGGGGGAAGTGATGGAGAAACAGCACCAGAATCGTCTAATGTAGAACTGGAGGAGAAAGTCTGAGCAAAGAGATCTGCTTTATCAGCAGAAGAAATAACTACAGAGCCATCAGAGTAGAAAAGAGGAGGGAAGGATGATGGGGTAAAGTTGTTAGAAAGGTTTTTGACAAGATGCAAGAAGGGGCGGGAAGAATTCGAATTGGAGAGTTGACAGCATTTAGAACAGATGAAATTATTATGTAACAGGGCAAAGAATAGACTTAGCACGATTCCGGGCAGAAACATAAAAAAGCTGTGATTCAGGGATGGGTTGACTCTGGTATCTTTTATAGGCCCTCTCCTTGTTGTGGACAACATTAGAAAAAGCGTGGTTAAACCAAGGCTCTCTTGCATTAGTCAAAGGATATGAGAAAGGAATGTATGCTTCCATGCCAGAGAGAATAACCTTATAATGTGCAAGGCACACTCAGATGGCTCCCGGCCATGGAAGCAATAATCATTCCAGGGAAAATCAAAGAAGTACTGCCTGAGGGCCTCCCAGTCTGCAGCTCCAAAGAGCCACACTCGATGTTTCTTTGGAGGGTCCACAGGCTGTATTGGAGTGATAGGATAGGTTAAGGTAATAAGTTTGTGATCCGAGGAGCCCAACGGAGAGACAATATTAAGAGTGTAAACAGATGGATTAGCTGTAAGGAAGAGGTCAAGTACAGTATGTTGGAGCTGTCTCCAAAGTCGTCTGGCATACAAGCAGGGTGCTGTACAAGCTGCTCTAGGTCATTAACCCTTCCATGGCCGTGGGTCTGGAATTTTCTGTACTCCCCAGGCCGATGAAAATTTATTTTTCCGAAAATTGATTTTTTTTCCTTGCCATAATGAAAAGAAAGTTCAGGCGCACATAACAGTGCAAATTCCAGCTTCCTAGACCCATTCTGTGGCTTGCAATGGAGCGCGAAAGTTGCAGAAGGATCGGCAACCGATATCCACCTCCCAGAGGCGCTACCACAGTGCAACTTCGCGGGTGTTGTTATTTATTTTACCACCCAAAAGAATGCGAATGGTGCTGAAATGTTGCGTATATATGAGATGTTATGATATCGAATGATTTCAGTACATAGTATGTTAGGAATGGTTGGAAAAAATGTTATGAATATTTTTTCAACTTTTTTATATAAAATATATTTATGGTAGTTTATAGTTATTTTTCAAGTTATCGTTGTGCCCATGCTTGGAAAAGGGAGTGAATGGGTTGAGTTTTCAGCCCTAAGTGAGAAAATTCCCTGACCTCCTAGGCTAGGCTCTCCCACGGGAGATGAAAGTGGAGGGTCAGAGCCAATTAGCAATACAGTAGTTGAGTCGCAAATTCCAGCTCCCACACCATGTATATGGCTAAAAATAAAATCGTAATGCAGTTTCAAAACTATGAATAAGTCTAATTATTTTGAATACAGAGGCAAAGCAGAAATAAATACGTTTCCAGACGGGGGAAAACACATTTTTCCGTATTTTACCTTGTTATATTCGCAAAAAATGTTGCTGTCTCGTAAACAGGGTGGTTGTGTGTGTTTTGCAAGGGAGGAAAAAGATAATATTCTCTGTCTCGGTCGAGAAAATGGATGTAACTATGTGTTTTTCGGCATGGCCACGAGCAAAAGAATCGTACATTCACTCATCTTTACTGCAGGTGGTAAACTGAAAGATGATATGTGAGAGGGTGAAGGGAAGGTCAGTCTCATGTCCTATACGTTCGTTCACTTCCCGAAAGTTTTCAAAGTTTTCTACAAGTCACACTACATCGAATGATCCAAACCATTACAACAAACCTGAGCAAATAGGTAAAGATACGAAGACAAAAATGTATTTTTCACTTATTATCATGTTTTTCTTGTTTGTGCCTGTATTAATTCATAATCGTAAACATGTGGTTGTGTGCGTTTTGCAAAAGAGGACAAAGATGATATTTTCTGCATGGGTCGAGATAAGGGATGTAGATGTGCCTGTTTAGGGATGGCCAGGAGTGAAAAAATTGAAAATCTAATCATCACAGCAGAAGGCTCTGAACTGCTTGATGGGGTGTATGGGAGTGTAGTGTAGGTCAGTCTGAAGACGTTCAGAACGTTCGTTCACTTCCCAAAATTTTTTGCAGTTTTTTATAGGCCGCGCTCAAATGACGCCTGTGGCCAGTTATCGACTAAACGTCATTTCATGCCGGAGGCCACTGAATGGCTAAGGATAGAAAAGAGGTTTGTTCACCAGGTGGACCAGCAAAAGGAAAGGAGAGCCAAAGGTGGTGCTGAACATTGAAATCTCTCTTGGAGATTTCAGAGAAAGGAGAAATGGATAGAATGTGTTCCATCATAGAAGCAAAATAATTGAAGAATTTTTTAAAGTAAATAGAATTAGGGGATAAGTAGACAGTGCAGACATATTTAGTCAGAGAATGACAGGAGAGCCAAAGCCAGACAGTAGAGAACTCAGGAAAATCAAGTTCAGGAACATGAGAGCAAGATAAGTAGTTGTGTACATATACACAACAGCCACCTTTGGCTTTGAATTTAGTATAGAGAAAGTTGGAGGATACAGATAAGGGTTTGCTCTCAGTTGCCTCAGACAGGTGAGCCTCAGTTAAAAAGAGGTGAGGTTTAGAGGAGGAAAGGTGGTGTTCTACAGAGAAAAAGTTAGAGGATAGACCGTGAATGTTGCAGAAATGAAGAAGTGAGTCAGACATTGGTTCAAGGCAGCTCGGAGTGTCATCACCGGGAGAGGTGCGGATGGTGGAGGCATTTATGGTCCCCCTCCCCCCCAGAGGACTCCGAGGCATGGTTTAGGTGTGCCATTTTCCTTTTTTTTAAATTTTAAAAAGGAAGTGTAGTGTGTACTGTGCATTTAGTTTGGTGTTGACAGTTAGAGAAACATGTACTGGAGAGCATGCTGGCCTATTCTCTGTGTTTGTGAAACACTGAAGAAGTTCATCAAAGGGGAATGGACAGGAACTAGTCCCAAGGGCTGATGAAAAGGGAGATCCAGCTCTCCCTGTCATCAGCTTTCCACCCACATTTTTTTTTTTTTATGTGAGGAAGAAGGAACCAAAGGCAACGAGAACGCAAAACTGTTCCTTCCAAGAGAAAAACAAAATACAAGAGAGAGCCATATTCGAGATCCAATCATTTCCAGATGCCTGGACACACAGCGTTTGAAAGACTGGATATCATAGGAAGCAGGAAATACAGACAGAGGGAGACAGTTCCAGAGTTGACCTGTTACATAAATGAAGGACTGGGAGTAACGGTTAACTCTTGCATTAGAGAATTGGACAGAAAAGGGATGAGAATTTGCTGCTAGACGGGTGCTATGCGCCCGTCGTAGGGGTGGAGGAATGCATGCAGACAGTTCAGAGGAGCAGTGACCGTTGAAGTAGCGATAGAAAAGAGATAAAGATGCAACAGTGCGGCAAAGAGACAAAGATTGAAGGGAGTGAGTAAGAGGAGGAGAGTTAATGAGGTTAAGAGCCTTTGACTCCACCCTATTGAGAAGAGCTGTATGTGGGGAGCCTCCCCACACATGAGAGTTGTACTCTACACAGGGGCGGATAAAACCCCTGTATAGAGTCAACTGTGCAGGGGTAAAGAAGGTACCAAGTCGGCTTAGCACACTTAATCACTTGGAAGCAGGCTTTACAAGAGATGTAATATGATCTTTCCAAGATAAATCCCGAGTGAATGAAAGTGCAAGCATGTTCAAGAATGAAGCAGGAATGAGCTGGATATTATTAAACATTAGTCGATACTCCTGTGGAAGATGTTGTCAGGTTGATAGGTGTAAAATCTGAGTCTTTGAAGCATTAAAAACAAAAAGGTTATTTTTACCTCTGTCAGAGATATAAGCCAAGTCAGACATTAGGAGTGCCATAGCCTCATCCCATGTTGGTTGAAGTAACTGCTGGGATGGACGTTGTGGGAACCGAATGGTAGGGTGAAGGGTGGAATCATCAGCATACCAGTGGGCAGGGTTAGATATACATCTTAGAAGGTCATTGATGAATAAAAGGAAGAGAGTTGGTGATAGGACAGAGCCCTGAGGAACACCACTGTTGATAGATCTAGGAGAAAAATGATAACCGGCTACAACAGCGGCTATAGAACGACCAGAAGGTAAGCTGTAGATGAAGGCACAGATAGAGGGATAGAAACCGTAAGAGGGCAGTTTGGAAAGTGAAGAGTTATGCCAGACTAGATCGAAAGTCTTTAAGATGTCAAGTGCAATGGCAAAGCTTTCTCCAAAGTACCGATAGGAGGATGACCAGGAGTCTGAGAGGTAGGTGAGAAGATCTCCAGTGGAGTGTCCCTGACGGAACCCATACTGATGATCAGAAAGAAGGCTGTGATAGGAAAGATGCTTTATAATTTTTCTGTTAAGAATAGACTCGAAAACTTTGAGACACAGGATGTTAAAGCAATTGGACAATAGTTAGAGGGCTGGGAATGGTCACCCTTCTTTGGGACTGGCTGAATGAGTGTAAACTTCCAGCAAAAAGGTACAAGTTGATAGACAAAGGCAAAAGAGTTTTCCTAGGCAGGGTATAAGAACAGAAGCACAGTTCTTGAAGACAACAAGATGTTCTCCACCAGGCCCATATGCCTTGTTAGTACTGAGGCCAGTGATGTAAGAAAATACATCAGCTAAAGAAATTTTAATGTCAGCCATGAGGAAATCTCAGGGGCGAAGTGATGGAGAAACAGCACCGGAATCGTCTAATGTAGAACTGGAGGAGAAAGTCTGAGCAAAGAGATCTGCTTTATCAGCAGAAGAAATAACTACAGAGCCATCAGAGTAGAAAAGAGGAGGGAAGGATGATGGGGTAAAGTTGTTAGAAAGGTTTTTGACAAGATGCAAGAAGGAGCGGGAAGAATTAGAATTGGAGAGTTGACAGCATTTAGTACAGATGAAATTATTTTGTAACAGGGCAAAGAATAGACTTAGCACGATTCCGGGCAGAAACATAAAAAAGCTGTGATTCAGGGATTGGTTGGTTCTGGTATCTTTTATAGGCCCTCTCCTTGTTGTGGACAACATTGGAAAAAGCGTGGTTAAACCAAGGCTCTCTTGCATTAGCCAAAGGATATGAGAAAGGAATGTATGCTTCCATGCCAGAGAGAAAAACCTTATAATGTGCAAGGCACACTCAGATGGCTCCTGGCCATGGAAGCAATAATCATTCCAGGGAAAATCAAAGAAGTATTGCCTGAGGGCCTCCCAGTCTGCAGCTCCAAAGAGCCACACTCGATGTTTCTTTGGAGGGTCAACAGGCTTTATTGGAGCGATAGGATAGGTTAAGGTAATAAGGTTGTGATCAGAGGAGCCCTACGGAGAGAAAATATTAAGAGTGTAAACAGATGGATTAGCTGTAAGGAAGAGGTCAAGTACAGTATGTTGGAGCTGTCTCCAAAGTCGTCTGGCATACAAGCAGGGTGCTGTACAAGCTGCTCTAGGTCATTAACCCTTCCATGACCGTGGGTCTGGAATTTTCTGTACTCCCTAGGCCGATGAAAATTTATTTTTCCGAAAATTGATTTTTTTTCCTTGCCATAATGAAAAGAAAGTTCAGGCGCAAATAACAGTGCAAATTCCAGCTTCCTAGACCCATTTTGTGGCTTGCAATGGAGCGCGAAAGTTGCAGAAGGATCGGCAACCGATATCCACCTCCCAGAGGCGCTACCACAGTGCAACTTCGCAGGTGTTGTTATTTATTTTACCACCCAAAAGAATGCGAATGGTGCTGAAATGTTGCGTATATATGAGATGTTATGATATCGAATGATTTCAGTACATAGTATGTTAGGAATGGCTGGAAAAATGTTATGAATATTTTTGCAACTTTTTTATATAAAATATGTTTATGGTAGTTTCTAGTTATTTTTTAAGTTATCGTTGTGCCCATGCTTGGAAAAGGGAGTGAATGGGTTGAGTTTTCAGCCCTAACTGAGAAAATTCCCTGACCTCCTAGGCTAGGCTCTCCCACGGGAGATGAAAGTGGAGGGTCAGAGCCAATTAGCAATACAGAAGTTGAGTCGCAACTTCCAGCTCCCACACCACGTATATGGCTAAAAATAGAATCGTAATGCAGTTTCAAAACTATGAATAAGTCTAATTATTTTGAATACAAAGACAAAGCAGAAATAAATACGTTTACAGACGGGGGAAAACACATTTTTCCGTATTTTACCTTGTTATTTTCGCAAAAAATATTGCTGTCTCGTAAACAGGGTGGTTGTGTGTGTTTTGCAAGGGAGGAAAAAGATAATATTTTCTGTCTCGGTCGAGAAAATGGATGTAACTATGTGTTTTTCGGCATGGCCACGAGCAAAAGAATCGTACATTCACTCATCTTTGCAGCAGGTGGTAAACTGAAAGATGATATGTGAGAGGGTGAAGGGAAGGTCAGTCTCATGTCCTATACGTTCGTTCACTTCCGGAAAGTTTTCAAAGTTTTCTACAAGTCACACTACATCGAATGATCCAAACCATTACAACAAACCTGAGCAAATAGGTAAAGATACGAAGACAAAAATGTATTTTTCACTTATTATCATGTTTTTCTTGTTTGTGCCTGTATTAATTCATAATCGTAAACAACCCCTGGGTCGAGATAAGGGGTGTAGATGTGCCTGTTTAGGCATGGCCAGGAGTGAAAAAATTGAAAATCTAATCATCACAGCAGAAGGCTCTGAACTGCTTGATGGGGTGCATGGGAGTGTAGTGTAGGTCAGTCTGAAGACGTTCAGAACGTTCGTTCACTTCCCAAAATTTTTGCAGTTTTTTTATAGGCCGCGCTCAAATGACGCCTGTGGCCAGTTATCGACTAAACATCATTTGACGCCGGCGGCCACTGAATGGCTAAGGATAGAAAAGAGGTTTGTTCACCAGGTGGACCAGCGAAAGGAAAGGAGAGCCAAAGGTGGTGCTGAACATTGAAATCTCTCAGATTGAAGATTTCAGAGAAAGGAGAAATGGATAGAATGTGTTCCATCATAGAAGTAAAATAATTGAAGAATTTTTTATAGTAAGTAGAATTAGGGGATAAGTAGACAGTGCAGACATATTTAGTCACAGAATGACAGAAGAGCCAAAGCCAGACAGTAGAGAACTCAGGAGAATCAAGTTCAGGAACATGAGAGCAAGATAAGTAGTTGCGTACATATACACAACAGCCACCTTTGGCTTTGAAATTAGTATAGAGAAAGTTGGAGGATACAGATAAGAGTTTGCTTTCAGTTGCCTCAGATAGGTGAGCCTCAGCTAAAAAGAGGAGGTGAGGTTTAGAGGAGGAGAGGTGGTGTTCTACAGAGAAAAAGTTAGAGGAAAGGCCATGAATGTTGCAGAAATGAAGAAGTGAGTCAGACATTGGTTCAAGGCACCTCAGAGTGTCATCACCGGGAGAGGTGCGGATGGTGGAGGCATTTATAGTCCCCCTCCCCCCGGGGGACTCCGAGGCATGGTTTAGGTGTGCCATTTTCCTTTTTTTTTAATTTTAATAAGGAAGTGTAGTGTGTACTATGCATGTAGTTTGGTGTTGGCAGTTAGAGAAACATGTACTGGAGAGCATGCTGGCCTATTCTCTGTGTTTGTGAGACACTGAAGAAGTTCATCAAAGGGGGATGGACAGGAACTAGTCCCAAGGGCTGATGACAAGGGAGATCCAGCTCTCCCTGTCATCAGCTTTCCACCCACTTTTTTTTTTTTTTTTTTATGTGAGGAAGAAGAAACCAAAGGCAACGAGCCCAGAAAACTGTTCCTTCCAAGAGAAAAACAAAATACAAGAGAGAGCCAAATTCAAGATCCGATCATTTCCAGATGCCTGGACACACTGCGTTTGAAAGACTGGAGAGCATAGGAAGCAGGAAATACAGATAGAGGGAGACAGTTCCAGAGTTGACCTGTTGCATAAATGAAGGACTGGGAGTAACGGTTAACTCTTGCATTAGAGAATTGGACAGAAAAAGGATGAGAATTTGCTGCTAGACGGGTGCTATGCGCCCGTCGTAGGAGCAGTGACCGTTGAAGTAGCGATAGAAAAGAGATAAAGATGCAACAGTGCGGCAAAGAGACAAAGATTGAAGGGAGTCAGTAAGGGAGAGTTAATGAGGTGAAGAGCCTTTGACTCCACCCTATTGAGAAGAGCTGTATGTGGGGAGCCTCCCCACACATGAGAGTTGTACTCTACACAGGGGCGGATAAAACCCCTGTATAGAGTCAACTGTGCAGGGGTAAAGAAGGTACCGAGTCGGCCTAGCACACTTAATCACTTGGAAGCAGGCTTTACAAGAGATGTAATATGATCTTTCCAAGATAAATCCCGAGTGAATGAAAGTGCAAGCATGTTCAAGAATGAAGCAGGAATGAGCTGGATATTATTAAACATTAGTCGATACTCCTGTGGAAGATGTTGTCAGGTTGATAGGTGTAAAATCTGAGTCTTTGATGCATTAAAAACAAAAAGGTTATTTTTACCTCTGTCAGAGATATGAGCCAAGTCAGACATTAGGAGTGCCATAGCCTCATCCCATGTTGGTTGAAGTAACTGCTGGGATGGACGTTGTGTGAACCGAATGGTAGGGCGAAGGGTGGAATCATCAGCATACCAGTGGGCAGGGTTAGATATACATCTTAGAAGGTCATTGATGAATAAAAGGAAGAGAGTTGGTGATAGGACAGAGCCCTGAGGAACACCACTGTTGATAGATCTAGGAGAAAAACGATAACCGTCTACAACAGCGGCTATAGAACGACCAGAAGGGAAGCTGTAGATGAAGGCACAGATAGAGGGATAGAAACTGTAAGAGGGCAGTTTGGAAAATGAAGAGTTATGCCAGACTAGATCGAAAGTCTTTAAGATGTCAAGTGCAATGGCAAAGCTTTCTCCAAAGTACCGATAGGAGGATGTCCAGGAGTCTGAGAGGTAGGTGAGAAGATCGCCAGTGGAGTGTCCCTGACGGAACCCATACTGATGATCAGAAAGAAGTCTGTGATAGGAAAGATGCTTTATAATTTTTCTGTTAAGAATAGACTCGAAAACTTTGAGACACAGGATGTTAAAGCAATTGGACAATAGTTAGAGGGCTGGGAATGGTCACTCTTCTTTGGGACTGGCTGAATGAGTGTAAACGTCCAGCAAAAAGGTACAAGTTGATAGACAAAGACAAAAGAGTTTTCCTAGGCAGGGTATAAGAACAGAAGCACAGTTCTTGAAGACAACAAGATGTACTCCACCAGGCCCATATGCCTTGTTAGTACTGAGGCCAGTGATGGAAGAAAATACATCAGCTAAAGAAATTTTAATGTCAGCCATGAGGAAATCTGAGGGGGGAAGTGATGGAGAAACAGCACCGGAATCGTCTAATGTAGAACTGGAGGAGAATGTCTGAGCAAAAAGATCTGCTTTATCAGTAGAAAAAATAACTACAGAGCCATCAGAGTAGAAAAGAGGAGGGAAGGATGATGGGGTAAAGTTGTTAGAAAGGTTTTTGACAAGATGCAAGAAGGAGCGGGAAGAATTCGAATTGGAGAGTTGACAGCATTTAGTACAGATGAAATTATTTTGTAACAGGGCAAAGAATAGACTTAGCACGATTCCGGGCAGAAACATAAAAAAGCTGTGATTCAGGGATGGGTTGGCTCTGGTATCTTTTATAGGCCCTCTCCTTGTTGTGGACAACATTAGAAAAAGCGTGGTTAAACCAAGGCTCTCTTGCATTAGTCAAAGGATATGAGAAAGGAATGTATGCTTCCATGCCAGAGAGAATAACCTTATAATGTGCAAGGCACACTCAGATGGCTCCTGGCCATGGAAGCAATAATCATTCCAGTTAAAATCAAAGAAGTACTGCCTGAGGGCCTCCCAGTCTGCAGCTCCAAAGAGCCACACTCGATGTTTCTTTGGAGGGTCCACAGGCTGTATTGGAGCGATAGGATAGGTTAAGGTAATAAGGTTGTGATCTGAGGAGCCCAACGGTGAGAAAATATTAAGAGTGTAAACAGATGGATTAGCTGTAAGGAAGAGGTCAAGTACAGTATGTTGGAGCTGTCTCCAAAGTCGTCTGGCATACAAGCAGGGTGCTGTACAAGCTGCTCTAGGTCATTAACCCTTCCATGGCCGTGGGTCTGGAATTTTCTGTACTCCCCAGGCCAATGAAAATTTATTTTTCCGAAAATTGATTTTTTTCTTGCCATAATGAAAAGAAAGTTCAGGCGCACATAACAGTGCAAATTCCAGCTTCCTAGACCCATTCTGTGGCTTGCAATGGAGCGCGAAAGTTGCAGAAGGATCGGCAACCGATATCCACCTCCCAGAGGCGCTACCACAGTGCAACTTCGCAGGTGTTGTTATTTATTTTACCACCCAAAAGAATGCGAATGGTGCTGAAATGTTGCGGATATGTGAAATGTTATGATATCGAATGATTTCAGTACATAGTATGTTAGGAATGGCTGGAAAAAATGTTATGAATATTTTTTCAACTTTTTTATATAAAATATGTTTATGGTAGTTTCTAGTTATTTTTTAAGTTATCGTTGTGCCCATGCTTGGAAAAGGGAGTCAATGGGTTGAGTTTTCAGCCCTAACTGAGAAAATTCCCTGACCTCCTAGGCTAGGCTCTCCCACGGGAGATGAAAGTGGAGGGTCAGAGGCAATTAGCAATACAGAAGTTGAGTCGCAACTTCCAGCTCCCACACCATGTATATGGCTAAAAATAGAATCGTAATGCAGTTTCAAAACTATGAATAAGTCTAATTATTTTGAATACAGAGACAAAGCAGAAATAAATACGTTTACAGACGGGGGAAAACACATTTTTCCGTATTTTACCTTGTTATTTTCGCAAAAAATGTTGCTGTCTCGTAAACAGGGTGGTTGTGTGTGTTTTGCAAGGGAGGAAAAAGATAATATTTTCTGTCTCGGTCGAGAAAATGGGTGTAACTATGTGTTTTTAGGCATGACCATGAGCAAAAGAATCGTACATTCACTCATCATTGCAGCAGGTGGTAAACTGAAAGATGATATGTGAGAGGGTGAAAGGAAGGTCAGTCTCATGTCCTATACGTTCGTTCACTTCCCGAAAGTTTTCAAAGTTTTCTACAAGTCACACTACATCGAATGATCCAAACCATTACAACAAACCTGAGCAAATAGGTAAAGATACGAAGACAAAAATGTATTTTTCACTTATTATCATGTCTTTCTTGTTTGTGCCTGTATTAATTCATAATCGTAAACAGGTGGTTGTGTGTGTTTTGCAAGAGAGGACAAAGATGATATTTTCTGCCTGGGTTGAGATAAGGGGTTAGATGTGCCTGTTTAGGCATGGCCAGGAGTGAAAAAATCGAAAATCTAATCATCACAGCAGAAGGCTCTGAACTGCTTGATGGGGTGTATGGGAGTGAAGTGTAGGTCAGTCTGAAGACGTTCAGAACGTTCGTTCACTTCCCAAAATTTTTTGCAGTTTTTTATAGGCCGCGCTCAAACGACGCCTGTGGCCAGTTATCGACTAAACGTCATTTCATGCCGGAGGCCACTGAATGGCTAAGGATAGAAAAGAGGTTTGTTCACCAGGTGGACCAGTGAAAGGAAAGGAGAGCCAAAGGTGGTGCTGAACATTGAAATCTCTCAGATTGGAGATTTCAGAGAAAGGAGAAATGGATAGAATGTGTTCCATCATAGAAGTAAAATAATTGAAGAATTTTTTATAGTAAGTAGAATTAGGGGATAAGTAGACAGTGCAGACATATTTAGTCAGAGAATGACAGGAGAGCCGAAGCCAGACAGTAGAGAACTCAGGAGAATCAAGTTCAGGAACATGAGAGCAAGATAAGTAGTTGCGTACATATACACAACAGCCACCTTTGGCTTTGAAATTAGTATAGAGAAAGTTGGAGGATACAGATAAGAGTTTGCTTTTAGTTGCCTCAGATAGGTGAGCCTCAGCTAAAAAGAGGAGGTGAGGTTTAGAGGAGGAGAGGTGGTGTTCTACAGAGAAAAAGTTAGAGGAACGGCCGTGAATGTTGCAGAAATGAAGAAGAGAGTCAGACATTGGTTCAAGGCACCTCGGAGTGTCATCACCGGGAGAGGTGCGGATGATGGAGGCATTTATAGTCCCCCTTCCCCTGGGGGACTCCGAGGCATGGTTTAGGTGTGCCATTTTCTTTTTTTTTAATTTTAAAAAGGAAGTGTAGTGTGTACTATGCATGTAGTTTGGTGTTGGCAGTTAGAGAAACATGTACTGGAGAGCATGCTGGCCTCTTCTCTGTGTTTGTGAAACACTGAAGAAGTTCATCAAAGGGGGATGGACAGGAAATAGTCCCAAGGGCTGATGACAAGGGAGATCCAGCTCTCCCTGTCATCAGCTTTCCACCCATCTTTTTTTTTTTTTTTATTTGAGGAAGAAGGAACCAAAGGCAACGAGCCCAGAAAACTGCTCCTTCCAAGAGAAAAACAAAATACAAGAGAGAGCCAAATTCAAGATCCGATCATTTCCAGATGCCTGGACACACTGCGTTTGAAAGACTGGAGAGCATAGGAAGCAGGAAATACAGATAGAGGGAGACAGTTCCAGAGTTGACCTGTTGCATAAATGAAGGACTGGGAGTAACGGTTAACTCTTGCATTAGAGAATTGGACAGAAAAGGGATGAGAATTTGCTGCTAGACGGGTGCTATGCGCCCGTCGTAGGAGCAGTGACCGTTGAAGTAGCGATAGAAAAGAGATAAAGATGCAACAGTGCGGCAAAGAGACAAAGATTGAAGGGAGTGAGTAAGAGGAGGAGAGTTAATGAGGTGAAGAGCCTTTGACTCCACCCTATTGAGAAGAGCTGTATGTGGGGAGCCTTCCCACACATGAGAGTTGTACTCTACACATGGGCGGATAAAACCCCTGTATAGAGTCAACTGTGCAGGGGTAAAGAAGGTACCGAGTCGGCCTAGCACACTTAATCACTTGGAAGCAGGCTTTACAAGAGATGTAATATGATCTTTCCAAGATAAATCCCGAGTGAATGAAAGTGCAAGCATGTTCAAGAATGAAGCAGGAATGAGCTGGATATTATTAAACATTAGTCGATACTCCTGTGGAAGATGTTGTCAGGTTGATAGGTGTAAAATCTGAGTCTTTGATGCATTAAAAACAAAAAGGTTATTTTTACCTCTGTCAGAGATATGAGCCAAGTCAGACATTAGGAGTGCCATAGCCTCATCCCATGTTGGTTGAAGTAACTGCTGGGATGGACGTTGTGTGAACCGAATGGTAGGGCGAAGGGTGGAATCATCAGCATACCAGTGGGCAGGGTTAGATATACATCTTAGAAGGTCATTGATGAATAAAAGGAAGAGAGTTGGTGATAGGACAGAGCCCTGAGGAACACCACTGTTGATAGATCTAGGAGAAAAACGATAACCGTCTACAACAGCGGCTATAGAACGACCAGAAGGGAAGCTGTACATAAAGGCACAGATAGAGGGATAGAAACCGTAAGAGGGCAGTTTGGAAAATGAAGAGTTATGCCAGACTCGATCGAAGGCCTTTAAGATGTCAAGTGCTATGGCAAAGCTTTCTCCAAAGTACCAAAAGGAGGATGACCAGGAGTCTGAGAGGTAGGTGAGAAGATCGCTAGTGGAGTGTCCCTGACGGAACCCATACTGATGATCAGAAAGAAGGCTGTGATAGGGAAGATGCTTTATAATTTTTCTGTTAAGAATAGACTCGAAAACCTTGAGACACAGGATGTTAAAGCAATTGGACAATAGTTAGAGGGCTGGGAATGGTCACCCTTCTTTGGGACTGGCTGAATAAGTGTAAACTTCCAGCAAGAAGGTACAAGTTGATAGACAAAGGCAAAAGAGTTTTCCTAGGCAGGGTATAAGCACAGAAGCACAGTTCTTGAAGACAACAAGATGGACTCCACCAGGCCCATATGCCTTGTTAGTATTCAAGCCAGTGATGGAAGAAAATACATCAGCTAAAGAAATTTTAATGTCAAGCATGAGGAAGTCTGAGGGGGGAAGTGATGGAGAAACAGCACCGGAATCGTCTAGTGTAGAACTGAAGAAGAAAGTCTGAGCAAAGAGATCTGCTTTATCAGTAGAAGAAATAACTACAGAGCCATCAGAGTAGAAAAGAGGAGGGAAGGATGATGGGGTATTGTTTTTTGAAAGGTTTTTGACAAGATGCAAGAAGGAGCGGGAAGAATTCGAGTTGGAGAGTTGACAGCATTTAGTACAGATGAAATTATTTTGTAGAAGGGCAAAGAATAGACTTAGCACGATTCCAGGCAGAAACATAAAAAAGCTGTGATTCAGGGATGGGTTGGCTCTGGTATCTTTTATAGGCCCTCTCCTTGTTGTGGACAACATTAGAAAAAGCGTGATTAAACCAAGGCTTTCTTGGATTAGTCAAAGGATATGAGAAAGGAATGTATGCTTCCATGCCAGAGAGAATAACCTGATAATGTGCAAGGCACACTCAGATGGCTCCCGGCCATGGAAGCAATAATCATTCCAGGGAAAATCAAAGAAGTACTGCCTGAGGGCCTCCCAGTCTGCAGCTCCAAAGAGCCACACTCGACGTTTCTTTGGAGGGTCCACAGGCTGTATTGGAGCGATAGGATAGGTTAAGGTAATAAGGTTGTGATCAGAGGAGCCCAACGGGGAGAAAATATTAAGAGTGTAAACAAATGGATTAGCTGTAAGGAAGAGGTCAAGTACAGTATGTTGGAGCTCTCTCCAAAGTCGTCTGGCATACAAGCAGGGTGCTGTACAAGCTGCTCTAGGTCATTAACCCTTCCATGGCCGTGGGTCTGGAATTTTCTGTACTCCCCAGCCCGACGATGTGGCCATTTTCTGAGGTTCCGAAAATTGATTTTTTTTTCTTGCCATAATGAAAAGAAAGTTCAGACGCACATAACAGTGCGAATTCCAGCTTCCTAGACCCATTCTGTGGCTTGCAATGGAGCGCGAAAGTTGCAGAAGGATCGGCAACTGATAACCGCCTTCCACAGGCGCTACCACAGTGCAACTTTGCAGGTGTTGTTATTTATATTACCACCCAAAAGAATGCGAATGGTGCTGAAATGTTGCGTATATATGAGATGTTATGATATCGAATTATTTCAGTACATAATATGTTAGGAATGGCTGGAAAAAATAATGTTATGAATATTTTTTCACCTTTTTTATATAAAATATGTTTATGGTAGTTTCTAGTTATTTTTTACGTTATCGTTGTGCCCATGCTTGGAAAAGGCAATGAAGGGTTGAGTTTTCAACCCTAAGTGAGAAAATTCCCTGACCTCCTAGGCTAGGCTTTCCCACGGGAGATGAAAGTGGAGGGTCAGATCCAATTAGCAATACAGAAGTTGAGTCGCAACTTCCAGCTCCCACACCATGTATATGGCTAAAAATAGAATCGTAATGCAGTTTCAAAACTATGAATATGTCTAATTATTTAGAATACAGAGACAAAGCAGAAATAAATACGTTTACAGACGGGGGAAAACACATTTTTCCGTATTTTACCTTGTTATTTTCGCAAAAAATGTTGCTGTCTCGTAAACAGGGTGGTTGTGTGTGTTTTGCAAGGGAGGAAAAAGATAATATTTTCTGTCTCGGTCGAGAAAATGGGTGTAACTATGTGTTTTTAGGCATGACCATGAGCAAAAGAATCGTACATTCACTCATCATTGCAGCAGGTGGTAAACTGAAAGATGATATGTGAGAGGGTGAAGGGAAGGTCAGTCTCATGTCCTATACGTTCGTTCACTTCCCGAAAGTTTTCAAAGTTTTCTACAAGTCACACTACATCGAATGATCCAAACCATTACAACAAACCTGAGCAAATAGGTAAAGATACGAAGACAAAAATGTATTTTTCACTTATTATCATGTTTTTCTTGTTTGTGCCTGTATTAATTCATAATCGTAAACAGGTGGTTGTGTGCGTTTTGCAAAAGAGGACAAAGATGATATTTTCTGCATGGGTCGAGATAAGGGATGTAGATGTGCCTGTTTAGGGATGGCCAGGAGTGAAAAAATTGAAAATCTAATCATCACAGCAGAAGGCTCTGAACTGCTTGATGGGGTGTATGGGAGTGTAGTGTAGGTCAGTCTGAAGACGTTCAGAACGTTCGTTCACTTCCCAAAATTTTTTGCAGTTTTTTATAGGCCGCGCTCAAATGACACCTGTGGCCAGTTATCGACTAAACATCATTCGACGCCGGCGGCCACTGAATGGCTAAGGATAGAAAAGAGGTTTGTTCACCAGGTGGACCAGTGAAAGGAAAGGAGAGCCAAAGGTGGTGCTGAACATTGAAATCTCCCAGAATGGAGATTTCAGAGAAAGGAGAAATGAATAGAATGTGTTCCATCATAGAAGTAAGATAATCGAAGAATTTTTTATAGTAAGTAGAATTAGGGGATAAGTAAACAGTGCAGACATATTTAGTCAGAGAATGACAGGAGAGCTGAAGCCAGAGAGTAGAGAACTCAGGAGAATCAAGTTCAGGAACATGAGAGCAAGATAAGTAGTTGTGTACATATACACAACAGCCACCTTTGGCTTTGAAATGAGTATAGAGAAAGTAGGAGGATACAGATAAGGGTTTGCTCTCAGTTGCCTCAGACAGGTGAGCCTCAGTTAAAAAGAGGTGAGGTTTAGAGGAGGAAAGGTGGTGTTCTACAGAGAAAAAGTTAGAGGATAGACCGTGAATGTTGCAGAAATGAAGAAGTGAGTCAGACATTGGTTCAAGGCAGCTCGGAGTGTCATCACCGGGAGAGGTGCGGATGGTGGAGGCATTTATGGTCCCCCTTCCCCTGGGGGACTCCGAGGTATGGTTTAGGTGTGCCATTTTCTTTTTTTTTAATTTTAAAAAGGAAGTGTAGTGTGTACTATGCATGTAGTTTGGTGTTGGCAGTTAGAGAAACATGTACTGGAGAGCATGCTGGCCTCTTCTCTGTGTTTGTGAAACACTGAAGAAGTTCATCAAAGGGGGATGGACAGGAACTAGTCCCAAGGGCTGATGACAAGGGAGATCCAGCTCTCCCTGTCATCAGCTTTCCACCCATCTTTTTTTTTTTTTTTATTTGAGGAAGAAGGAACCAAAGGCAACGAGCCCAGAAAACTGCTCCTTCCAAGAGAAAAACAAAATACAAGAGAGAGCCAAATTCAAGATCCAATCATTTCCAGATGCCTGGACACACTGCGTTTGAAAGACTGGAGATCATAGGAAGCAGGAAATACAGATAGAGGGAGACAGTTCCAGAGTTGACCTGTTGCATAAATGAAGGACTGGGAGTAACGGTTAACTCTTGCATTAGAGAATTGGACAGAAAAGGGATGAGAATTTGCTGCTAGACGGGTGCTATGCGCCCGTCATAGGGGTGGAGGAATGCATGCATACAGTTCAGAGGAGCAGTGACCATTGAAGTAGCGATAGGAAAGAGATAAAGATGCAACAGTGCGGCAAAGAGACAAAGATTGAAGGGAGTCAGTAAGAGGAGGAGAGTTAATGAGGTGAAGAGCCTTTGACTCCACCCTATTGAGAAAAGCTGTATGTGGGGAGCCTCCCCACACATGAGAGTTGTACTCTACACAGGGGCGGATAAAACCCCTGTATAGAGTCAACTGTGCAGGGGTAAAGAAGGTACCGAGTCGGCTTAGCACACCTAATCTCTTGGAAGCAGATTTTACTAGAGATGTAATATGATCTTTCCAAGATAAGTCCCGAGTAAATGAAACCCCAAGCATGTTCAAGGATGATGCAGGATTAAGTTCAATATTATTAAACATTAGTGGGAATACCTGTGGAAGATTTTGTCAGGTTGATAGGTGCAAAAACTGAGTCTTCGATGCATTAAAAACAACAAGATTATTTTTACCCCAGTTAGAGATACAAGCCAAGTCAGACATTACGTGTGCTATAGCCTCATCCCTTGTTTGCTGAAGTAACTGCTGAGGTGGACGTTGCGGGAATCAAATGGAAAGGTGAAGGGTGGAGTTATCAGCGTATGAGTGGATAGGGTTTGATGTACATCTTAGAAGGTCATTGATGAATAAAAGGAAGAGAGTTGGTGATAGGACAGAGCCCTGAGGAACAACACTGTTAATAGATCTAGGAGAAGAACGATGGCTGTCTACTACAGTGGCTATAGAACGACCAGAAAGGAAGCTAGAGATATAGGCACAGATAGAAGGATAGACACCGTAAGAGGGCAGTTTAGAAATTAAAGATTTATGCCAGACTCGATCGAAAGCCTTAGAGATGTCAAGTGCAATGGCAAAGCTTTCGCCAAAGTCCCGAAAGGAGGATAACCAGGAGTCTGAAAGGTAGGTGAGAAAATCGCCAGTGAAGCGTCCCTGACGGAACTCATACTGACGATCAGAAAGAAGGTTATGATAGGAAAGATGCCTTAAAATTTTTCTAGTAAGAACAGACTCGATAACTTTTGAGATACAGGATGTTAAAGCAATTGGACGATAATTAAAGGGTTGGGAATGGTCACGCTTATTTGGGACTGACTGAATGAGAGCAAACATCCAGCAAGAAAGAATGGTACAAGTTGACAGACAAAGACGAAAGAGTTTGCCTAGGCAGGGTGTAAGCACAGAAGCACAGTTCTTGAGAACAACAGGAGGGACTCCATCAGGCCTATATGCCTTATTTGTATTGAGGCCTGTGACAGGAGAAAATACATCAGCTGAAGAAATTTTAGTGTCAGCCATGAAGAAGTCAGAGGGGGGAAGTGATGGAGGAACAGCACTGGAATCGTCTAAGGTAGAATTGGAGGAGAAAGTCTGAGCGAAGAGATCTGCTTTATCAGTAGAAGAAATAGCTACAGAGCCATCAGAGTAGAAAAGAGGAGGGAAGGATGATGAGGTAAAGGTGTTAGAAAGGTTTTTGGCAAGGTGCCAGAAGGAGCAGGATTACTGTCCTGCTCAACTGGTGCTATAGTCTCTTCTTTTCCTTTCGGTTCTCCCCTTAGGGGTCGCCACAGCAGATCACCCGTCTCCTTCTTACTCTGTCTTCTGCATCTTCTTCTCTTACACCTACCACCTGCATGTCCTCCTTCACTACTATCTATCTATCTATCTATTGCCAGACGCCTCAATCCCGTTTGGGGTGGCCATAAACAAATCGCCTCCAAGTCGCCCTTTCCCCCGCCATTTCACTGCCCTGCTCCCAACTCACACCTCCCTCTCTCATATACCTCTCCACCCCATCCCTCCATCTCATCCTCGGCCTCCCCCTCCCTCTTCCCCCCTCCACCTCACTCACATACACTCTCTTCGTCAGTCTTTCACCCTCCATCCTCTCCACATGGCCAAACCACCTCAGTGTGTTCCTCATAACGCTTCCTATCACATCCACATCCACACCACAACGCTCTTTATATCCTTATTCGTCAGCCTGTCACTCCACGTGACTCCACCGACTCCTCTTAAATAACTCATCTCCACTGCTCTCACTCTTCACTTGTGTCACTCCAACAATGTCCAAGCTTCACTTCCGTACGTTAGAGTTGGTATCACAATACTGTCATGTAGTAACTTTTTCACTTCCATGCTCACTTCCCTGTTTCTTATCACTGCTTTCAAAGAACCAGCAACCTTTCTTCCCTGGTGCACCCTTTCAAGCACTTCACCCTCCAAACCTCCATCCTTACTCATCACACTACCCAAGTACTTAAACGTACTCACATTTTCAAATTCCTCACCATCCAACCTCGCTGTACATTCACTAACTTCACCTCTCTCAAAGACCATCACTTTACTCTTCCCTACATTCACCTTTAGATTCCGTCTCTTACACACTCTCAAACTCATCCACCAAGCCCTGCAGCTTCCCTTTGTCTTCACTCAACAACACAGTATCATCTGCAAACAACAGTACAGGGAGTTTCCAAACACTGTCCTCTCTCACCAGGGCCACTCCAACATCCACTACCCTACCTTGTACCTCTTTTATTACCCCATCCATGTACAGATTGAACAACCATGGAGACATGACACATCCCTGTTTCAAACCAACTTTCAAAGAGAAAAATTCACTTAGTTCACCATCCACACGCACTGCAGCCTTCTCACCATTGTACATACTCTTCACAGCATTCAACAACTTCCCATCTACTCCATATATTCTTAACACTTTCCACAATTCTTGTCTATCCACCCTGTCATATGCTTTCTTCAACTCCATGAAAGCCGCATACAACTTCTTTCCCTTCTCTAGAAACTTTTCCACTAAAGATCTAAGAATGAATATCTGATCTACACAACCTCTTCCCTTCCTAAAGCCTCCTTGTTCTTCTCCAACTAATTTCTCTGTTCTTTCTCTAACTCTCTCAATAAGTATCCTACCATACACTTTTCCTATTATACTAAGAAGACAAATGCCCCTATGATTACCACACACTTCTTTTTCCCCTTTTCCTTTGAACAAGGGAATAATTATACCTGACTTCCAATCCTCCGGGACTCTACCTTCCTCCCAGGCCAATCTGCACATCTTCCACATCCATTCTACTACTATCTCCCCCCCCATGCTTCAGCATTTCACCACACACTCCATGAATTCCTGGGGCTTTCCCCAATTTAACTTTCTTCATTGCTTCCACAACTTCAATCCTACTGATTTCTTCCAGTCTTCTCACCTCCCTCCTTCTCCCAGCCATTCCCCAGCCACTTATACTCGCATTACTTCCATCCTCTACGTTCAACAATTCCTTAAAGTGTTCTCTCCATCTGCTCACTTTTTCTCCCTTCTCCACTAGTAATCTACCATTTTTATCTTTCTCTCCCCTACTAACTTCACATCCACCCTGTCTTACTCTTTTCACTTCTCTCCAGAACATTTTCTTACAGTCCCTCCACTTTACACTCAAATTCCTTCCAAATTCCTCATCCACTCTCTTCTTACTCTCTCTTACTAATCTTTTCACCTCTCTCTTTCTTTCCACATATAACTCTCTCTTCCGCCTCTCAACTTCTTCCACGCCCCTATTTCTCATCCATTCATTGTATGCTTTCTTCTTTTGTGCCACAGCCTGCTTCACCTCTTCAGTCCACCACGCTGTTCCTTGCACCCCCCTCCGTCTTCTCTTCCTTCCACACACCACATCACATGCTGCACATATTTCTTCGGTAAATATCTTACACACACCTTCCACGTCTCCCATCTGCTCCAATTCATATTTGCCCAATCGTTCCTCCACTTCTCTCTTATATTCTGCCTTTTTCTCATCCTCTTGTAACCTTTCCACTCTCCTTGCAACTACTCCTTCCTCTCGTCTTTCCCTTCTTCTATTCCTCCATCTTACTTGAATTCAAATTTTGGCCCCCACTAAGTAGTGATCAGAAAGTCCACTCCCCCAGCCTCTATACACTCTTGCATCCTTTACACATCTTCGCATCCTTTCATCCACACACACATAATCAATCATTGCCCTCCTTTCATTCAGTTCACCACCCACCCTTCTCATCACTCGCCATGTATACCTGTGGATCATTTTATGCCTGAAGAGGGTATTGGCTATCACCAACCCCCTCCCAGCACAAATGTCCACTAACGCACTCCCATTCTCATCTATCTCAGCAGGCACACCCCACTCACCAACTATTCCATCCACCGTCACATTCCCTACTTTACCATTCATATCACCAATCAAAAACACTCTCTCATTCCTTCCAAACTTTTCCATGCACACTTCCACATTTGTCCAGAACTCTTCTCTCACTCTTCTAGCACGATCTTGCGTTGGTGCATACACACACACACAATCGCCCACATTTGTATTCCAACTTTCAACTTTACCCACACAATCCTTGACCCAACTGATCCATACTGTCTTATGCTCTTCTTCCATCTTTTACTCACAACTATACATACTCCTTCCTTTGCCCTCTCATTCTCACCTACTCCTGCCCATATACCCCATCCATACTCCCATTCTCTCACACTTTCTTCTCTCCATTTTGTTTCAGTTATTCCACATACATCCACTTTCGCACCCTCAAGCACCTGGACAATCTCTCTCTCTTTCACCTCATCATTCGCTCCTGTTACATTCCATGTACTCATTACCAAGTCCTTTGTCCGGTCCTGGGTCGTCATCGTTTGGTCAGTCCTTGTCCGAGGCTTCTTGTTTGTTTTTTTAGTTAGTTGTTTTCCGGGGAGGGGCACTAACCCTCCGCCAACCCTTTTAGTCACCTTTTACGACAAGCAGGGATACTGGGGGAGTATTCTTGAAACCCACTACCCCCAGGGGGGTACTCCTGCTTAATATATATATATAGATATATATATATATATATATATATATATATATATATATATATATATATATATATATATATGTATATATATATATATATATATATATATATATATATATATATATATATATATATATATATATATATATATATATATATATATATATATATATATATATATATATATATATAAAGAGAGAGAGAGAGAGAGAGAGAGAGAGATTTACTGTGTGTGTATATATATATATATATATATATATATATATATATATATATATATATATATATATATATATATATATATATATATACATATATATATATATATATATATATATATATATATATATATATATATATATATATATATATATATATATATATATATTCTCTCACTATCCTCTCTCTCTCTCTCTCTCTTTATCTATCTATCTATCTATCTATGTATTTGTATATTTATTTATTTATATGTAGTGTGTACTGCATATTTCATCAGTTTGGTTGTAGTTTCACTATTAGTGATACACGACTGAGCCGATGGACAGTAAATTTAACCCAAGCACTGCTTTGCTGTGGGAATTATTTTAACCTGTGGTGTCCTGAAGACGTATGGATATGTTCCCACAATTTGTCACAGTGGCACCCGATGACGTATCCACACGTTTTGCAGTTGCGAGGTCCGTCATTTGCTCATTCTTCAAGTTTCATGGGTGATTTTTTGTAGTCGTATGTGGTAGACGTTCCGCTACCCCTCGTCAGGCAGAGATACTGCCTGGCCCTACCTGACCACCCTAACCCCCCCCCAACAAGCCATTTTCTCGCCTAGTAAAGACATGTCTCGCCACAGTCTCTCCAATGATGTAATTCAAGGTGAACGTTATATCCGAGGTCGAGGAAGAATCAAGCCAGAGGAAGAAACAAGCAGAAGTGATGAGGCGGTAACATCATAAAGGAAAGTGAGGTTTGTTGATATTTTTGGTGAGTGAAACAACGCTTATATCACCTATATTATTGTCTGAAAACCAGTATACTCTTGTATAACATATAAATTCGTACCAAATAAATAAATATCTAGCCTTTTATGAGTGGTTTGGAATAGTTACTCCATCCATAGAAAACGATATCTCTGGAGTATGGCTCATAGATGATGCCAGGTATTCAGAGGGACACCTGTATAATGCAATTATAAGCTCAGCTGAGCACTTTTTTGGGCATTTTCCGTTTGTCATAAAAAGCGGAGGTTTTAGCCAAAAAAAAAAGAAAAGAAAAGAAAATCTGCCGGGAATAGGGGGGTGGGGCAGTGATGAAAAATCAGTCGGGATGTGGCGGGTTGAATCTGGAGATTAACACTACCAATGTTATTGATAGAGGGCTTTGTAATTATGACTGCCGGAATTTGCGTTTCAATGTATAACAGTACCCCACCCCTCACTGCATTACTTCTCTCAACTGAAAATGTTGCAACCTTGTATGTACTCGCAAAAAATATCTCGGTGATCCTTTTTGAGTCATGAATCTGTTACCCTTATTACATGGTAATCTTCAACAAGAACATAAATCTCTATATCACAAAATTTATTCTCACAACTACGCACATTCACTGTTGAAGCCTTAATGTCCATTAGTCTCCCATTTTTTATGTCTACACTGAATCTTCTAGAGGCATTACATGGTGATTTCTTCTTTTTCCATCATCAATGAGATGACCGAGACGAGAAGAACCAACCGAGTACAAGTGGAAACCATCACGTGCAAATAGAGCCCGCTGGTTTTAAAAATTATTTTAGGTGTTGATGAACTCAAATCTGGCTTCTCATACAGATTTAAATAGCGATGATTCAAGCTAAAAGGTTTAAAATAAAAGACATTGCTTCCATCAGTTATAGAGAGAACACCTGAAATAAGAATGTTATTAGTCTTTTCTCTGTAAAACAGAATCATCAGCTTGAACTTATTCAGGTTGGTTCCTGCGTGCATGACTATGAGACTTTCATTAGTTGTGCCCCCTGTAACTGTGTTTACTGCCTCAATTATATCATCAGTGCCGGCACCTGGAATACAATATCGTTTTCTTTCAGTTGGTGCTCTGCCACAAGACTCCTCAAGCTGTCCATGAATAATTGAGTCCCCCACCAGCCGAACTTCACGAATCCTTTCTTCAGTGTTGGTTAAAATCTGAAAGATGTGTCCCGTCCTTGTCACCCTCGCACCATTTCATACTGGCTGGAAATTGTCTTGTTGTGATGGGGGGGGTTGATTAGTTTCGGCAGAAGGAGGGGAGGCAACGTCAATGACTCCTTGGACAACACACGTCCTTGACTGAAGAGTCTTGCTCTCGTCCACATTGTTCCCGACGTTGCTAGCAACAAACTCCTCTAGTGTATCACTTCTGCAGGTAAGGATGTTAATTTTCTCAGAAACTTAGGAAAGTGAAGTCCCCTTACTTATTTTTTTCCAAAAAAGGCTTCATGTTATCATACGATTCCTTGATGTTTGCTGTGTGAGCCAGAGGAACGGAGGGGAACTTATTTCCCTTGTGGAGTTGAACCATTTTCAAGCTTACTTTTGATGAGTCAAAAAACAAGCTCCACTCATCAGTGTTACGTTCGTGGCCAAGTGCCTCCTTAACAGAAAGGTCATCATTGCAAAACACCAGACCATCTTCAAAGGAGAAACATTGTTTGAAAACATCATTGTGATTACGATAACAAAAAACTTCAGTTCTTTCAGGAGAAGATCCAGCCCTTTAACTTAGAACCCAATAGTTCGGCTGGCTTCTCATACAAATTTAAATAGCGGAAAATTTCATTAAGATCTCCTTGACTCAGCAAATGTGATTTACTTGAAAAACTGCTGCTTCAAATTTTTTTTCCATATTGTCCTCTTCTTGGTCGACTATCTCATCACCAGACTCACCATGACTCAGTGTCATGTTTCTTGGAGGCTCTGGCATGGGTAAATTCCTGGCTGTGAGGTACTGGCCGTATAGCAGATGGTAAAATAGGATATTGAACAGTATGCTTGGATTTTGATTTTATGCCATGCATACCTGTTAGGCAGAAGTAGCATTCTGATGTGTGATTTTTGGGTTCTTTCCAGACCATAGGAATAGCAAAAGGTATACGGCGTGAACCTTTTGCACATGCTTTGACAGGCCTGACACATGTGACACAACAGAAATGAGGGGCCCAACTTTTATCCTGATCACCAACTTTACAACCAAAGCATTGCTTATAGCATAATTTTATAAGGGGTGTGAAAGAAACTTTTTGCATTGTGAATGTTAAGTCACTGCAGATGTAGCAAAAAGAATTCGAACTACAGGGTATTTACACAGTTTCTCGAGATTATAATGGTCAATGGAGTATCAGCGCAACACCTGAATACACAAAAGCACAACCTGTTAACGAAGTGGAAAAGACACTGTTTACATACTGAGTTCTAGCCCGCAACTGACATAGAATTACTACCCAGGAAAGGGCACTGTTTGAATGTCCCACAATGTTCAGTCGTGTTTCTGCAGGCCCTATGTGACTCATTTATCTAGGCATCTTTTTTCAAAAAGGAGCTAGTGCTCTTTACATACAATAAAGTTAGCTGTGTTTGTAAAACTTTTTGCTTGAAATGCTTCGTTGAGCACTGGCTCATAATAAATCATATGAAATTATATGGAAGTATACTTGGAAAAAAAAAAGAAAAAACTATGGGTGATAGAGAAATTTTGGGAACATAATTGGATTCAGCATGGAAAAATACATAACAAATATATAATATTTTCTGTGGGATAAAATCTTTGTTGACTAGTGTAATAACAAGTCTGTGTGTGTGTGTGTGTGTATATATATAAGTCTGTGTGTGTGTGTGTGTGTGTATATATATATATATATATATATATATATATATATATATATATACACACACACACAGAGTAATCTTCCCAATATCCGATGTAATACAGCCAAATGCACGTCCGGGAAGTGGGTTTCTCCGGATACTTGGACCCTGCCTCCTGGACTGGTACTTATGGACCTTAACCCAGTCTAACTTTGAAAGCCAGCTAAATAACTCCTTACCAGACATGCATAGCACTTATTTAAGCTTTTCATGCATGGACTCCAATCGAGTCATTAAATACCATCCTGTACAATGCACCATGATGCACATTGTGTGAAACAAAGGAGGACACAAGTTTCTCGCCGATTGTGTGTCATATTTTGGTATGATTTTTTATGCGATTCATGTCATGGTTCGCTTTACAGGTTGTTAAACAATCTAACGACTCAAACCACCTGCACCTGAGAGGATTAATACCCCATTAACACAAATAAGGGACATAATGCATGAAATAAATGAAAAGGAACCAGTGAATGTTGAATTAGAATTAGAAGTGAGTATGGAATATACTTAGCAGTGTACAGATACTTACAGCTCGTCCGTGGCCACCTCCTCTAAGGCTCTGGCGGTGGTGAAAATGCTTTTGAAGCAAGCACAGTAATCCAATGTTGTGCTGCACTTAATTCTATGCACTATGAGTTATAACTGTTTAACACTGCACATTCTGTTCTTAATTGCTTCACGCATCACCGTGAAGACAAGTATGCAAATAACCACGGGAGATATGAAAGGAACAACAGTGAGTACTTCCTTATATTACATCTTCAGAGTGAGACAGAAAGGTAAAGAGTCAAGGTCTTTTATGCCCACCCGCAACAGGGAGTGGCAACAGAACAAAGGATGACCTGAATTAACCCGTCACGTCTCGACCACTTTCGCACCTCCGACACCCCCCAGTCCTGACCATTTTTGGATTTTTTTTTTCTTTGGCTAAGACCTCCGCTTTTGGTGAGAAATATCGAAAATTCATAGAGAAATCGCTCACCTGAGGTTTAAAATACTCGATACAGGTAGGGGTACCTCCTTACCTTATAGGGTTTTCTATCAGGCTGGCTGCAAAGAAAACGAGTTCTATGGGAGGATAACTATTCCACACCATTCCTAAACGGTATTTATTTATTCATTTGGTACGAATTTATATGTAGTATGAGAGTATATTTGTTTTCAAACAGTAATATAGGCATTATAAGCATTGTTTCACTCACTAACTCATCAATATTCCTGACCTTCTTTTGCCACATTACCTGATCATCATTTCTGACTGTTTCTTCCCCTAATGCTATGTAAACTTTGTCCTCCACATTGTCATCGATTGGGGAATCACTCAGGCCCTGAATGTCTTTATTGGCCACGTCACTGGTAACAGGTGAATTGCCGAGACAATGGCGTGCAGGGAGGGGGAGAGGTTATGCGGTGTAAGGCATTGTCCCTGCTTGGCATCTTGTAGAGGAATAGAGGAAGGTGTCCTGTGTATACGTACGAAAAATCACGCACGAAATTTGAAAATTGTGCAAATTAGGGACCTTGCAATTGCAAAATGTACCAGTACGTCAACAGGACTGGCAAATGCAAAATGTTGCAACATACCCATACGTCGATGGGATGTCTCTGGTTAAAACTGATCGATACACAGAACAACAGGTACCTGACTTTTTACGTTAGGGATGCAACTGACAATAGGGGTAAATACCGCAGCTTAACTTGTTCACACCTGCAGCAAGGAGTGACACACAGAAACAAAGGATGACCTGAATTAAAAATGAGCGATGCACAGAACACCAGGTACCCAACTTTCTTCCTTAGAGATGCACCTGACAAAAGGGGGTAAATACTGCTGCTTAACACCTACTGTAGAGGATTAATGCCAGTTGTGTCTCACACAGGTGTGACTGTACTACCAGGAGGCGACAATGAACAATCAGTTGTTAGTCTGGAGGGTACTTTAAAATGAATTCAGTTAACAACGTATCACACATAAAATGACCATAGCTCATGTTTACATTCTTTTCATATGTGCCAGAAATAAGGCAAGATTCTATCACATTTCAGTTATCAAAGTTTTTGATCTTGCTAGAATATAAGGGCCTACCCAGCCAATATGGTGATCACTGGATGTTTTGTGTTGAAATAAACAGCCCAAGAGTAGTGATTTATAATGTATATTATAATTTCCACTCAATTAACGTTGGGGTGCCACAGAGATCAGTTCTGGTGCCAACCCTATTCCTGGTTCATTTTAATGATCACTTATCTGTCACCCACAGTCCCATCCATTCATATGCGGATGACTCGACACTTCACAGTTCATTTCTCACTTAAACACTCATTTATGAAGTATAATATCTCTAACTCTCAACTCAGTACAGCCATCTCCATAAATCAAGACTTATCTAAGATTAATGAATGGGGACAAATCAACCTTGTTTCATTTAATGCTAGTAAAACCAAACATATACAAATTACTAGTCAGACATTGCTACATTCGTATATTACCTTCAGTGCTACTAATATTCCCATATCGAAAATTATTGAAATTCTTGGTGTCTCACTGAACAATGCCCTCATGGCCGATGACTTGCTAAAACCGCCTCAAAGAAACATGGATTATTGTACAGAGTCCGTAACTTCTTCACTGACGAGCAGTTAGCTATAATTTACAAGAGGCATGTGCCCTCTCAGCCTGAATATTGCTCGCCCTTGTGGAATGGATGTTGAGAAGTTGCAATAAAATAACTAGACAAAATTCAGAACAAGGCTGTTGAATTATTAATAACCCTGATAATATAAATAAGCTATCTCCCCTACAAGTAAGAAGGAATGTTGCCTCCCTAGCATTATTTTACAGATATTTTTGTGGCAAATGCTCAGGCGAAGTTGCGTCCATTGTGTCACCTCTCCATGCCTTCCAACGTGCTACACGGGCATCTAGTAGTGCTATGACTGGAATGTAACACCGCCATATTGCAGAACTTCTGTCTATCAGAATTCTTTTATTCCCTGAACTGTATCTATCTGGAACTCGCTTCCGCAGAGTTGTTTTCCTCCAAACTTCAACCGACAGCTGTTCAAGTCCAGCTGTTACAGATACTTTATGAGGGGAGGATGCCAGTACTCTAGTGTATGGGTTGTGTTTTATTCATTTGTTTTTCCTTCCTCTGTTCTGGTATTTTAAAAAATACAATCGTTTGGAGTTATAATGTCAACGTTGACATGATTGTGAGAGGACTATTTTTTCAGATACTAGCTGTTATGATTAGAGTTAATGTTGCACGAAATACTTAGGCTGGAAGAGAATAGACGATTTTCAAGTTCTGTACTGTACAGTCAAATAAATAACTCAGTTCACCTCCTTCACCTCTTTATTACTGTTGTATTTGTAGATGTTTGAAAGAGACACAGTTGACAAATGTGTATAATATTAGAGATGAATGATAATACACCTCGATCCACAATGTCACAGTCAATACAGTACAATAATGTACAGTGCTATACAATAATGAGGCAAAGGCAGGAGAGCGAATGAACTTTAGTTGTTAAACTGTAACTAAGCTAACTTAATTGCCTACGACTCACTCTTGGCTGACTCTGGCCTCATGTGAAACAATAATCTCATGAGAGAGGTATTGGTCAAAGTATTAGTTTTTTTTTTTTTTTTTTAACTGCAATCTCATTAAAATCGTCAGGTGGGAAGTGGAATGTTTACTACCATGCCTGAGTTAATGCTGACGATATAAACTGTTAAACTTCTATGACCTCTTCTTGGTTGTGTAAAATCACTTGATTGATTTTGAATACTGTTCCTCAAGCCAGGGGCGGATCGAGGAATATTTCTGTGGTGTTGCCCATATCACTTTCCAGAGCAATGAGGGTTTGGCATCTCCTTTCAACCAACTAAGTAACATTTGTCAGTCAAGGATGGTCTACATGTCAATATTTTGTATGCGAGAAATAAACATGCTAGCCAGTGAAACACAGTCTATGTATGTTAGGTAGTGTATGCTAATCTACAGTGTTACAAAGCAGGGGTGTTGCCAGAGCAGCTTTGACAACACCCAAGGATCCACCTGTGTTACTAACTATAAGGTTAATATTTCAGAATATGGTTATTATACCTGTAATAATGGTTGGTGCGGTACAGTAGGCCAGCATGCTCTCCAGTATAAATTTCTCTAACTATCTACACCAAACTACATGCACAGTACACACTACACATCCTATTCAAAATTCATTTAAAATGGCGTCTCTTCACCAAGCCTCGGAGTCCCCAGGGGGGGGGGACCATAAATGCCCCCACCATCCGCCTCTCTCCCGGTGACGACTCGAGGTGCCTGGAACCACTGTCTGAGTCTCTTCTTTTTTCATTTCTGCAACATTCGCGGCCTTTCCTCAAACTTTCGCTCTGTTGAGCACCACCTCTCCTCCTTTAAACCTCACCTTCTTTTTCCAACGGAGACTCAGCTGTCTGAGGCAACTGACAGCAAACCCTTTTCTGTATCCTCCTACTTTCTCTATACTCATTTCAAAGCCAAAGGTGGCTGTTGTGTATATATACGCAACGACTTATCTTGCTCTCGTGTTTCTGAACTCGATTCTTCTGAATTCTCTACACTGTGGCTTCGGCTTTCCTATCATTCTCTGACTAAATATATCTGTGCTGTTTACTTATTCCCTTAATTTTACTGACTATCAAAAATTCTTCGACTATCTTACTTCTACGATGGAACACATTTTATCCATTTCTCCTTTCTCTGAAATCTCCATTCTAGGAGATTTCAATGTTCACCACCACCTTTGGCTCTCCTCTCCTTTCAAGGATCCACCTGGTGAACAAGCCTACATCTTTTCTATCCTTAATAACCTAAAGCAACTTGTACAGCACCCTACCTGTATCCCTGACCGCCTTGGAGAGAGCCCCAACATACATGACCTCTTCCTTACAATTAATCCTTCTGCTTACTCTGTTAATCTTTTCTCTCCGTTGGGCTCCTCCGATCACAACCTTATTACCTTAACCTGTCCTATCACTCCGATACGACCTGTGGACTCTCCAGGGAAACGTCGTCTGTGGCATTTTGGAGCCGTGGACTGGGAGGCCCTCAGGCAGTACTTCTTTGATTTTCCTTGGAATGATTATTGCTTCCATGGCCGTGAGCCATCTGAGTGTGCCTTGCGCATTACTGAGGTTATTCTCTCGGGCATGGAAGCATACATTCCTTTCTCATATCCTTTGACTAACGCAAGAAAGCCTTGGTTTAATCACGCTTGTTCTAATGCTGTCCGCAACAAGGAGAGGGCCTACAAAAGGTACCGGAGCCAACCCACCCCTGAATCACATCATCTTTACGTTTCTGCCCGGAATCGTGCCAAGTCTGTTCTTCGCTCTACTAAAAATAATTTCATCCATACTAAATGCTCTTAACTCTCCAACTCGAATTCTTCCCGCTCCTTCTGGCATCTTGCCAAAAATCTTTCTAACAACTTTACCTCATCATCCTTCCCTCCTCTTTTCTACTCTGATGGTTCTGTAGCTATTTCTTCTACTGATAAAGCAGATCTCTTCGCACAGACTTTCTCCTCCAATTCCACCTTAGACGATTCTGGTGCTGTTCCTCCATCTCTTCCCCCCTCTGACTTCCTCATGGCTGACATTAAAATTTCTTCAGTTGATGTATTTTCTACCATTACTGGCTTCAGTACTAAGAAGGCATATGGGCCTGATTGGGTCCCTCCTGTTGTTCTCAAGAACTGTGCTTCTGTGCTTACACCCTGCCTAGGCAAATTCTTTCGCCTGTGTCTGTCAACTTGTACCTTTCCTTCTTGCAGGAAGTTTGCTCTCATTCAGCCAGTCCCAAAGAAGGGTAACCACTCCCAACCCTCCAACTATCGTCCAATTGCTTTAACGTCCTATATTTCAAAAGTTTTCGAGTCAATTCTCAATAGAAAAATTTTAAGGCATCTTTCCTATCACAACCTTCTTTCCGATCGACAGTACGGGTTCTGTCAGGGACGCTCCACTCGCGATCTTCTCACCTACCTTTCAGACTCCTGGTTATCCTCCTTTCGGGACTTTGCCGAAAGCTTTGCCATTGCACTTGACACCTCAAAGGCTTTCGATCGAGTCTGCCATAAATCTTTAATTTCCAAACTGCCCTCCTATGGTTTCTATCCTTCTATTGTGCCTTCATCGCTAGCTTCCTTTCTGGTCGTTCTATAGCCGCTGTTGTAGACGGGCATCGTTCTTCTCCTAGATCTGTCAACAGTGGTGTTCCTCAGGGCTCTGTCCTATCACTTACTCTCTTCGTTTTATTCATCAATGACCTTCTAAGCTGAACATCTAACCCTATCCACTCATACGCTGATGACTCCACCCTTCACCTTTCCATTCAGTTCCCGCAACGCCCATCTCAACAGTTACTTCAACAAACAAGGGATGAAGCTATGGCGCACCTAATGTCTGACTTGGCTCGTATCTCTGACTGGGGTAAAAATAATATGGTTGTTTTTAATGCAGCTAAGACTCAGTTCTTACACTTATCAACCCGACAAAATCTTCCACAGGTATACCCACTAATGTTTAATAATATTCAGCTTAATCCTGCATCATCCTTGAACATGCTTGGGGTTTCATTTACTCGGGACTTATCTTGGAAAGATCATATTACATCTCTTGTAAAATCTGCTTCCAAGAGATTGGGTGTGCTAAGCCGACTCCGCTCTTTCTTTACCCCTGCACAATTATTGACTCTATACAGGGGTTTTATCTGCCCCTGTGTGGAGTACAACTCTCATGTGTGGGGAGGCTCCCCACATACAGCTCTTCTCAATAGGGTGGAGTCAAAGGCTTTTCGTCTCATTAACTCTCCTCCTCTTACTGACTCCCTTCAACCTCTGTCTCTTCACCGCACTGTTGCATCTTTATCTCTTTTCTATCGCTACTTTAATGGTCACTGCTCCTCTGAACTGTCTGCTTGCATTCCTCCACCTCTACGACGGGCGCATAGCACCCGTCTGGCAACAAACTCTCATCCCTTTTCTGTCCAACTCTCTAATGCAAGAGTTAACCGTTACTCCCAGTCTTTCATTTATGCAACAGGTCAGCTTTGGAACTGTCTCCGTCTGTCTGGATTTCCTGCTGCCTATGATCTGCAGTCTTTCAAACGCAGTGTGTCCAGGCATCTCAAAATGATCGGATCTTGAATTTGGCTCTCTATTGTATTTTGTTTTTTTCTTGGAGGGAACTGTAACTGCAGGCTCATGGCCTTTGGTTCCTTCTCCCTCACATAAAAAAAAAAAAAAGTTGCAGACAAAACACTGAATCCAGTTTTCAGCTGAAAGATTGTGAAGCGCATACAATATGTTTTGTAAGGTTAGTTGTGTCTCAAAGATCTTATTACTTAATTTCAAAAGTTATCATTCTTTTTTTAGTTTATCTTTATGATGTGGGTTAGTATTTATGTCTGTAATTGGACACCATGGATTACTTATTTAGGAAAGGGGTGAATAAGTTTCGAGTTATGAATCTAGGGCACCTCTCTTTCGGAAAATGGATTATTTGGCCATGTGAAAAGAATGGAGAATGGGAGACTGACTGATATTTAAGTGCGTGAAGTGCAGGGTGGCGGAGGGAGGAGGAGACGCAGGATGTGATCGAAGAATGGTGTAATCTTTCTTTCATTCTTCCAGTATTCAATATTATTCTGCAATAAGGGAGACTTTTTAACTTGTAAAAGGTGGATACAACCTTCTAAAACCTTTTCAGTAAAGGTAGGGCAGATATGAGGCTCTTAGCCGTAGTGTTCATGTCTATAACATCTATGTTTTTGCCGCACTGTTAAATTTTTGTTTCCTTTCTATCGCAATTTCAATGATCACTGCTGCTCTGAACTATCTGCTTGCATCCCTCCACAACTGAGGCGGGCGCGTAGCACCCGTTTGGCAGAAAATTCTCATCGCTTTCATGTCCAGTTCTCTGATGCAAGATTTGACCGTTACACCTAGTCCTTCATGTAGGCAGCATGTAATTTCTTTATTTCCTACTGACTATGAGCCCCAGTCTTTTAAATGCAGTGTGTCCAGGCATCTCGAAATGGACTTTTTTGAATTTGACTGTTATTTATTTATTTTTTTTTTTTTGGTCCTTAACCTGCGGCGTCCCGTCGACGTACTTTCACGTTCTCACGTTTTGTCACTGCCAATCCCGTTGACGTACTTCAACGTCCTGCAATTGCAAGGTTCATAATTTCCACAATTTTCAAAATTCGCGCGAGATTTTCGATTCGCCCACCTACCCAAGCCTCCCCTACCTGCCGCCAGGCGGGCAGCTTCCCAGACCCCGCGTGACCCGCGCTCGCCCTTGTCTCGGTCACTCACCTGTTAGCAGTGACCCAGGTCAGACATGGCGTGGAAAGGTCTCTCAGACGATGAAATAGCATCCGCCCTGGAGGCCTTCACTGGAGATAGTGATTCTCCACTTGATGATGATGTGGTGGATCGAGATTACGTCCAGCCAGAGGAAGAAATAACAAGCAGTGATGAAGAGGTCCCTTCGCCCCGGAAAAAGCGGTATGTGACATATCGTAAGGCAGGGGAAGGCCAGCCTGCACCCCAACCACGTGCACGGACCTCTCTCCATCCCGATTCTGATGAGGACGAGGATGAGGATGATGACGATGATGGCAGCTTAGGACGTGATATCGCCTCGTGGTTGGGTAAGGAGAAAATCTCACCCCGAGGATCAGACGGTGGGGCGAGAAGACAAATAAGGTATGGTCCAAGTCTTTTGTCTGGGGAAGTGGAAAGTGGTGTGGTGGGAGTGCGGGGTGAAAGGGAAAGTGGTGTGGTGGGAGTGTGGGGTGAAAGGGAAAGTGGTGTGAGGGAGGCAGCATGAGCACATGGTGCACATAGGCCTAGGGGAGAGGAGGTGAAGCCACTCCCCAGCATGTCTTTCGCCCCACAATATTCCCAAACTTCCTCCCCAAAGCCCCAGGATGTGGGGAAAGGAAGGAAAGGGAAGGGAAAGGGTAAAGGAAAAGGGAGAGGGAAGAGAAGTGCGAGTAATGAAAGGCGCTGCTCTCCACCTCCCCAACCTCCCCCACCACACTCACATCCCCACCCTGACGAAGGCGACGATGGTGACGTGGCTGGAGACGGTGGTGTCTCGTGGAACTGGGAAGATGGGAGTAATTTTACTCCCATCATTCACCCTTTCACTGAGGAGTGGCGGTCTGGTTGCACGGCTCCAGGTGTGCATGCGGGTTCCTCTAGGGTGGATTTTTTCCACTTGTTCTTTGGGGAGGCGTTTGTGGGGTGCATAGTGGAACAGACAAACATATTTTCTAGAACACAGCGCCGTGAAAGTGAACGTTTGGGAACAACGAGCAGGCATTCCCAGCAATATGACTATCCTGTGACAATTTCTGAAATGTTCTTATTTTTTGCCCTGGTTCTCTTGATGGGTGTGGTAAGACAAAACCAAATTCCTGCATACTGGACAACTGACCCAATGATCCTCACACCTTTCTTTGGAAAGGTGATGAGTCGTAATAGATTTCAGCAGATTCTCGGCCGTCTCCACTTTTTTGATGCAGAAGATCCAGCTAATGCAAATAACACTGATAAAATGAGGAGAATTAGGCTGGTATTTGATCATTTACGGGAAATGTTCCGCTCCCCATTTTATCCTTATAGAGACCTCATCATAGACGAGAGTCTTGTGTTGTGCAGAGGCAATATTTCCTTTCGCCAGTACATACCCAGCAAGACACCGTTTCGGGTTCAAGATCTTTTTTATGTGTGACTGTAAGACTGGTTATGTGCAAGACATAGTCTTGTACACGGGTGCACAGACAGATATAACAGAAGATCGTAGTATAGGACTAGGGGCCGTGGTGAAGACAATGATAAAGGAGTACCTTCAGCGTGGTCATGTGTTGTACCTGGACAACTGGTACACTAGCCCTCTTCTCGCTAGGTTCCTCCACCAACACGACACCGGAGTCTGTGGTACAGTCAAGAGAAACCGTCGCTATATGGTCAAGATAGGGAGGAAACTTGACAAGAACGAGGTGGTTTTCTTCCAGGCAAATAACATCCTTGCCACCCTGTGGAACCACAGCAGGGAAGTTTGCCTCCTACCAACTGTACACAGCCCCCTGATGCACTGCACAGACTCCGTTGATCACTGTAGCGAGAGGAGGCGCAACGTCTGGAAACCCGAGTCTGTACTGGACTATAATCTGAACATGAGGCAAGTGGATCAGTCAGACTCGACGATTTTCAGTGTTGACTGTGCCAGGACCACGATAAAGTGGTACAAAAAGCTCTTTTTCCACTTGCTCAACATCACGGTCCTGAACGCACACTACCTGCACGCCATGACAACAGGAGTATCAGAGACCTTTGAGGGGTTTGTGAGGGAGCTGGCACGTGAAATAATCGCCAGGCATGCCCAGGACAGACCCACACACCGCACCCGCACCCCCATGGCTGCCCAGACTCCCCTACGCCTCGCAGGACGCCACTATCCTAGCACAATCCCTTCCGACCCAAACCGTCATAAACCCCAGTGCCGCTGCCATGTATGCAAGCACTCGACAGTCAGACCAGCCACTCAGAGAAAAGACACAAGGTACGAGTGTGTAGAGTGCAATGTTGCGTTGTGCCTTCAGCCATGTTTCAGAGAGTACCATAACTTCCTACACTACTGAAACTGTGTGGGAGGGCGATATGACGCTCAGTATAATGGTAAGGCCAGTCAGTATGTGCTAAGTCTTATATAAAGTTGAAACGGGTGTAATGTTTTCAGGAAAGTAATGTATAAGTTGAGAAATAGTGTAAGTTGAAAGAAGTGATATCAAAACTACACCCACTGTGTAAATCTGCGAAAATATGATGCTCAGTATAACACTCTGGTCAGTAAATATGTGATAGCAAGAATATAAAGTGGAAACGGGTGTAATGTTAGCAGGAAAGTAACGTATAAGTTGAAAAATAGTGTACGTTGTAACAATTGATGTCACGAGTACACCCACTGTGTAAATCTGCGAAAATATTACGCTCAGTAGAACATTCTGGTCAGTAAGTATGTGATAGGAATGATATAAAGTGGAAAAGGGTATAATGTTAGTAGGAAAGTAATTTATAAGTTGAATACTAGTGTAAGATGAAACAAATGATATCGCGATAACACTCACTGTGTAAATATGCGATAATATGACGCTCAGTAGATTAGTAAGGTCTCAAATTATGTGATATCAATTATATCAAGTGGAAACATGTGCAATGTTAGTGGAGAATTATTATATAAGTACAAAAATAGGTTGTAAGTTGAAATAATAGTCATAGCGACTTCACCGTCTGTGTTATTATGCGCTATTATTACGCTAAATATTTACGTAAGGCCTGAAACTATCTCAAAACAGTTCTCAAAAGTGGAAAAGTGTATAATGTTATTAGGAAAGTATTACGTAAGTTGAAAAAACACAATACGAGTTGAAACAACGGTCACAGCGAGTTCACTCACTACGTAAATAAGCGCTAACATTACGCTAAATGTTATCGAAAGGCCTGTGAATACATAAAAACAGTTCAGTAAAATGTAAAATGGTATAATGTTATTGGAGATGTATTATGTAAGTAGAAAAAATGATATGTATCATGATTCAGGAATGTTAGCGATTCATCGTGACCAGTCTGCCCGATTTTGCTTGGTTCGCACGATGGTACAATGCTTATTTCAGCTCTATTTTTGTATAAAATCCAATTTACTCTTGTATCACATGTTTTTATATTTGTAATAAATACATATCTAGTTACTTTCATTGGTTTCCCAGACTTATAATACCATAGAAAACGTGAGAGCCTCAGACCACCTACAGAGAACACGGTACCAGGTGTGACGAAGGTATGCCTGTTTAGGCAACTTATGGACCCCGGTGAACACTTTCTACGTGATTGACCATTGTTTCTGACCAAAAACGAAAGTTTTAGCAAAAAAAATTTGGGTCCAAAAATGGTCGGGATTGGGGGGTACCAGTGGTGAAAAAGTGGTCGGGACGGGGCGGGTTAAGGAAGCAATCTTATTGTCTTTTAGTCTTTTTTTTTTTTTTTTTGCTTGCTTAAAAAAGGCTTCTTTGAGCCTGTGGGGGATTCTTTACCCAATATACTGGGATACAAAGTCACTGCATCATCCAGGTTACTATTTTTTTTTTTTTATGCGAGGAAGAAGGAACCAAAGGCCATGAGCCCTCAATAACAGTTCCCTCCAAGAGAAAAACAAAATACCTCCACTAGGTGTTACTCTATGGACTAATTTAATCTACCAACCTACAAAGGGTGGATGGACATCGGAGTCCAGTGACGTGGACTATCCGCACTGTATTCAGATCCTTGCGCCAATGGGCCAGCAGTTTCGCAGACAGCAATGCTAACTCCTCTGCCACCTCGGCATACCTCTTAACTCCTACAGTCCGATGACATATTTTGCATGATTATAGCTACCATCAGACAGGGTTATTCTACGTAGGTAAAACATCTGATGTGGGAGGTGGTGAAGGCGAAGTCAAACACCATCAGTTGGGTAAATTTATCCTAATGTGGATAAAATCGTTTGGTGATGTCAAGAGAACAATAAAAGAGAACGTCATCACTGAAGAGGGTAAGCTGCAGAACAGCACTTGGTTGTGGCCAAATAAAATAAACAAATCTGGATAGGAATCACTAAAGTCTTGAGTTACGAGCATAGTGAGGAAAAGTGTTCCTGTACTTACCCTTTCTGTCCGATGCTTGCTGTTGACGTTAACTTTCAATGAAGGTAAATAACTGATCCCAGCAATAAAGTATCTGTTGGAGGCGCTAGCAGAATCCTATTAAGAATGGAATAATTGAAACGAAAAATTACAATTTATTCACATTTCGAGGAGGGAATTGACCCCCGGCTCAATTTTTATCCGTCACATAATGAGCCAAGACTACTACGTTATGCGGGTATTTTCTAGGGACGGAGGGATGGACTATAATAGTAGTAGATTTTAAAAAATGCGAAGATAACTTGGTTTATGAGAGCTATGGTATTATTGCAAATGCTATACACTTTTAACACTAACTTGTACTAAAATTGCCATCTGTTCATCTTCAGTGCTGAGATGTAGTAAAAGATTAATACTAGAATATAATTACGAGCGAGCACCGTTTGATCTCAGTAAGGTTTGGAAATGAGCAGCTCGATCCGGCCTGGCCCGACCCGACCGTCAGAAGCTACTATGAGAAGCAGAGTACCCTGGTAAACATTGGAGGACGCTATTGTGACCCACGCTAACTTTGGCCATGTGGCCCTTGCTTCCCATGTGACCCAAGTGGGTGGTGTTCCCAGTAGCTTCATTAAATGATGCGCTGTGTCGGTTGAAGGTAGTTGGTGTGCGCTCCTTGGCTAGTTTTTTCATATAACACAGGTGTGGGCTATAAAAGTGTCCACGAATGTGTTACAGTACTAGACATATTTAGTGCATGGAAAAAAATCGATGTTTTGCTGCCAGGAGACTGGGAGTTGGCGTGCTGCCTCCCACACCCCCACACTGCCCACTGGTCAACGGACATCGGGATACATGCATTATAATCGTGGGACTTAATTTTTTTAATAGTTGTCTTTAGTTACCCATGGATAATTAAACTATTTGTTTTTTTAACTTTTTTTTCTTTCAGACTGTAGTGTTAAGATTAGATTTTAAGTCCATACCTTGTAAACAACTGCAGCTTTTTTTTTTTTTTTTTTTTCAAAAACTGGTACACAATGGTGACCACAAATGTGGTAGTGTACAAAAAAATCAAATGTTTACCAGGGTTAAATTCTTTCTGCATGTGATACATTCTTTCAATAAACTTTAACTAAAAAGTCACCCATACAGGCGTAGGAACCCTTGGAATCTCGAGTTTTCCGAGAAAATGTGTGTGTGTGTGTGTGTGTGTGTGTGTGTGTGTGTGTGTGTGTGTGTGTGTTTCTGTGTTTGTGTGTGAGTCCATGTATGTATTTCTGTGTCTGTGTGTGAGTGCGTGTTTGTATTTATGTGTCTGTGTGTAAGTGCGTGTATTTCTGTGTGTGTGAGTGCGTGTGTGTGTTTCTGTGTGTGTGTGTATTTCTGTGTCTGTGTGGATGAATGTGAATGTCTTTCGTTCCAGTACATGGTTTATTGTTCAGCCACCATCTTGAAGAAGTAATATATCAGAGGGAAACTGTGATAACATGGCGCTCGTTCGCTCATCACGCGCTCACAAACAGCATATTACTGGTGCTAGTGATGAAGAAGTGCTATGCATAGAAGGCTGATCCATAGCAGTGTATTTTTGTACCACTGAACATTATGATATAAGCTGGAAAAAAACGCAAATTTAGGCCAGTTTAAGGGGGAGTGGCCCTGGTGAGAGAGGGTAGTGTTTGGAAACTCCCTGCACTGTTGTTTGCAGATGATACTGTGTTGTTGAGTGAAGACGAAGGGGAGCTGCAAGGCTTGGTGGACGATTTTGGGGGAGTGTGTAAGAAACGGAATCTAAAGGTGAATGCAGGGAAGAGTAAAGTGATGGTCTTTGAGAGAGGTGAAGTCAGTGAATGTACAGTGAGATTGGATGGTGAGGAAATGGAAAATGTGAGTACGTTTAATTACTTGGGGAGTGGGATGAGTAAGGATGGAAGTTTGGAGGGTGAAGTGCTTGATAAGGTACTACAAGGAAGAAAGGTTGCTGGTTCCTCGAAAGCAGTGATAAGAAACAGGGAAGTGAGCATGGAAGTGAAAAAGTTACTACATGACAGTATTGTGATACCAACTCTAACATATGGAAGTGAAGCTTGGACGTTGTTGGACGAACACAAATCAAGAGTGAGAGCAGTGGAAATAAGTTATTTAAGAGGAGCCTGTGGAGTCACATGAAGAGACAGGCTGACAAATGAGGATATACAGGAGCGTTGTGGTGTGGATGTGGATATGATAGGAAGCATTAGGAGGAACACACTGAGGTGGTTTGGTCATGCGGAGAGGATGGAGGGTGAGAGACTGACGAGGAGAGTGTATGTGAGTGAGGTGGAGGGGAGGAGAGGGAAGGGGAGGCCGAGGATGAGATGGAGGAATGGGGTGGAGAGGTATATGAGAGAGGGGGGTGTGAGTCGGTAGCAGGGCAGTGAAATGGCAAGGGACAGGGCGACATGGAGGCGACTTATTTGTGGTCATCCCGTACGGGATTGAGGCGTCTGGCAATAGATAGATAGATTAAGGGGGAGAGGCATGAAAATGCTGCTGAATCAGATCAACAGAACATACCCCCCCCTGGGGGTAGGTTTTTTTTTTTTTTTTCAAGAATACTCCCCCAGTATCCCTGCTTGTCGTAAAAGGCGACTAAAAGGGTTGGCGGAGGGTTAGTGTCCCTCCCCGGAAAAGAACTAACTAAAAATACAAACAATAAGCCTCGGACAAGGACTGACCAAATGATGACGACCAAGGACCGGACAAAGGACATGGTTATTGGAACGTGGAATGTAAGGGGAGCGAATGATGAGATGAAAGAGGGAGAGATTGTCCAGGTGCTTGAGGGTGCGAAAGTGGATGTATGTGAAATAACTGAAACAGAATGGAGGGGAGAAAGTGTGAGAGAATGGGAGTATGGATGGGGTATATGTGCAGGAGTAGGTGAGAATGAGAGGGCAAAGGAAGGAGTATGTATAGTTGTGAGTAAAAGATGGAAGAGGAGCATAAGACAGCATGGATCAGTTGGGTCAAGGATTGTGTGGGTAAAGTTGAAAGTTGGAATACAAATGTGGGCGATTGTGTGTGTGTATGCGCCAACGCAAGATCATGCTAGAAGAGTGAGAGAAGAGTTCTGGACAAATTTAGAAGTGTGCATGGAAAAGTTTGGAAAGAATGAGAGAGTGTTTTTGATTGGTGATATGAATGGTAAAGTTGGGAATGTGAAGGTGGATGGAATAGTTGGTGAGTGGGGTGTGCCTGCTGAGATAGATGAGAATGGGAGTGCGTTAGTGGACATTTGTCCTGGGAGGGGGTTGGTGATAGCCAATACCCTCTTCAGGCATAAAATGATCCACAGGTATACATGGCGAGTGATGAGAAGGGTGGGTGGTGAACTGAATGAAAGGAAGGCAATGATTGATTATGTGTGTGTGGATGAATGGATGCGAAGATGTGTAATGGATGCAAGAGTTTATAGAGGTTGGGGGAGTGGACTTTCTGACCACTACTTGGTGGTGGCCAGAATTAGAATTCAAGTAAGATGGAGGAATAGAAGAAGGGAAAGACGAGAGGAAGGAGTAGTTGCAAGGAGGGTGGAAAGGTTACAAGAGGATGAGAAAAAGGCAGAGTATAAGAGAGAAGTGGAGGAACGATTGGGCAAATATGAATTGGAGCAGATGGGAGACGTGGAAGGTGTGTGTAGGATATTTGCAGAAGAAATATGTGCAGCATGTGATGTGGTGTGTGGAAGGAAGAGAAGACAGAGGGGGATGCAAGGAACAGCGTGGTGGACTGAAGAGGTGAAACAGGATGTGGCACAAAAGAAGAAAGCATACAATGAATGGATGAGAAATAGGGGCGTGGAAGAAGTTGAGAGGCGGAAGAGAGAGTTATATGTAGAAAGAAAGAGAGAGGTGAAAAGATTAGTAAGAGAGAGTAAGAAGAGAGTGGATGAGGAATTTGGAAGGAATTTGAGTGTAAAGTGGAAGGACTGTAAGAAAATGTTCTGGAAAGAGGTGAAAAGAGTAAGACAGGGTGGAAGTGAAGTTAGCAGGGGAGTGAAAGATAAAAATGGTAGATTACTAGTGGAGAAGGGAGAAAAAGTGAGCAGATGGAGAGAACACTTTAAGGAATTGTTGAACGTAGAGGATGGAAGTAATGCGAGTATAAGTGGCTGGGGAATGGCTGGGAGAAGGAGGGAGGTGAGAAGACAGGAAGAAATCAGTAGGATAGAAGTTGTGGAAGTAATGAAGAAAGTTAAATCGGGGAAAGCCTCAGGAATTGATGGAGTGTGTGGTGAAATGCTGAAGCATGGGGGAGAGATAGTAGTAGAATGGATGTGGAAGATGTGCAGATTGGCCTGGGAGGAAGGTAGAGTCCCGGAGGATTGGAAGTCAGGTATAATTATTCCTTTGTACAAAGGAAAAGGGGAAAAAGAAGTGTGTGGTAATCATAGGGGCATTTGTCTTCTTAGTATAATAGGAAAAGTGTATGGTAGGATACTTATTGACAGAGTTAGAGAAAGAACAGAGAAATTTGTTGGAGAAGAACAGGGAGGCTTTAGGAAGGGAAGAGGTTGTGTAGATCAGATATTCGTTCTTAGATCTTTAGTGGAAAAGTTTCTAGAGAAGGGAAAGAAGTTGTATGCGGCTTTCATGGATTTGGAGAAAGCATATGACAGGGTGGATAGACAAGGATTGTGGAAAGCGTTAAGAATATATGGAGTAGATGGAAAGTTGTTGAATGCTGTGAAGAGTATGTACGATGGTGCGAAGGCTCCAGTGCGTGTGGATGGTGAACTAAGTGAATTTTTCTCTTTGAAAGTTGGGTTGAAACAGGGATGTGTCATGTCTCCATGGCTGTTCAATCTGTACATGGATGGGGTAATAAAAGAGGTACAAGGTAGGGTAGTGGATGTTGGAGTGGCCCTGGTGAGAGTGGATAGTGTTTGGAAACTCCCTGTACTGTTCTTTGCAGATGATACTGTGTTGTTGAGTGAAGACGAAGGGGAGCTGCAAGGCTTGGTGGGTGAGTTTGGGAGAGTGTGTAAGAAACGGAATCTAAAGGTGAATGTAGGGAAGAGTAAAGTGATGGTCTTTGAGAGAGGTGAAGTCAGTGAATGTACAGCGAGGTTGGATGGTGAGGAATTGGAAAATGTGAGTACGTTTAAGTACTTGGGTAGTGTGATGAGTAAGGACGGAGGTTTGGAGGGTGAAGTGCTTGAAAGGGTACAGCAGGGAAGAAAGGTTGCTGGTTCTTTGAAAGCAGTGATAAGAAACAGGGAAGTGAGCATGGAAGTGAAAAAGTTACTACATGACAGTATTGTGATACCAACTCTAACGTACGGAAGTGAAGCTTGGACGTTGTTGGAAGGACACAAGTCAAGAGTGAGAGCAGTGGAAATGAGTTATTTAAGAGGAGCCTGTGGAGTCACATGGAGAGACAGGCTGACGAGTGAGGATATAAAGGAGCGTTGTGGTGTTGATGTGGATGTGATAGGAAACGTTATGAGGAACACACTGAGGTGGTTTGGCCATGTGGAGAGGATGGATGGTGAAAGACTGACGAAGAGAGTTTATGTGACTGAGGTGGAGGGGGGAAGAGGGAGGGGGAGGCCGAGGATGAGATGGAGGGATGGGGTGGAGAGGTATATGAGAGAGGGGTGTGTGAGTTGGGAGCAGGGCAGTGAAATGGCGGGGGACAGGGCGACTTGGAGGCGATTTGTTTGCGGCCACCCCAAACGGGATTGAGGCGTCTGGCAATAGATAGATAGATAGAAAGAATGTTCGAAACTCGAGAAACTTTCCGCAATAGTTTATAGGCTAACACCTACTCTATTAAAATACTGAACTATACCTTTGTCCGCGGCTGTAGAAAATGAGAGTCCGATGATTGATTTTATGTCTGATAATTATTAGTCTGTAAGAGTCTAATGAAGAGAAATCGTACAATAACATGCTTGTGTGTTTTGGGGTTAGTTTTCCCTTAAGGTTAATTAATGCGCCAAGACTACACGAGATATTAAGGCAGGCGATTGAGTTTTCGCTGAATAACAAAAAATCGTGTAGAATACGAACCTCAGTAGTCAGTTTACTTTTTTTTTATTATAATGACAAATAAAAAAAGAATAGGAGTTAATAAACAAAGTCTCCAGTCTGACCGGCCTGACCACGTAGGGAGGCTCTCTAGCACCTTTTCCTTAGTGTTTTATTTCACAAGGGGTCATCTGTAGAACCTTCTCTGTACGTCTGTCTCTCACTATTTTGGGAAGCGCGAGATGCTTCACTTACATTGGCTTTAGCGACTTCAGCGACGGCATAGCACACTACACCAAACAAAATAAACCTCCCAAACCGCACTAAGAACTGTATCTAAAACCTTTGTGCATATTTTTTCCCCAAAATACAGTACCACTCTTTCTGCATAATGCTTCATCCTTATTTTGTTTTTGATATCATTATACGACTTTATTAATATTATAAGAGTGCAGCAAGTTCTCCAGTAAAATTACTAAAGTTGATGGCGGACCAGACCTATTAGCCTCATGCAAACGATCACACCAGCAAGGTCATTCCTTGCAGTGAACCAATGTTCCCTTTTGGATGTCAGCGATTTGCCGCAGCGAGTCACGGGGATGATTGTGGAGGTCTTGTTACCGGACGGACGCCTCATCTGTGTCTCTCCACCAGTTTAAAGGGGCACCACAGTAAGCTCTATAACGCCTCGTTGTTTAAATAAATGGTTACCACCCGCTGTTGCAAATAGTTTCGAGGGTTACGAGAAACTATCAAGTTTGACACTCGGTAAGGCGTCACCTGAGGAAGCAACAGACAGCACTACATCAGCTGAATGGTTGAAGGTCGACATTACCTACAACTACCACAGAACTGTTCCTTGTGATTAATTGTTTCAATCTATCTATCCATCCATCCATCTACCTGTCTATCTATCTATCTTTCTATTTATCTATCTGTCTGTTTGCATCTATCTATCTATCTATCTGTTTGTCTACCATATATATATATATATATATATATATATATATATATATATATATATATTTATATATGTATTTGTATAATATATACTATATTTATTATATGCGTTATAAGTATTATATACGGTAGCTACTGTGTGTTTAATTAAAGTCTGTATGCCTTGTATATGCCAGTTTTATTGTAAGTTGGATCAGGATTCACAAAATACCTTCTTACCATACAGTACATAATTTCACACACACACACACACACACACACACACACTTATTACAACATGCACTCAACGTCGCTCTTTTCCGAGTCAAAATGGATGAATGAAAGCAACATTTTTTTTTTTTTTTAAGAAATCCTTAGAAAGTTACGAAATTTGAGAATGTTGCATTAATATACTCCGAAAGTGCAGCTCTTATGATATAATCACGTTCTTTGTATCTGCCTATGCATGAATGTATGTTATCAGTATACTGTAGCTGATGAATGACCTCATTAGGATCAAAACTGGTGTATGCACTGTGTGTGTGTGTGTGTGTGTGTGTGTGTGTGTGTGTGTGTGTGTGTGTGGAAGAAGCCATTCGATACGTTGCAGATGGATCAGAGGTCAAGGTTGTGAGTCATTGCACGTACACTCGCGGAGATACAGTAGATTGGGTGTTATGTTTTAATTGTTATGGGTCTTTGTGTGTTTCTCTCTCTCTCTCTCTCTCTCTCTCTCTCTCTCTCTCTCTCTCTCTCTCTCTGTTGTTTACCTACTGTAAATGAGTAAAACAGTTTTAGTCGGTCTTACCCAAGCTTGGTGGACAGACTGAAGGGTAGACAATAAGTAAATTTAATAAATTTTTAATAAGTCAGTTATGGTCTGAGGAAAAAGCTATCGATTTCTAATTAATCAAATGTAGGGGAAGATTTGAGGGTAATGCAAGAATGAAATGATTTAACTTGAAAACATTCAGTCGAAGGTCGTCATTAAATAAAGTCAAATTTGTATCAGCGTGTGTATTTGTTGGCAAAATATTTCAGCTCTGATATGATTTAAAGGAAACTTGGTAGAAGGCATGGGGATCTTCGAAAGAGAAAGTTTATTTTTTTCCCCTTTTCAAACAGTAGATCAAACATCAAGGTCACAGGGTAGGGGCAGCTTAAACAGTTTTTATTAGACTTATATCAAACTATGTCACAGGGAACTGTCAAAGACTAATACAGCAAGATCATCTCAGTTTTGATCTGATGTGAACCGAACTTGGTGGATGGAATTAAAGATTGTACAAGAACGAAGAGGTTGAGTTTAAGAACAACCTGAGAAAGGTCAGGGTCACAGGACAATGTTAAAGGCTGTCCCACGTGCCTGTGTGTAAACAAACTATTTTTTCTTAGCTGATGACCTGAACCAATGTTGGCGGATGTGTTGAGGATGAACCTAGAGGCTGGTCAATTGTTTTTGTAAATAACAGTTCAAAGTTAAGGCCAAATATGCATGGTTTATTCATTTTTTCCGTTGTAAATTAATCTCTGTGGAAGAGCTGAGGTTAACACAGGGTTATTCTGTTCTTAGACGAATTTATCAAAGGTCCAGATCAGTGACAAAGTATGCTCACACGGTTTTGATTTGATCTGAAGCAAACATTCTGGAAGTGTTAAGGTTTAGGCACGAGTGAAGTGCTTCGTTTTTCAGGAATGGGTCGAACGCCAAGTCACAGGGCCAAGTCAAGCCCATAGAATTGTCGGTGGTCGTGGGTGATGCAGTGTGACCAATTATATTTGTTTATGTATGTATTTATGAACTGCATGTAAGAATGCATTTATTTATTTCATGACTTATCCATGTATCTTTTTTCACTGTGTTGTCCCAAAAATGTCCAAACTGATTTTGACAAAACTTGGCGAATACATTATGAGTGGGGATGAATAGAAGTGATTCGATTTTGTTGCACATCGCTCAAATGTTAAGATCAAAGACCAAGGTCAACACTGGCGTGTGATGTCACTGTGGTGTCTAGGCATAGTTATGTATTATCCTCCTTGCAGTTTTTTATTTACAATCATATGTTTCCATAGGGATTGATGTTGTAAGTTTTCGAAATTTATTATTTGTTGCTGAATATGATCATTGCTCAAGGTCAGTCAGCAGTTACAGACGAAATGAAACTGGGAGAAGGTAGTAATGAACATGAAGAACAAGTTATTGAGAAAAATGTTCGCCATCATGATATATATATATATATAGATATATATATATATATATATATATATATATATATATATATATATATATATATATATATGTATGTGTGTGCGTGTGTGTGTGTGTGTGTGTGTGTGTGTGTGTAGAGTGTACAATAAGCAGTGGAAGATCAGTCCATTCAGGGGTGAAGATCCAGTGTTGTGTGAGTAGAATTATTTTCCAGGGTGGAATTCCTTTTTCTGTTCACATTAAACCGCTCAGTAAGTACCTCCATTAAGAAAACCATCCCGGCCAACATAAGGCCTATTAGGAGCAACATCAGACACCCCTGAACGTGAGCTATTGTTAAACTCCTGCTGTTGCTTTCGTTGTGTCCTGTCGCCGTTGCATCAGATGTCTGTTGCTCAGCTTCCTGTTGCTTTGCTCTGCTCTCCCAGGTTAGTTTCCGCAATGTCTCCTTCCTCCACTGTTCGTATAGTCCAGCCTGGGGAAAATATACTAGTTAAGCCTTTTTCTGCGTGAGGATCGTCGTATCTGAGTAAGACAGTTTCTAGGAGCCAGAATATGATACTGATGAAATGGTTGTTTTTGTCTGAGGGTAGACCCCATACCATTTTTTTTTATTTTTTTATTTAACGATGCCGATTTCAGCATCAGCTGGAGCATGTTGCTGTAACATTCATGAAAACTCAAATTAACATAGGTGACCCTTCATTATCTGAAATACGTCTCTAAAAAAATTATGGAGATAAATATTATAATTGTTTTTACACGATGAAAGCCGTGGGTAACAACTAGAGTCAGATATGACTTACGGGAGAACGGGGGAGAATGTTTGATTGTCCGGCAGTTCTGGTTTACAGTCTTTGACCAGGCTTTAATAGATATTTTGTTTTGGAACTCAACTGATGTGAATTACAACAGGCTTATGATAACGCATAAATTTTTCTTTAGCACTGGGATGACGGATGAACATTATTAGTGGAAGACCTTTGCAGTAAATTCAACGAGTTCACATTTTTTTAAATGCAAGGAAGAAGGAACCAAAGGCTGAGCCCACATGAACGCTCCTTCCAAGGAAAAAACAAAAACAATACAAAGGAGAGCCAAATTCAAGATCCATTCATTTCGAGATGCCAGGACACACTGCGTTTGAAAGACTGGAGATCATAGGAAGTAGGAAATGCAGAGGGAGACAGTTCCAGAGTTGACCTGTTGCATAAATGAAAGACTGGGAGTAACGGTTGACTCTTGCATTAGAGACTAGGACAGAAAAGGGATGAGAGTTTGTTGCTAGACGGGTGCTACGCGCCAGTTGTAGAGGTGGAGGGATGCAAGCAGACAGTTCAGAGGAGCAAAGAACATTGAAGTAGCGATAGAAAAGAGATAAAGAGGCAACAGTGTGGCGAAGAGACAGAGGTTGAAGGGAGCCAGTAAGAGGAGGAGAATTGATGAGACGAATAGCCTCTGACTGCACCCTATTGAGAAGAGCTGTATGTGGGGAGCCTCCCCACACGTGAGAGTTGTACTCTAAACAGAGGCGAATAAAACCCGTATAAAAAATCAACAACTATGCAGGGGTAAAGAGGGTACAGGGTCGGCTTAGCACACCTAATCTCTTGGAAGCAGGTTTTACAAGAGATGCAATATGATCTTTCCAAGATAAGTCCCGTATGAATGAAACCCCAAGCATGTTCAAGGATGGTGCAGGATTGAGCTGGATATTATTAAACATTAGTGGGTACTCCTGTGGAAGATTCTGACGGGATGATAGGTGTAAAAACTGAGTCTCTGATGAAACAACAAGAATATTTTTACCCCAGTCAGAGATACGAGCCAAGTCAGACATTAGGTGTGCCATAGCCCCATCCCTTGTTTGTTGAAGTAACTGCTGAGATGGACGTTGTGGGAACCGAATGGAAAGGTGAAGAGTGGAATCATCAGCTTACGAGTGGATAGGATTAGATGTACAGCTTAGAAGATCATTAATGATAAAAGAAAGAGAGTTGGTGATAGGACAGAGCCCTGGGGAACACCACTGTTGAACGATCTAGGAGGAGAACGATGGCCGTCAACAACAACAGCTATAGAATGACCAGAAAGGAAGTTAGAGATGACGGCACAGATAGAAGGATAGAAACAGTAAGAGGGCAGTTTAGAAATTAAAGATTTATGGCAGACTCGATCGAAAGCCTTTGAGATGTTAAGTGCAATGGCAAAGCTTTCGCCAAAGTCTCGAAAGGAGGATGACCAGGAGTCTGAAAGGTAGGTGAGAAGATCGCCAGTGGAGCATCCCTGACAGAACCCGTACTGACGATCAGAAAGAAGATTGTGATAGGAAAGATGCTTTAAAATTTTTCTGTTAAGAATCGACTCAAAAACATTTGAGACACAGGATGTTAAAGCAATTGGACGAAAGTTAGAGGGTTGGGAATGGTCACCCATCTTTGGGACTGGCTGAATGAGAGCAAACTTCCAGCAAGAAGGAAAGGTACAAGTTGAAAGACAAAGGCAAAAGAGTTTATCTAGGCAGGGTGTAAGCACAGAAGCACAGTTCTTGAGGACAACAGAAGGGACTCCATGAGGCCCATATAGCTTGTTAGTATTGAGGCCAGTGATGGCAGAAAATACATCAGCTGAAGAAATTTTAATGTCAGCCATGAGGAACTCAGATGGAGGAAGTGATGGAGGAACAGCAACGGAATCGTCGAAGGTGGAATTAGAGGAGTAAGTCTGAGCAAACAGATCTGCTTTATCAGTAGAAGAAATAGCTACAGAGCCATCAGAAGAGAAAAGGGGAGGGAAGGATGATGAGGTAAAGTTGTTAGAAAGGTTTTTGGCAAGGTGCCAGAAGAAGCAGGAAGAATTTGAGTTGGAGAGTTGAGAGTATACAGTATAGTACAGATAAAATTATTTTTAGCAGAGCGAAGAACAGACTTAACATGATTCCGGGCAGAAACATAAAAAGGATGTGATCCATGAGTGGGTTGGCTCTGGTACCTTTTACAGGCCCTCTCATTGTTGCGGATAGCATTAGAACAAGCTTGATTAAATCAAGGCTTTCTTGCATTAGTCAAAGGATATGAGAATGGATATATGCTTTGATGCCCAAGAGAACAACGTTCAAAATGTGCATGTCACACTCAGATGGCTCCCGGCCATGGAAGCAGTAATCATTCCAGGGAAAATTAAATAAGTACTACCTGAGGGCTTCCCAATCTGCAACTCCAAAGTGCCACAGAAGACGTCTCTTTGGAGAGTCCACAGGCCATACCAGAGTGATAGGACAGGTTAAGGTAACAAGGTTTTGAATGGAGGAGCCCAACGGAGAGAAAAGATAAGTGTAAGCAGAAGGATTAGTTGTAAGGAAGAAGTCAAGTATGTTGGAGCTCTCTCTCCAAGGCGGTCAGAGATATGGGAAGGGTGCTGTACAAGCTGCTCTAGGTCGTTTAGAATAGAAAAGATGAAGGCTTGTTCACCAGGAGGATCAGTGAAAGGAGAGGAGAGCCAAAGGTGGCGGTGAACATTGAAATCTCCTAGAATGGAAATTTCAGAGTAAGGAGAAATGGATAGAACAAGATAGGTCGTTGTGTACATATAATCAACATCACCTTTTGGCTTTGAAATGAGTATAGAGAAAGCAGGAGGATACAGAAAAGGGTTTGCTGTCAGTTGCCTCAGACATCTAAGTCTCAGTAAGGAAGAGAAGGTGAAGTTTAGAGGAAGTGAGGTGGTGTTCAACAGACAGAAAGTTAGAGGAAAGGACGCGAATGTTGCAGAATTGAAGAAGAAGCGAGTCAGACAGTGGATCCAGGCAGCTTAAAGAGTCGTCACCAGGAGAGGGTCGGATGATGGGGGCATTTATGGTCCCCGCCCCAGGGGACGCTGAGGCCTGACTTGTTGCAGCAATGTTTCTTTTTTAATTTTGAAAAGGAACTGTAGTGTGTACAGTGCGTGTAGTTTGGTGTAGACAGTTAGAGAAACATGTACTGGAGAGCATGCTGGCTTACTCTCTGTGTTACTGAAACACTGAAAAAGTTCAGCAAAGGGGGATGGTCAGGAACTAGTCCTGAGGGCTGATGAAATGGGAGCTCCAGCTCTCCCTGGCATCAGCTTTCCATCCACCTTGGGAGTACTGCCCTGCTCGACTGGTGCTACAGTCTATAGATAGATAGATAGATAGATAGATATCCCACTGGATCCCAGGGTTGCTGGGCATGGCACTGTTCTGGGAGGGTCCTAAGCGTGCCGTCCTCCATCTATCATAGTTGCGGAGCTCAGAGGTCCCTACCCAGGGGTTCCCTACTTTATTAAAGTTTGAAAACTCCTCGTTCTTTCCAATACTGTGGATATTGGGTTCCAATGGGATATATATATATATATATATATATATATATATATATATATATATATATATATATATATATATAAAACTCCTACACACACACACACACACACACACACACACACACACACACACACATTCAATCACGGACAATTTATCTATATATATACCTACGCAGCTTCCCCCAAGGAAGGGAAGGTAGCCGAGACAGGACGACACACTCCCAATTTACTCATCCACTCAAACGCATTCCTTCGCATCTTAGTCCCAAGGGAGAGAAGAGACAGATCCTCACTGCACCACACCACACGAGGGTCAACTGCACAGTGCAATCATTGACATCCACAGCAGGTCCCGACAGCAAAGCTGTTTACACCTGCCAGATAATAATGGACCCATCCCCTTACCCACACCTGACCTGATCAGCTCATCAGACAAAATGCGGAAGAATACCCCATCAGGGTTGCATCATCATTTATTCATTCACAGTTTCTCTCCATTCATTTCTATCACGCACCGCCACTCTTCCTTGTTCAACAGACATCCCTCTCACATCCAATGCTCTCTTCACATTGTCCATGCATCCTATTCGTGGACTTCCTCTTAGCCTTGCACCTTTCACCTCAGATCTAGTTATCTTTTTCACCAGTTGCTAATTATCCATTCTCTCCATATGCCAAAACCATCACAACACCCTCTGCTCGACTCGATCAGCCATCTCCCGAACAACTTCAGTTCTCTTTCGCACTTCATCATTTCTCACTCGATCCGTACACGTCACTCCACACATACTTCTCAGGCACTTCATCTCCATTACATTCAAACTTTTCTTCTCTGCTAGGCCCATATTCCATGTTTCACACCCATATAACGCAGTCGGTACCACAACACCCTCATAAAGCCTTCTCTTTACATCCATTCTAAGCGAACGACATCTCCCAGTACCTTTCCTACTTCATTTATTATAAACGTCACTTCTCCATCTATTCTTCCATCCACAACAACATGTCATCCTAAATACTTAAAACACTCTACCTCCTCAAGCAACTCACCATTCAAAACTATACTCATCTTCCTACCATCTACCAACCTTATACACTTCATCACATTACTGTTATTCCCATTTACTTTCAAAGTCCTCCTTTCACACACCCTTCCAAACTTCTCTACCAACTGTCTCAATCTGTCTTCTGAATCAACCACCAGTGTAGTATCATCTGCAAACAAAAGCTTTTTCAGATTCCACTCTCCACCATCAACATTCACCAGACTTAGACCTCCACCTAACAATCATGCATTGACCTCCCTTACAACACCATCCATATAAATATTAAACAACGAAGGTGACATCACACATCCCTCCCGCAGCCCCACTCTTACGGGGAACTAATCACTCACAGTATTTCCCACTCTTACACACGCTCTACTATTTACATAAAAGCTTTTCACTCCTTTTAGTAACTTACCATCAAGTCCATACAATCTTAGAACAGTCCACAAAGCCTCCCTATTGATTCCATACGCTTTCTCTAAATCCATGAATGCCCAAAACACATCCTTACCTTTCACTGAATACTTTTCACACACCTTTCTCACAGCAAACACCTGATCCATGCATCCCCTCCCCCTCCTAAAGCCACATTGCTCATCACCCTCTCTAACTCTCTTAATTAACACTCTGCCATATACCTTACCTACGACACTCAACAGATTTATACCCCTTAATCTAGTACATCCATACTTATCACCCTTACAATTATACAACGGGACTAGACAAGCACTTGCCCTGTCAACTGGCACCATACCTTGCCCAAGGCACACATTCAACAATCTTACCAACCAGTCAACAATAGTCGCTCCATCACCTTTCAGGCATTCCACAGCACACCCATCCATTCCTGCACCTTTCCCTGTTTTCATCACCTTTACTGCCTCCTGTACTTCATCCATCTTGACCAAAGAATCATTCAACTCTATCTATATACCTAGGCTGCTTCCCCCAAGGAAAGGGAGGTAGCCGAGACAGGACGACACACTCCCCATTTGTTCATCCAGTCAAACACATTCATTCGCATCTTAGCCCCAAAGGGAGAAGGGACAGATCCTCACCGCACCACACCGCATAAGGGTGAACTGCGCAGTACAATCAGTGACATCCGCAGCAGGGCCCTACAGCAGAGCTGGTTTACCCCTATCACATCATAATAGACCCATCCCCTTACCCGCACCTGACCTGACTAGCTGATCAGACCAAATGTGGGAGAATATCCCCTCAGGGCTGCATCATCATTTATTCATTCACAATTTCTCTCCTTTTATTTCTGTCACGCACAGCCACTCTTCCTTGCTAAAGAGACATCCTTCTCACATCCAGTGCTCTCTTCACACTCTCCATCCATCCTATTCGTGGTCTCCCTCTCAGCCTTACACCTCTCACATCAGATCTAGTTATCTTTTTCACCATTCGCTCATTATCCATTCACTCCATATGCCCAAAACATCGCAACACCCCTGCTCAACTCTATCAGCCATCTCTCAGGCAATTCCAGTTCTCCTTCGCACTTCATCATTTTGCACTCGATCCATACACGTCACTCCAAACATACTCCTCAGACACCTCATCTCCATTACATTCAAACTTTTCCTCTCTGCTACACCCATATTCCATGATTTAGCCCCATATAACGCAGTCGGTACAACAACACATACAACGTTCTCTTTACATCCATTCTAAGCGAACTACATCTAAACACCTTTTCATTCCTCCCAGCACCTTTCCTACTTCATTCATTCTAAACTTCACTTCTCCATCTATTCTTCCATCTTCAGCAACATGTGACCCTAAATATTTAAAACACTCTACCTCCTCAAGCAACTCACCATTTAAAACTATATTCATCCCCCTACCATCTACCAACCTCATACACTTCATCACTTTACTCTTATTCTCATTTACTTTCAATTTCCTCCTTTCGCACACCCTTCCAAACTCCTCTACCAACTGTCTCAATCTCTCTTCTGAATCAGCAACCAGTGCAGTATCATCTGCAAACAGCAGCTGCTTCAGATTCCATTCTCCACAATCAACATTCACCAGACTCAGACCTCCACCTAAAACTCTTGCTTTCATCTCCCTTACAACACCATCCATATAAATATTAAAGAACCAAGGCGACATCACACATCCCTGTTGCAGCCACACTCCCACAGGAAACCAGTCACTCACAGCATTTCCCACTCTTACCCACGGTACTATTTACATAAAAACTCTTCACCCCTTTTAGTAACCTACCATCAAGTCCATACAATCTTAAAACAGTCCACAAAGCCTCCCTATCAGTTCTATCATACGCTTTCTCTAAATCCATGAATGCCCAAAATACATCCTTGCCTTTTGCTAAATACTTTTCACACACTTGTCTCACAGCAAACACCTGATCCACACATCCTTTCCCTCTCCTAAAGCCACACTGGTCATTCAATCTGTACCCTCTCTAACTCTCATAATTAACACTCTACCATACATTTGCCCTACAATACTCAAGAGACTTATACCCCTAAAGCTAGTACATTCATACTTATCACCCTTGCCTTTATACAACGGGACCACACAATCACTTGCCCGGTCAATTGGCACCATACCTTTCACAAAGTACACATTCAACAATCTTACTAACCAGTCAACAATAGTCACTCCACCACCCTTCAGGCATGCAACAGCACACCCATCCATACCTGTAGCTTTCCCTGTTTTCATCTCCTTTACTGCCTTCTCCACTTCCTCCTTCTTGATCAAGGAATCATTCAACTCTCCCAACACATTTATTCCTTGCACCCTTCCGTCCATCACAATTTCAGCCACCCTTTCCTCCTCTACATTTAACAAGCTTTCAAAATACTCTGCCCATCTCTTCCTTACTGCATCCATCTCAATTAACATCCTTCCATCCTATGCTTTTACTCGCTCTTCCTTCCCAGACTCTCCCTTTCGGACCCTTTTCACCTCCTTCCAGAACATTTTCTTATTCTGTTGAAAATTCTTAGTCAGCCGCCTACCGCACCTCTCATCTGCTGCCACTTTAGCATCACCCACAGCCCTTCTCGCCCTATTCCTCTTTTCCTTATACCTCTCATATGACACCTCATCCTTCCTCTGCAGCTACACTTCATATGCACATCTCTTCTCAGCCACAGCCATACTTACTTCCTCGCACCACCATTCACTTCCTTTTCTTAAACAACTACGAACCCACACGTCTCACACCACACACCTTTTCTGCATGCCACACCACATCACTCTTAAACAACTGCCATTCGTCCTCCACACTGCCATTTTCCTGGTCTTTCACTGCATTCCACTCATCTTTCAATTTCTCCTGATACTCTATCATTTTCTCTCTTTTATCCAACTCACTCACTTTCAAAACCTCCCCGCCACACCTAACCCTCCTAGCTCTCACCTACTCTTAACTTTCCCTCCACCAAGTAGTGGTCAGACATTCCTCCACCCTCCCCTCTCAGAACTCTCACATCCAACAATCTTCCTATTACATTCCTGGTCACAACCACATAGTCCATCAAAGCTCTATCAACAACCCTTCCACCCTCCTGTCTCACCCATGTATACTTATAAATATTTTTCTCCTCAAACAGCGTATTTCCAATCACCGTCTCTCGGTCAACGCACATCCCTATCATACAGTGGCAGAATTCTTCATAATACAGCCAGGCCGCAGAGTAGCAGTACCACCCATTAGTGCGACCAGAGTGTGTCCCCTCTGCCCGGGGGGGGGGGGACAATTTTTAATACGTAATAAATATACATATAAATAAGTACAAAAATATAGCTCGATAGATCGATAGATAGATAAATAGATAAAATATAAATAGACAGATAGATAGATAGACATATATTGACAGATAGATCGATAGATAGATATAGGTAGATATAGAAATAGAAATATGGATAAAGATATAAATGTATGTATATAATATATACTGTATGTCTATCTATCTGTTTATTTATCTATCTACTATCTCTCTCTCTCTCTCTCTCTCTCTCTCTCTCTCTCTCTATATATATATATATATATATATATATATATATATATATATATATATATATATATATCATCAGCAGCAGCCGTTGAGATCCACTGCAGGACCGGCCTATCCCTACAGAAGCAGGGACGATACAGGCAATGTATCTCTACCCGGTGGCTTAGGCTGTCTGGTAGAGACTGTATGTAGGGTGAGAAGTGCTTGTTAGTGTGATTGTAATGTTGTAGTGGCTTTGGGCAATTGGGTGCAAGGATACTAGTATGCGACACTCGCTCAACCACAGCACCCTTTGTGTCCGCCAAAGTAGCAAGTGGCTTGGTGAACTCTTCCCAAAGTGTTTACAACTCTGGCGGGAGGCGAACCCGCGCTCACCAGCGTGCGAAACGCACACTCTACCAATGTACTACAGTGATATATATATATATATATATATATATATATATATATATATATATATATATATATATATATATATATATATATATATATATATATATATATATATATATATATATATATATATATATATATATATATATATATATATATATATATATATATATATATATATATATATATATACTATATATATATATATATATATATATATATATATATATATATATATATATATATATATATATATATATATATATATATATATATATATATATATATATATATATATATATATATATATATATATATATATATATATATATATATCCGCTAATTGTTTTGAAAAGTGTTCACCTGAGCTTGCCCCTGTTCTAGCTAAATTATTCAGACTATGCTTACGTACTTCTTCCTTCCCAAGTCCATGGAAAGAAGCCAATCTCCACCCAATTCCGAAGAAAGGAAGTTCCTCTGATCCCTCTGATTACAGACCAATAGCCGTCACATCTTTTCTCGGTAAGGTATTTGAAACTTTAATCAATAAGCACATTGTTAAACATCTTGAATCCAAGAACTTAATTAGTAATAGACAATATGGTTTTTGTCACGAAAGATCCACCATTGACATACTCAATCTCCTGACTCATACCATCTGTCAATCAATTGACCTTCATGGAGAAACTCATGCAGTAGCCTTTGATATTTCTAAAGCTTTCGACAGAGTGTGGCACCGTTCCCTGCTGTCCAAACTCCCTTGCTATGGACTAACGTCTTTTGTTCCTTTTGATTTCCTCTCATCTCAGTGACAGAAAAATAAGAGTGAAGGTAGATGATGTACAGTATATTCCAATTTCCACTCAATTAACTCCGGCTTGCCGAAGGGATCAGTTCTGGCGCCAACCCTGTTCCTGGTTCATAATAATGATCTCTTATCTGTCACCCACAATCCCATCCACTCATATGCAGATGACTCAACACTACATAGTTTATTCACACTCAGACACCCATTTACAAAGTCTAACATCTCTAACTCTCAACTCAGTACAGCCATCCCCATAAATCAAAACTTATCTACGATCACTGAATGGGGACAAAACAACATTGTCTCATTTAATGCTAGTAAAACTCAATATATACATTTTGCTAATAGACAGATATTGCCAGATTCGTATATTACCTTCAGTCCTACTAATATTCCCATCTCCAAAAGTATTGAAATTCTCGGCGTCTCACCTAATAATACCCTCAGCTGGACCTCTCATGTTTGATCACTTGCTGAAACCGCCTCAAAAGAAACTTGGATAGTTCAGTGTCCGTAACTTCGTCGCTGACGAGCAGTTAGCTAAATTTATAATTGTCATGTGTGCTCTCAGTTTGAATATAGCTCACCCTTGTGGAATGGATGTGGAAAGGTTGCATTAAAACAACTAGACAAGATTCAGAACAGAGCTGTTAGAATTATTAACAACCCTGCCATTACAAATAATCTACGTCCCCTACAAGTAAGAAGGATTATTGCCTCCCTTGCATTATCTTATAGATATTTTTATGGCAAATGCTCAGACGAAGTTACGTCCATGGTACCACCTCTCCATGCCTTCCTTCATGCTACACGGGCATCTGGTAGCGCTCATGACTGGATTGTCACACAACCATATTGCAGAACTTCTTCTTATCAGAATTTTTTAATTCCCCGAACTGGATCTGTTAGGACAAATCATAATAGATAGATAGATAAATAGATAGATAGACAGACAGATAGAAGCAGCAAGTCAGATGATGAGAAGGTATTGTGTCTGCGAGAATCGAGCAATGCTAAGCATGCTTACACACTCTTAATTCAAGGAATGCTTTATAGGCACACGACAGAGCCTCGTGACCATACACACACATACACACATACTCACACACAGGCTTCTAGAACTTTCCAACCACAGTGTAACACACGTGACACGACCTCTGCTTCACCAGAATTTAGGAAGCAGAGGGCAGAAGGAGACAGGCCATAGAACTGGCAGGTAGTAGGGAGAACGAGCCTAGCAACATGGGCAAGAGAGATAGAGAGAGAGAGAGAAAGCGAGACAGGGAGGTAGGTCGAGGGACTCTACTTAACTTCACTCGTGTGTGAGAGACTTTGTTAATATTTCCAAGACTAATAAAAATAGTCCCATACTATTCTTTACCTCTCCTGTCATTGCATGACAAAAGGGAACCAAGATTATCTACTTACAAAGCTACTCACGTATAACAACCGCTCGTCCACAAGTCCAATATATATATAACTGATTTACAAAACTCTACTACAAGTTACTACAAAGTCTTTTAAGACATTTGGTGGTCAGCGAAAGTACTGACCTCGTCTTCGAATCAACAGTGAATTTCTACAAAAGCGGGCGACACTCTACAAGATTAGCTTCAGTTCTACAATGAATTCCTACAAAATACAAGCCCACGAGTGTACAATTGATTCTTCATTATGAAGAGTGAAAACAAAAAAAAAATACCTCTCACAACCAACAACTCACAACCAGCTCCTGACAGTATTCTCTCCAACCAGCCCCCTCCGTCTCTCCGATCATCATGCCGATGTAGAGGTGAAGAGGTCACAGGACATCTTGCCAGTAGTTTAACAAAGTACTGATACAAACAATCTTGCAATTTCTATGACGAACCAACGAACCACAACCATCTACAATCAACTACAAGTAACAACTCTACGAGTCGTCTGTATAATCTTCTACACGCTCCTACAAGTAGCGGCAGTCTTCATCCCACAACGAGTAAATCACAAGAAAAAAGGACCGAGAATACATCAAGAAAGAAAAAACAAAACAAACAAACGAAGAATGAGATACAACTCACAACTCACAACCTGTAGTCCTCACCCTCATTTCTCTCCTACATCCACCCAACCTCCACCGCTGACGCAGGAGTCAAGAGGTCAAGACAACGAAGCAAATACCAAGTCCATATTCACAACTCATCTTACTCATCTTCACTGAAGTTACTCATCGCTACTCATTTACTCACCACAGCTACCAGTGTGGGAAGTTGACGGCACCATGCGTGTGCTGAAACGACGACAAGCCGTGTGTCTGACACCCCACAACACGCCAATCAACCCGTGAAGAACAACGCTATCACTACGTGCAACACCACTCACACCATTTCCACCACGGTAAAAATTAGTGAGTTACTTCATTTATACAATACTCAGTGAGAGACAAAAAACTTCTGCACAAACATATAAAACGTGCTATATAGTTACAACTTAAATATATATACCTACTTCAATTATCTTCATAATTCAATCATTAAATACTTGCACCAACAATAAATATTCTACACTGTATATATTCATTCATTTATTATAGCATTTATTTACTACCATCGAGTGTTACCATTTATACCTACATAAAATATGTGTTGCATACATACAGCTATACATTATTACATCTACAAAGTAATAAAGAAAATATACCATCACAGTTAGTGAGCGATAAAAAGAATTGTGTTAAACATTTAATAATTAAAGCTACCTAGTGGAAACAGATAAATTAAGTTACAAGGAAAACCAGAAAAATAAAAAAATGGCCAACACAAATGACGTTAGCAAGAATGACCATCTTCAACACAATCATGAAGACAATGATTTCCACACAGTGCTGACACATATAATGCCCACGATAGGTACAAGTGAAGAACAAGTCAGTGTATATAGTTAATACTGTATATAGTGTATATATATTTTTTATATAAAATAACAAAATATGGGGCTATATAATATCATTTTCAGTAATATCTGTGCAATATAGACTAAACCTTAAAAAAGGGTCCCAAGGGAATTAACCAGCAATTATGCAACCTCGAACAACACAGAAAAAGCGTAGACAAACGAAGAAAGATAAACTATAGAGAATCATTATAAAAAAAAAACAAGAAAGAAAAAGAAATAGAGTAAGATCACATAACAAACAAATGAAAATAAGTGTAAGTGTTACTACAAATGCCAAAATACCATATAAACTACAAACAAAAAAGCAGATTGTTGTCTCCACAAGCAAGTGGCATGGCACATCATCACATAAAATCCTTCTATAAGTGAAATAAAATCCAAATTGTTGTCTCCACAAGCTAGTGGCATGGCACATCATATCATCGACCGCATCATGACCGGATTCAATGTCAGGACTGCAATTATTACAATTATGTAACTACAAACGATCTGTAACAATTATTTAACGCCAAACGATTGCATTATGTTACATTTGCTACAATTATGTAACTACAAACAATATGTAACAATTATGTAACAGTTGCATTAACAAGATGTAACTTTTATGTAACTTTAAATACAATTATGTAACTACAAACAATATGTAACAATTATGTAACAGTTGCATTAACAAGATGTAACTTTTATGTAACTTTACAATTATGTAACTACAAACAATATGTAACAATTATGTAACAGTTGCATTAACAAGATGTAACTTTTATGTAACTTTAACTACAATTATAAGGCCAACACAATTATGTAACAGTTGCATTAACAAAATGTAACTACAATTATAAGGCCAACACATAAAAAATTATGCATTACCACAATATTATGTAACAATTCATAAAATGTTACAATTATGTATTACCACAAAGTTACTACAATATTATGTAAAGTCATACAATTATACCACAATTCTGTATTACCAGAATCATCTTGCAAGTTAGGTGAAATATTAGACATTACTAAAGGGATAACTCAATATGTAATGTAATATCCTAGCAGTATTACCATTGCACAATTATATGCGTATGTCTGTTATACATACACATCTTACAAAATGTCATACAACAACCATTGCATTTGTTCAGTTATGTATACAACTTGTTTAAAATGTAATATTACTAGATCATTGCAAATTGCTTTAAATATTATATGTATTCAATATTATAAGCAATATTATGTATATTATGTCAATGATGATTGCTGTCGGAGGACCTTCAGCGGCGTAGCCGAGAATATGTTAGAACTCCATATTATAATTACAAATCATTATAGATAGATAGATAAATAGATAGATAGACAGACAGATAGAAGCAGCAAGTCAGATAATGAGAAGGTATTGTGTCTGCAAGAATCGAGAAATGCTAAACATGCTTACACACTCTTAACTCAAGGAATGCTTTATAGGCACATGACAGCACCTCATGACCATACACACACATACTCACACACAGGCTTCTAGAACTATCCAACCACAGTGTAACACACGTGACACAACCCCTGCTTCACCAGAATTTAGGAAGCAGAGGGCAGGAAGAGACAGGCCATAGAACCGTCCACTTCCGCCGCTTCTGAGCCCACTGCAAAGGGCCCTGTGACCTTTACCCATACTAAACCTCGTGTAGGAAGGGGTAAAGGGTTAAGCGACTGCCCTGGAACGTGAAATGGCCAATTTATCAATGATTATGATGGACACTGACTATGGTCTTTCTGGTGACTCGTGGGATGAAGCACTGGAGGAGATGGTGACAGAAATCCCAAGTACAAGTGCTTCTATGTCCCAAATTCTAAAACAGTGCAAGTGGAAATGTAAACAATATGTAAAGAGCAAGCGAAAGCAATCAATGTAAATATAATTGTACAATGGAAAATAGTTTTATAAGTTAGTGCAAGTGGGTGCATAACATAGTGTAAATAAAATAGAAATGTAAATAATGAAAATAAAATAGAAAATGTAAATAGAAATGTAAATAATTAGTAATATAAGAAAATGAGTATAAATACTGTGAAAGTGAAAGCTTCGCTCTCTACGTTAGCTTACTGAATGAGAAAGTGAATGCCTGGAGTGAAAATAAACTACTAGTACTGCAGGAAACTTATGGATAAAAACTGTATATATAAGTAAGTGTATAAAGTACTAAGAATTTAAAGTGTGAGTGTGTTTATGAATAATAAATGAGAGCTCCGCCTCAGATTACCAGCGGGGAACAAGCGCGGGTGGAAAGCTTGTATGCGCTCGTAATTTACATTGCATTCATTTTTTTTTTTTTTTGGAATATGGATTCCAAACTACTTGAAATTCATAGGATAGTATTTATAGTAATAACATCAGACAGTGGTAACATATTACGGGATATCAGGAAAAAAGGAGACTTCGTAACCCAACTTTAGAAGTCTCCACAAGTCCTACCATAGAGGACGAAGGCGAAACAAAGATCCCAGGAGAAAGCTGAAGGTATGTACCATAACCATATTTAATTATAATATTCTAGGACTAAAAACTGATTTTTGGTAAATATTTATAAAAAGTCAGTCGGAGTGCAATTATCTCCACGGGACGAGCACGGCGTGATCGCAACATCCCCGAGGTTAATGGGTTAACCGTGCCTTCTCAAGAGAAATACAAAATACAAGAGAAGGCCAAATTCAAGATCTGATCATTTCGAGATGCCTGGACACACTGCGTTTGAAAGACTGGAGCTCATAGCTAGTAGGAAATACAGACAGAGGGACACAGTTCCAGAGTTGACCTGTTGCATAAATGAAAGACTAGGAGTAACGGTTAACTCTTGCATTAGAGAGTTGGACAGAAAAGGGATGAGAGTTTGTTGCTAGCCAAGTGCAATGCACACGTCATAGAAGTGGAGGAATGCATGCAGACAGTTCAGAGGAGCAGTGACCATTGAAGAAGCGATAGAAAAGAGATAAAGATGCAACAGTGCAGCAAAGAGACAGAGATTGAAGGGAGCCAGTAAGAGAAGGAGAGTTAATGAGACGAAAAGCCTTTAACTCCACGCTATTGAGAAGAGCTGTACGTGGGGAGCCTCCCCACACATAAGAGTTAGTTCATTTATACAATACTCAGTGAGAGACAAAAAACTTCTGCACAAACATATAAAACGTGCTGTATATTTACAACTTAAACACATATACCTACTTCAATTATCTTCATAATTCAATCATTAAATACTTGCACCAACAATAAATATTCTACACTGTATATATATCATTCATTTATTATAGCATTTATTTACTACCATCTAGTGTTACCATTTATACCTACATAAAATATGTGTTGCATACATACAGCTATACATTATTACATCTACAAAGTAATAAAGAAAATATACCATCACAGTTAGTGAGCGATAAAAAGAATTGTGTTAAACATTTAATAATTAAAGCTACCTAGTGGAAACAGATAAATTAAGTTACAAGGAAAACCAGAAAAATAAAAAAATGGCCAACACAAATGACGTTAGCAAGAATGACCATCTTCAACACAATCGTGAAGACAATGATTTCCACACAGTGCTGACACATATAATGCCCACGATAGGTACAAGTGAAGAACAAGTCAGTGTATATAGTTAATACTGTATATAGTGTATATATATTTTTTATATAAAATAACAAAATATGGGGCTATATAATATCATTTTCAGTAATATCTGTGCAATATAGATTAAACCTTAAAAAAGGGTCCCAACGGAATTAACCAGCAATTATGCAACCTCGAACAACACAGAAAAAGCGTAGACAAACGAAGAAAGACAAACTATAGAGAATCAATATAAAAAAAAAAACAAGAAAGAAAGAAAAAGAAATAGAGTAAGATCACATAACAAACAAATGAAAATAAGTGTAAGTGTTACTACAAATGCCAAAATACCATATAAACTACAAACAAAAAAGCAGATTGTTGTCTCCACAAGCAAGTGGCATGGCACATCATCACATAAACTCCTTCTATAAGTGAAATAAAATCCAAATTGTTGTCTCCACAAGCTAGTGGCATGGCACATCATATCATCGACCGCATCATGACCGGATTCAATGTCAGGACTGCAATTATTACAATTATGTAACTACAAACGATCTGTAACAATTATTTAACGCCAAACGATTGCATTATGTTACATTTGCTACAATTATGTAACTACAAACAATATGTAACAATTATGTAACAGTTGCTTTAACATGATGTAACTTTTATGTAACTTTAACTACAATTATGTAACTACAAACAATATGTAACAATTATGTAACAGTTGCATTAACAAGATGTAACTTTTATGTAACTTTAAATACAATTATGTAACTACAAACAATATGTAACAATTATGTAACAGTTGCATTAACAAGATGTAACTTTTATGTAACAGTTGCATTAACAAGATGTAACTTTTATGTAACTTTACAATTATGTAACTACAAACAATATGTAACAATTATGTAACAGTTGCATTAACAAAATGTAACTACAATTATAAGGCCAACACATAAAAAATTATGCATTACCACAATATTATGTAACAATTCATAAAATGTTACAATTATGTATTACCACAATGTTACTACAATAATATGTAAAGTCATACAATTATACCACAATTCTGTATTACCAGAATCATCTTGCAAGTTAGGTGAAATATTAGACATTACTAAAGGGATAACTCAATATGTAATGTAATATCCTAGCAGTATTACCATTGCACAATTATATGCGTATGTCTGTTATACATACACATCTTACAAAATGTCATACAACAACCATTGCATTTGTTCAGTTATGTATACAACTTGTTTAAAATGTAATATTACTAGATCATTGCAAATTACTATAAATATTATATGTATTCAATATTATAAGCAATATTATGTACTAATAGATTAGCATATGTCAATGATGATTGCTGTCGGAGGACCTTCAGCGGCGTAGCCGAGAATATGTTAGAACTCCATATTATAATTACAAATCATTATAGATAGATAGATAAATAGATAGATAGACAGACAGATAGAAGCAGCAAGTCAGATAATGAGAAGGTATTGTGTCTGCAAGAATCGAGAAATGCTAAACATGCTTACACACTCTTAACTCAAGGAATGCTTTATAGGCACATGACAGCACCTCATGACCATACACACACATACTCACACACAGGCTTCTAGAACTATCCAACCACAGTGTAACACACGTGACACGATCCCTGCTTCACCAGAATTTAGGAAGCAGAGGGCAGGAAGAGACAGGCCATAGAACCGTCCACTTCCGCTGCTTCTGAGCCCACTGCAAAGGGCCCTGTGACCTCTACCCATACTAAACCTCGTGTAGGAAGGGGTAAAGGGTTAAGTGACTGCCCTGGAACGTGAAATGGCCAATTTATCAATGATTATGATGGACAGTGACTATGATCTTTCTGGTGACTCGTGGGATGTAGCACTGGAGGAAATGGTGACAGAAACCCCCAGTACAAGTGCTTCTATGTCCCAAGTTATAAAACAGTGCAAGTGGAAATGTAAATAATGTATAAAGAACAAGTGAAAGCAATGAATGTAAATATAATTGTACAGTGGAAAATAGTTTTATAAGTTAGTGCAAGTGGGTGCATAACATAGTGTAAATAAAACAGAAATGTAAATAATGATAATAAAATAGAAAATGTATATAGAAATGTAAATAATTAGTAATATAAGAAAATGAGTATAAATACTGTGAAAGTGAAAGCTTCGCTCTCTATGTTAGTTTACTGAATGAGAAAGTGAATGCCTGGAGTGAAAATAAACTACTAGTACTGCAGGAAACTTATGGATAAAAACTGTATATATAAGTAAGGGTATAAAGTACTAGGAAATTAAAGTGTGAGTGTGTTTATGAATAATAAATGAGAGCTCCGCCTCAGATTACCAGCGGGGAACGAGCGCGGGTGGAAAGCTTGTATGCGCTCATAATTTACATTGCATTCATTTTTTTTTTTTTTTTTGGAATATGGATTCCAAACTACTTGAAATTCATAGGATAGTATTTATAGTAATAATATCAGACAGTGGTAACATATTACGGGATATCAGGAAAAAAGGAGACTTCGTAACCCAACTTTAGAAGTCTCCACAAGTCCTACCATAGAGGACGAAGGCTAAACAAAGATCCCAGGAGAAAGCTGAAGGTATGTACCATAACCATATTTAATTATAATATTCTAGGACTAAAAACTGATTTTTGGTAAATATTTATAAAAAGTCAGTCGGAGTGCAATTATCTCCACGGGACGAGCACGGCGTGATCGCAACATCCCCAAGGTTAATGGGTTAACCGTGCCTTCTCAAGAGAAATACAAAATACAAGAGAAGGCCAAATTCAAGATCTGATCATTTCGAGATGCCTGGACACACTGCGTTTGAAAGACTGGAGCTCATAGCTAGTAGGAAATACAGACAGAGGGACACAGTTCCAGAGTTGACCTGTTGCATAAATGAAAGACTAGGAGTAACGGTTAACTCTTGCATTAGAGAGTTGGACAGAAAAGGGATGAGAGTTTGTTGCTAGCCAAGTGCAATGCACACGTCATAGAAGTGGAGGAATGCATGCAGACAGTTCAGAGGAGCAGTGACCATTGAAGAAGCGATAGAAAAGAGATAAAGATGCAACAGTGCAGCAAAGAGACAGAGATTGAAGGGAGCCAGTACGAGAAGGAGAGTTAATGAGACGAAAAGCCTTTAACTCCACGCTATTGAGAAGAGCTGTATGTGTGGAGCCTCCCCACACATAAAAGTTGTACTCCACACAGGGGAGGATAAAACCCATGTATAGAGTCAACAATTGTGCAGGGGTAAAGAAGGAATGGACTTGGCTTAGCACACCCAATCTCTTAGAAGCAGATAATACAAGTGATGTAATATAATCCTTCCAAGACAGGTCCCGAGTGAATGAAACTCCAAGCATGTTCAAGGATGATACAGGAACAAGCTGAATATTATTATACATTAGTGGGTATACCTGTGGAAGATATTGTCGGGTTGACAGGTGTAAGAACTGAGTCTTTGATGCATTAAAAACAACAAGATTGTTTTTACCCCAGTCAGAGATACGAGCCAAGTCAGACATCAGGTGTGCCATAGTCTCATCCCTTGGTTGTTCAAGTAACTGCTGAGATGGACGTTGCGGGAACCGAATGGAAAGGTGAAGGGTGAAGTCATCAGCGTACGAGTGGGTAGGGTTAGATATACAGCTCAGAAGATCATTGATGAATAAAAGAAAGAGAGTTGGTGATAGGACACAGCCCTGAGGACACCACTGTTGACAGATCTAAGAGAAGAATGATGGCCGTCTACAACGGCAGCTATAGAATGACCAGAAAGGAAGCTATAGATGAAGGCACAGATAGAAGGATAGAAACCGTAAGAGGGCAGTTTGGAAATTAAAGAATTATGCCAGACTCGATCGAAAGCCTTTGAAATGTGATGTGCGATGGCAAAGCTTTCGCCAAAATCCCGAAAGGAGGATGACCAGGAGCCTGAAAGGTAGGTGAGAAGATCGCCAGTGAAGCGTCCCTGACGGAACCTGTACTGACGATCAGAAAGAAGGCTGTAATTGGAAAGATCCATTAAAATTTTTCTATTAAGAATTGACTCGAAAACTTTTGAGATGCAAGATGTTAAAGCGATTGGACTATAGTCAGAGGGTTGGGAATGGTCACCCTTCTTTGGGACTGGCTGAATGAGAGCAAACTTCCAGGAAGAAGCAAAGGTACAAGTTGATGGAAAAAGGCGAAAGTGTTTGCTTAGGCAGGGTGTAAGCACAGAAGCACAGTTTTTGAGGACAACAGGAGGGACTCCATCAGGCCCATATGTATCTCTCTCTGTGTGTGTATATATATATATATATATATATATATATATATATATAATATACAGTATATATATATATATATATATATATATATATATATATATATATATATATATATATATATATATATATATAATATATATATATATATATAACAGAACGTAGGAAGGAAAAACAAATGAATAAAAAAACAAGATAAACCAGATTACTGGTGTCCTATGTTCATAAAATATCTGTAACAGTTAGACTTGAACAGCTGTGGGTTGAAATTTGGAGGGAAACAACTCTGGGGATGCGATTTCCAGAGAGATGCAGTTCGGGGAATTAAAGAATTCTGATAGGTAGAAGATCTGCAATATGGCTGAGTGACATTCCAGTCATGAGTGCTACCAGATGCCCGTGTAGCACGAGGGAAGGCATGGAGAGGTGGCACCATGGACGCAACATCGTCTGAGCATTTGCCAAGGGAATATCTGCAAAATAATGCAAGGGAGGCAATATTCCTTCTTACTTGCAGGGGAGGTAGTTTATTTGTATTGGCAGGGTTGTTAATAATTCTAACAGCTTTGTTCTGAATTTTTTCTAGTTGTTTTAACGCAACCTCTCCACATCCATTCCACAAGGATAAGCAATATTCAAGCTGAGCCTCTTATAAATTATAGCTAACTGCTCATCAGCAAAGAAGTTACGGTCTCTGTACAATAATCCAAGTTTCTCTGAGGCAGTTTTAGCAAGTGATCTAACATGAGAGGTCCAGCTGAGGGCATTGTTAAGTGAGACGCCAAGAATTTCAATACTTTTGGAGATGGGAATATTAGTAGCATTGAAGGTAATGTACGAATCTGGCAATATCTGTCTATTACTAAATTGTATATATTTAGTTTTACGGGCATTAAAAGAGACAAAGTTGTTTTGTCCCTATTCACTGATCGTAGGTAGGTCTTGATTTATGGAGATGGATGTAGTGAGTTGAGAGGTAGAGATATTAGACTTTGTAAATGGGTGTCTGAGTGTGAATGAACTATGTAGTGTTGAGTCATCTGCATATGAGTGGATGGGATTGTGGGTGACAGGTAAGAGATCATTAATATGAACCAGGAATAGGGTTGGTGCCAGAACTGACCCCTGCGGCACGCCGGCGTTAATTGAGTGGAAATTGGAATATACATCATCTACTTTTACTCTTGTTTTCCTGTCACTAATATATAAAGAAATCAAAGGAACAAAAGACGTTAGTCCGTAGCAAGGGAGTCTGGACAGCAGGGAACGGTGCCATACTCTGTCGAAAGCTTTAGAAATATCAAGAGCTACTGCATGAATTTCTCCATGTAGATCAATTGATTGGTGGATGGTATGAGTTAGGAGATTGAGTATGTCATTGGTGGATCTTTCGTGGCAGAAACCATATTGTCTATCACTAATTAAGTTGTTGGATTCAAGATGTTTAACAATGTGCTTATTAATTAAAGTCAAATACCTTACCATGAGAAGATGTGACAGCTATTGGTCTGTAATCAGAGGGGTCAGAGGAACTTACTGTCTTCGGAAATGGGTGGATATTGGCTTCTTTCCATGAATTTGGGAATAAAGAAGTACGTATGCATATTCTGAATAATTTAGCTAGGACAGAGGCAAGTTCAGGGGAACACTTTTTCAAAACAATTGGCGGAATTCCATCTGGGTTTGGAGCTTTGTTGGTAGGTAAATTGTCTAGGATGGATTTTACGTATCCTGTCTGTATTTTAAGTGGGACAATTTCGGGAGTCAAGTTCTAGTACTGGGACATTCTGGCTGGTATCGTCTATGGTAGAATTTCTGGCAAATGTACTGGCAAAAATATCCACTTTCTCACACGGGTCATTTGTAATGTTGCCATCTAAAGATTTTAGTGGGGGAATGGAAGATGATTTGCTAGAGTTATAATTGAAAGAATTAAAAGTTGACCAGAATATTCTATTGTCATTAGGGATGTTAAGTAGTTTTGATGCGTGCTTTTGAAGAAAGTTTGATTTAGCTAGATTTAATACAGTTTTGGCATGATTTCTAGCAATTTTAAATTGAGAGAGTGATTCAGATGTTATTTATTTTAAGTAATAGTTATATGCTAATGACTTTTGGGCTGTTGCTCTGGCACAGTTGCTATCAAACAATTTTGGAGAGTTCGATCTTTTAGTGAACTGTTGACTTGGTATGAATAAATCCATACCACCTAGTAATAAGTCGCAAATGTGGGACTGGGCAGAACTGGGATCACTAGAGAAGGAAGACTGCCATGGAATGTCAGCAAGATAATTTCTAAATCCACCCAAGTTTGCCCTATCAAAGTGCCATCGGGTCACCCTGACAGGTTCAGAACGGGGAAGTGTGGGGGGGTAACTAATGAGGCTTTGATGAGATTGTGGTCATAGGATCCAAGTGGTGACAGTATCTCTATCCTAAATTGATCTGGATTATTTGTCATGAATAAATCCAAGAGATGGGCATTATGGTCAGGATTATCAGGTATTTTGGTTGGTTGCTTTACCAGCTGGGCGAGATTAACCGATTCTGCAAACAGCTCGTACTTGAGACCAGTGTCGTCAGTCCTGGCAGTGTGCAATAACCATTCAATATTATGTATGTTAAAATCACCCAAAATGGTAATTTCGGTGCTAAGGGCAAGGTTAAGGTTACTCAACTGTGTGGATATGGAATCATATACACTGGGTTCCAAAGAAGCAATGGGGGAGCGGTAAACTACACAAATATATTTGGTAATATTTTGACAGTTTAGTTTATATGATTAGTAATCAAAACTGGATGAAGTGAAGTTTAAGATAGTGTGAACAGCATACTGGGATTTGATATAACAACAGGTGCCGCCCTTGTTACGGAAGTTTGTAAGGAGATGGTAACCGGGAAAACAAAATGGGGATATATCAGTAGTGGGTGAGATTTGTGGTTCTGTGAGGAAAAGGGCCAAAGGGGATACGGACTGAAGGAAAAAAATTAACTGAGTTTAAATTTGTGGTAAGGCCACGCATGTTGGTGAAGAATAAGGCCGCACTTTCATTTCTTCGCTGACAAGCATTACTGGAAATAGCAACAGTCGCTGCTGGCACAGTTGCTTGATGGCGACCGGTAAGACCCTGTGCCACCAGGCCTAACCTGCCGGTGGTGGCAAATTGAGGTACTACCTCATTTGATGTTAATAATAATAATCATAACAATAATAATAATAATAATAATAATAATAATAATAATACTCTGGCCTTTTGTTTCTCAAAAGCGCTAGTTCTTCCTTTGGGAATTCATTAGCGCTCGACACCCATACATTATTTTTACAATTACAAGAATTGTGACATTTCTTGTATATAATACAAGCTACATCATATATACATGAACGTGGCAATAATTAAACCCTATAATCATCCGTCATAGTACCTCTCTCCAGGTCATAGCATTTTGAAAAAAGAATGCTTTCAGCTGTCTCTTAAAGGATTCAACAGTAGAGAGTTGTCTTATGGACAATGGCAATCTGTTATAAAATCTAGGGGCTCTATACGCAAAAGAACGATCAGAGAAAGATGACTGGTGAATGGCTCCTGGCTCATCAAGATGCAAGGAATCATCTTCACTGCATAACATCACACCTGGGCGTGCCGATGGGAGTTTTAACAATTCAGCAAGATACTTCGGTTCACCAAACTTAAGAACCTTGAATCTAATAAGACACAGTTTAAATTCAATTCTAGCCTTTACTGGTAACCAATGCAACTCAATCAGAAACAGGGTAGTTGAGGTTCTCAGGGTGAGACCAAAGATACGCTGCCCTGTTCAACACAGACTGGACTTTTGTCAGTATATTATTTGGAAGACCAACCCACAGTGAATTACAATAATCAACATGAGACACGACCACTGCATGGACCAATGTTAAGAGGCACCGTCTATTCAGGAATTTTCTCACAGAGTACAGATTTCTGATATGCAGTTACACCCTCATACAACCTGATTATGTTCTTTGTAATTTAACTTAGAATTAAAATAAACACCCATATTTCGAACAGAACTGACTGGATGAAGCTGTGATACGCCAATGTTCAAAGCCAGGGCATTGTCAGTGTCATCACCCCTTCTGTTTCCTCTGATGATGATGCTCTCAGTTTTACCATCATTCAGCTTAAATTTCCTCTTAGCCATCCAAATCTAAATATCAGACATTAGAGATTCAAATTTTGTCTTAGTATCGTTGATATTTGACATCATAACATAGAGCTGGGTGTCATCTGCATAAAAATGATAGGACACATCATGAGCATCATGTAGAGACGATAAACTACTTGTGTAGATAGTACATAGAATTGGACCCAAAACTGATCCTTGGGGGACTCCAAATAGAAGGGGAGCAGAATCAGAGCTAGCATAATCAACAACCACTCTCTGAGATCTATCCAACAGATACGACTTAAGGAGCAATAGGGCACTATCACGAACGCCATAAATATACAGATCGTCAAACAATAGTTTATGATCTACTGTATGAAAAGCTGCAGACAGATCCAACAGAACTAGGAGAGAGGACATCCCACTACAAGTGTTTGCCCCCAAGTCACTCTGAATCCTTGTAAGTGCGGGTTCAGTTGAATGGTATTTTCTGTATGCTGATTGAACAACAGGAACAACTCTGTTGTGTTCCAGTAGTGGTACGAGTTGATCGAGTATGGCCCACTCAATAGTCTTGGATAAAAAAGACAGGTTAGAGATGGGACGATAATTTGTCATGCTCTCGACATCAAGGCCAGGTTTCTTAATTAGGGGCCTAAGCAAAGCACGTTTCTCAGACTGCACAAAAGTACTATCTAAGAAGCATCTATTTATTATCATGCAGATAAAGTCTGCAGCGTGCTCATACACATCAGGTAGTTGTGACATGTTACATGGATCGAGAGAGCAAAATGTTTTATTAAGTTCTATGATATAACATTTGACTTTGTTTACATCCAGTGGATGAAATGTTGAAAGCAACTGATCCCCGGTGCACCATGGCTGGAAGTCAACTGAGTACGCTTCACTAGGAGAACTACTGTCTAAATCACTTCTTATGCGAGATATCTTACTTGTAAAAAATGAAGCAAAATCAAAAGCCAATTGGATATCAGATACAGAAGTTGGCTCAACAATTACATTCCTCCGACCAACCAAATTGTTCACAACTGCAGACAGTTTTTTTTATCACCACCACATGAATCAACTTTATTTTGATAATACCTAGCCTTTTGGGCTTTTCCAGTGTGAACGACTGCTCTTCTCGCAAAAACTTGACGCAAACGAGTTACTTCAGTCCACTGCAAGCACCACTCACGTTCTGCCCTTCTACGTTGTCTGCGCAAAGAATTAATGGATGGACCATACCATGGAGAAGCATAACGTACAGTGATTGTTTTTTACTACCTCAGGACAATATTGGTAAAAAATTGCCTAAGCTCGTTGTTGTAAATATCAACAAATTCTTCAGAAGAAGGACTGGAAGAATCAATGAAATTTAAACGTTGATCAGTTTCAAGACACATCAACTGGCGGTCAATATTCCTGTAATTTCTGAACCTGATGACAATTTATCTGAAGGGGATTTCGGGACATCAAAACTAAGAGTGATCACAGCATGATCAGAGATGAGGGGGTCAAATGAGTCAATCTCCACATCTGATACGCGCCTGCAACCAACAGGGGACAAGATCAAGTCAAGGACATGTCCTGAGTTGGATTACTCACATATTTGAAAAAATTGTTCTGGGTGATCAACACAAGGAATTCTGAAGAAAACGGTTTTGACTCTGGATTGTCAACCCAATAATTGAAATCACCACAAACAAGAAGTCCTCCAGGTTTAAGAGAAAACCCTTCAAGAAACTGCCCAAACTCCTCCATGAAACCTTGATCTCTGCCCGGATGACCTGGTCGATAGACAACTGCAATTCTAATAGTATTCTGATGAAAATTTATTAATACTTCCATAAATTCAAATGAAGATGGGGTCAGGTCTGAGTCAATGAGAGAAACGTTTGCAAGTGCTGACGAGTAGATGAGTGCTACACCTCCTCCCAGATAGTCAGCAGCAGGCCTGGGAATACTAATAACAGAATGTGTCTTAGGCAAAGTATTACGAATAATATCGATATGAGACTCATACAACCAGGTCTCAGTTAAGCACAAAATGTCAAGCTTGTGCTGATTTAGTGTTTCATTAATATAGTCTATATTATTACGGATAGAACTAATATTTAAAAGACCCTTCCTTAACTGGTTCAAGAGGGACGTAGTCAGTTTTTTGAATGGTCAAAATTGGTGTTTTCAATCAATCTATTCCTATGAGAAATCATAATTGGACAGTCTCTACTTGATGCAAAATGGGAAACCAACTGTGAATTTGAATTAGCATCTTGATGTCTTAAAGAAGAGCAGTTGATGCATTTGGGAGAATTTCTGTTTCTATTTCTTCTTTGAATATCTTGCACACACCTTCCACGTTCCCCATCTGCCCCAGTTTTTA
>NC_137003.1:26236716-26251716 GCF_032717465.1 Coenobita brevimanus
TCTCTCTCGTCTCTCTGCTCTCTCTCTCTCTCTCTCTCTCTCTCTCTCTCTCTCTCTCTCTCTCTCTCTCTCTCTCTCTCTCTCTCTCTCTCTCTCGCTCTCTCTCTCTCTCTCTCTCTCTCTCTCTCTCTCTCTCTCGCTCGCTCGCCCTATCTCTCTCTCTCTCTCTCTCTCTCTAATTGCCTCTCTCTCGCTCGCTCGCTATCTCTGTCTCTCTCTCTCTCTCTCTCGTCTCTCTCGGTCGCTCGCTTTCTCTCTCTCTCTCTCTCTTTCGTCTCGCTCTCTCTCTCTTCTTTCGCTCGCCCCTGTCTCTCTCTTTCGTCTCTCTCTCTCTGCTCTCTCTCTCGCTGCTCGCCCTATCTTCTCTTTCTCTCTCTTTCTTCTCTCTCTCTCTCTCTCGCTCGCTCGCCCTTTCTCTCTCTCTCTCTCTCTCTCTCTCGCTCGCTCTCGCTATCTCTCGCTCGTTTCTCTCTCTCTCTCTCTCTCTCTCGCTCGCTCGCCCTATCTCTCTCTCTCTCGCCGTCTCATCTCTCTCTCTCTCTCTCTCTCGCTCGCTCATCAAACTGCTCTCTCTCTCTCTCTCTCTCTCTCTATATCTCTCTCTCTCTCGCCCTCTATCTCTCTCTCTCTCTCTCTCTCTCTCTCTCTCGCTCGCTCTATCTCTCTCTCTCTCTCTCTCTCTCGTCGCTCTCTCTCTCTCTCTGTCTAACCCTATCTCTCTCTCTCTCTCTCTCTCTCTCTCTCTCGCTCCTATCTCTCTCTCTCTCTCTCTCTCTCTCTCTCTCTCTCTCTCTCTCTCTTTCGCCCTCGTCTCTCTCTCTCTCTCTCTCTCGTCGTCTGCTCGTTCTCTCTTGCTCGCTCGCTCGCTGCCTATCTCTTCTCTCGTCTCTCTCTCTCTGCTCTCTCTCTTTCTCTCGCTCTTTCTTTCTTTCTCTCTCTTTCTCTCTCTTTCTCTCTCGCTCGCTCGCCCTATCTTTCTCTATCTCTCTCTCTTTCTCTCTCTCGCTCGCTCGCCTTTCGTTCTCTCTCTCTCTCTCTCTCTCTCTCTCTCTCTCGCTCGCTCGCCCTATCTCTCTCTCTCTCTCTCTCTCTCTCTCTCTCTCGCTCTCTCGGGCTATCTATCTCTCTCTCTCTCTCTCGCTCTCTCTCTCGCTTTCGCTTTCCCTATCTCTCTCTCTCTCTTTCTCTCTCTTTCTCTCGCTTGCTCGCCCTATCTTTCTTTCTCTCTCTCTCTCTCTCTCTCGCTTGCTCGCCCTATCTCTCTCTCTCTTTCTCTCTCTCTCTTCGCTTTCGTTGCTTCTTTCGCTTTCTCTCTCTCTCTCTCTCTCTCTCTCTCTTTCTTTCTCGTCGCTTTTCTCTTCTCTCTCTCTCTCTCTCTTCTCTCGTCGTTTATTCGCCCTATCTCTCTCTCGTTTTTCTCTCTCTCTCTCTCGCTCGTCTTTCGCCCTATCTCTCTATCTCTCTTCTCTCTCTCTCTCTCTCTCTCGCTTTCTCGCTTATCTCTCTCTCTCTTTCTCTCTCTCTCTCGCTTTCTGCGTTTTTTCTTTCGTTCTCTTTCTTTCGTCTTTCTTTCTTTCTCTGCTCGCCCTATCTTTCTTTCTCTCTCGCTCTGCTTTCTTTCTTTCGTCTTTCTTTGTTTCGCTCTTTCTTTTTCTCTCGTCTCTTTCTTCTCTCGTTGTTTTTGTTTCTTTCTTTCTTTCTTGCTTCGCTGTTTCTTTCTCTCTCTCTTTCTTTCTTTGCTTCTTGCTGTTTCTTCTGTTTGCTTTCTTTCTGTTCTTTCTTTCGCTCGCTTTCTTTCTCTCTCTCTCTCTCTCTCTCTCGCTTGCTTTCTTTCTTTCTTTCTTTCTCTCGCTCGTTTTCTTTCGTCTCTTTCTTTCTCTCTCTCTTGTTCTTTCGTTGCTCGCCCCATCTCTGCTCTCTTTCTTTCTTTCTTTGCTCGCTTTCTTTCTTTCTTTTGTTGTTTCTTTCGTTGCTTTCTTTGCTGCTTTCTTTCTTTCTTTGCTCTCTCGTTTCTTCGTTCTGCTCTCTCTCTTTCTCGCTCGTTGCTGCCTTTCTCTTTCTTTCTTTCGTTTGCTTGTTCTCTTTCTCGCGTTTCGCTCGCCCTATCTCTCTCTCTTTCTCTCGCTCGTTTCTTTCGTCTCTCTCTCGTTTCTTTCACTCGCGTCTTTCTTTCGTTTCGCTCGTTCGCCCTATCTCTCTTTCTTTCGTTTCTCTCTCTTCTCGCTCGCTTTCGTCTTTCGCTTTCTATCGCTCGCTTTCTTTCGTTTCGTTCGTTTTCTTTCTTCGTTGCTCGTCGCTTCGCTTTTCGTTTCTCTCTGTCTGAGCTCTCTTCTGCTCGTCTCAGCTGTTTCTGCTCTCGCCGCGCTTTCTTTCGCTGTTTGCTCTCTCTTTCGCTTTCGCTTTTCTTCGTCTCTCTCTCTCTCTTTCGCTCGCTCGCCCTTTCTCTCTCTCTCTCTCTCTCTCTCTCTGCTGCTTTCTCTTCGCTGTTTTCTTCTTGCTTGCTATCTCTTTCTCTCTCTCTGCTCTCGCTTTCTCTCTCGCTCGCTCGCTTTCTTGTTGCTCTCTGCTCTCTCTCGCTTTCTCTCTCTTTTCGTTCAGTTTCCTGCTGCTTTTTCTCTCTCGCTGCTTTCTCTTCTTTCGTTGCTTTCTTGCTTTCGTTTTCTCTCTCGTTTTCTTTCTCTCTCGCTTGCTCGCCCTATCTCTCTCTTTCTCTCTCTCTCTTTCTCTCGCTCGCTCGTTTTCTTTCTTTCTTTCGTTTCTCTCGTTCTCTCTTTCTCTCTCTCGCTGCTCGCTCTAACTCTTTCTTTCGTTTTCTCTCTCTTTCTTTCGCGTCGCTCGCCTATCTTTCTTTCTTTCTCTCTCGTTTCTTTCTTTCGCTTGCCCTATCTCTCTTTCTTTCGTTCGTTTCTCTCTCTCGCTTTCTCGCCCTATGCTTTCTTTCTTTCTTTTTCTTTCGCTCGCTCGCTTTATCTCTTTCTTTCGCTTTCGCTTTGCTGTTTCTTTCTCTCTCGCTCTTGCTCTCGCTTTCTTTCTCTCGCTCACTCGCTTTCTTTCTTTCTTGCTCTCGTCTCTCTTTCTTTCTCTCGCTTTCTCTCTCTCTCTCTCTCTCTCTTTCTCTCGCTCGCTTTCTCTCTCTCTCTCTTCTCTCTCTCTCGCTCGCTCGCTTTCTCTCGTTTCTCTCTTTCTTTCGCTCTCTTTGTTTTCGTTTTCTTTCTTTCTCTGCTTTCTCTTTCTCTTCGCTGCTTTCTCTCTTCTTTCGCTGCTTTCTTTCTCTCTCTGGCTAAACCGCCCCATGCTTTCTTTCTTTCGCTGCTTTCTCTCGCTCGCTACTTCCATCTCTCTCTCTCTCTTTCTTTCGTTGCTCGCTCGCCCTATCTCTCTCTTTCTTTCTTCTCGTCTCGCTTTCTCTCTCGCTCGCCCTGTCCCTTTCTGCTCTCTCTCTCTCTCTCTCGTCTCTCGCTCGCTCGCCCTATCTTTCTTTGCTGCTTTCTTTCTTTCGCTCGCTTTCTCTCTCTCTCTCTCTCTCTCTCGCTCTCTCTCTCTCGCTCGCTCTCTCTCTGCTCTCTCTCTTTCTTTCGTCTCTCGTTTTGCTCGCTCCGCTTTCTTTCTTTCGTTTCTCGTCTTGTCTCTCTCTCTCGCTCGCTTTCTTTCGTTTGTTTCTCTCTTTCTTTCGCTCGCTTTCTTTCTCTCTCTTTCTTTCTCTCGTCTGTTTTCTTTCTCCGCTCCGCTTTCTCTCTTTCTTTGCGTTCGTTTCTTCACTTGCTTCGTTCTGTTTTCGCTCGCTCTCTCTTTCTCTTTCTCTCTCTCGCTCTGTTTCTTTCTTTCTGCTCTCTCTCTCTCTTTCTCTCTGTTTCTGCTCGCTCTCTCTCTGTCTCTCTTTCTCTCCCCCCTCTCTCTCTCTCGCTCGCTCTCTCTCGTTTCGTTTTCTTTCTTTCTTTCTTTCTCTCTCTCTCTCTCTCTCGTTCGCTTTCGCTCTCGCTCTCTCTCTCAACTACGTCTCTCTCTCTCTCTCTCTCTCTCGTTGCTTTCTCTCTCTCTCTCTGTTGCTTTCTGCTGCTGCTGCTTTCTTTCTTTCGTTGTTGTTTGTCTCTGCTCTCGTTTCTTTCTCTCGTCTCTCTCTCTCTCTCGCTCGCTCGCTCTCTCTCTCTCTCTCTTCGTCTCTCTCTCTCTCTCTCTCGCTGCTTTCGCGCTTTCTTCTCTCTCTCTCTCTCTCTCTCTCTTTCTTTCGCTGCTTTCGTTTTCGTTTTTCGCTCTTTCGTTTCTTCTTCTTCTTCTTTCTCAGCTTTCTTGTTTGCTTTCTTTCGCTCGTTTCTCTCTCTCTTTCTGTTGCTTTCGTTGCTGCTTTCTCTTTCTCTCTCTCTCTCTCTCTCGCTCGCTTCGTTTTCTTTCTTTCCTCTGCTCTCTCATTCTCTCTCTCTCGCTCGCTCGTTTCTCTCGTCGTCATCTCTCTCTCTCTCTCTCTCGCTCGCTCGTTTCTCGTCTTCTTTCTTCTCTCTCTCGTCAGCTTATTCGTCTTTCTTTCTGCGTCGTCGTTCTCTCTCTCTCTCTTCGCCTCGCTTCTCTTCTTCGTCTGCTTCTCTCTCTCTCTCTCGTCGCTCGTCTTATCTTCTCTCTTTCTTCGCTGTCGCCTTATCTCTTTCTTCTTTCTCTCTCTCGTCTTATCTATCGCTGCTCTCTTTCTCTTCGCCGTCGCCTGCTTCTTTCTCTCGCCGCTTCTCTCTCTCTCTCTCTCTCTCTCTCTGCTCGCTCCCTCTCTCTCTCTCTCTCTCTCTCTCTCTCTCTCGCTCGCTTTCTTATCTCTTCCTCTCTTCGTCTCTTCGCTCGCTTCGCTCTCTCTCTCTCGTCATAAAACTCTTTCTCTCTTTCTATCGCTTTCGCGTCTATCTCTCTTCTCTCGTCTTTCTAAACAAACAGGCAAACAAAACAATATATATATAAACAAGCTCGCTGCTTCAGCTCTCTTATCTCTGCTCGCTCGCTTTCTCTCTCTCTCTCTCTCGCTCACTCTCGCTCTCTCTCTCTTTCTTTTTCGTCGTCGCTCTCTATCTCTCTCTCTCTCTCGCTCGCTCGCTCTATCTCTCTCTCTCTCTCGTCGTCGCTTCTCTCTCGCCGTCTCTCTATCTTCTTTCTCTCTCGTCGTCGCCTCTATCTCTCTCTCTCGCTCGCTCGTCTCTATTTCCTCTCTCTCTCTCTCTCGTCGTCGGCTTCTCTCCGCCGTTTCTCTCTCTCTCTCTCTCTCTCGTCTCTTCGCTCGCTATCTCTCTTCTTCTTCGTCGCTGCGTCTCTCTCTCTCTCGTCTCTCTCTCTCTCTCCGTCTCTCTCTCTCTCATTCTCTCTCTGCTCTCTCTCTCTCTCTCTCTCGTCGTCACTATCTCTCTCTCTCTGCTCTCTCTCTCGTCGCTCGCTCTATCTCTCTCTCTCTGCCGTCGATCTCTCTCGTCGTCTCATCTCTCTCTTCGTCGCCTCTCTTCGCTGCCCTCATCTTCTCTCTCTCTCTTTCTCTCGTCTCTCGTTCTTATCTTCTTTCGTCTCGTCTCTCTCTCTCTCTCTCTCTCTCGTCTCGCCGTTTCATATCTTCTTTCTTTCTTTCGCTGCTGCCTTATCTTCTTTCTTGCCGTTCTATCTCTCTTCGCTCGCTTTCGCTCTATTTCTTTCGCCGTCGCCTTCTATCTCTCTCTCTCTCTCTCGCTCGCCTTCTCTCTTCGTCTCTTCGTTTCGTTTTGCTGCGCTTATCTTCTTTCTTCGTTCTCTCTCTCTCTCGCTTTCTCTATCGCTCTCTCTTTCTTCGCTTTCTCTCTCTCTCTCTCCCGCTCGCTCTCTCTCTCTTTCTCTCTCTCTCTCGCTCGTCTCTCTCGCTGCTCGCCCATCGCTCTTTCGCTGCCGCCTTATCTCTCTCTCTCTCGCTTTCTTCGTTCGTTTCTTCGCTCTGTCGTCGTCTCTCTCTCTTTTTCTCTCGCTGCTGCTCTCTTATTTTCTGCTTCTTTCTTCTTCTTTCTTCGCTCATCTCAGCTTGTCTTTTCTGCTTTCTTTCTTTCTTCTTTCTTCTCTTCTGCTCGCTCTCTATTTTCTCTCCCGCTCGCTGCGCTCGCTCTCTCTATCTTCTCTCTCGCTGCTATTTATCTTTCTTTCTCCTCTTTCTCTTCGTCGTCGTCTTCTGCTGCTCTTCTTCTCGTTCGTTCTCGTTCTCTCTCTCTCTCTCTCTCGCTCGCTTTCGCCCCATCTCGTTCTCTCTCTCTCTCGCTCTCTCTCTTCTCTTCTTCGCTCGCCCCAGCTCTATCTTTCTCTCTCTCTGCTTTCTCTCGCTGGCCGCTGCTGTTTTCTTTCTTTCGCTGCTGCTTTCATTTATTAGCTCTCTTCGCTCGTTTTCTTTCTTCTCGCTCGTTTGCTGCGTATTTCTTCTCTTTCTTTCAGCTTCTCGTCTTCTCTCTCGCTTCGCTCGTCGTCTCTTTCTTTCTTCTTCGCTTGTTTGTTGCTTCTTTCTCTCTCTCTTTCGTTTCAGCTCGTCGTCCTATCGTTCTCTCTCTCTCTCGTTCGTCGCCGTCTCCTATCTCTCTCTCTCTCTCGCTCGTCAGCCTCTATTTCTCTCTCTCTCTCTCTCTCGTCGTCGCTCTATCTCTCGTTCTTTCTCGTCGTCGCCCTATCTCTCTCTCTCTCTCTCTCAAGCCGCTTCTCTTCTCTTTCTTCTTCTCGCTTCGTCGTTCTATCTCTCTCTCTCTCTCTCTCTCATTGTCGTCGTCCCATTCTCTCTTTCTCTCGCCGTCGCTCTATCTCTCTCTCTCGTCTCTCTCTCTCTCGCGCTTTCTCGTCGCTCGTTCTCTCTCTCTCTCTCTCGTCTCTCTCTCTCTCTCTTCGTCGCTCGCCCTTTCTTTCCTTCTTTCTCTCTTCCTCTCTCGCTCATCTTCTTTGCTCGTCATCTATCTCTCTCTTTCGCTCGTCGCTCTATTCTCTCTCTCTCTCTCTCGTGTCGCCCTATCTCTCTCTCTCTCTCTCTCTCTCTCGTCGCTCTCTGGGGAGCTGCTCTCTCTCTCTCTCTCTCTCTCTTACTCTCGTCTCGCTCGCTCTTCTCTCTCTCTCTCTTCTCTCTCTCTCTCTCGCTTTCGCTCTCTGCTCTCTCTTCTCTCTCTCGTTCGTCTCTCTCTCGCTCTCGTCTCGTCTCTCTTTCTCTCGTCGTCTCTCTCTCTCTCTCTCTCTCTCTCGTCTCTCTCTCTCTCTCTCTCTCTCTCTCTCTCGCTCGCTCCCGCCCTATCTCTCGTCTCGTCTCGTCTCTCTCTCTCTCGTTCGCTCGCTCGCCCTATCTCTCTCTCTCTCGCTCGCGTGCGCCCTATCTCATCTCTCTTTCTCTCGTCTCTCTCTCGCTCGCCCTATCTCATCTCTCTTTCTCGTCGCGTTCGTCGTTTCCTCTTCTCTCTTTCGTCGCTCGCTCCCTATCTCGTCTTCGTTCGCTCTATCTCTCTCTCTCTCGTCGTCGTCGCTCTATCTCTCTCTCTCTCTCTCTCTTCTTTCGCTTCTTATCTTCTCTCTGCCTCTCTCTCTCTCTCTCTCACGTTCTTCGTCGCTTTCTCTCTCTTTCTTCTGCTCTTTTTCGTCGGTATGTTTCGTCTCTTTCTCTCTTTCTTTCTTTTTCTTTCGTTGTCGTTTCTCTCTCCTTTCGTCGTCGTCTCTTTCTTCTCCTCTCTCTCTTCTCGCTCTCGTTCTATCTTCTTTCTTTCTTTCGCGTCGCTCGTCTCTCTATTCTCTTCGTCGTCGTCTCTCTCTCTCTCTCTCGTCTCGCTCGCTCGCTCTATCTTCTTTCTTTCGCGCTTCTCTTTCGTTTCTTTCTTCTGTTGCTTTCTCTTATCTCTCTTCGTTTTCTCTCGTCGCTTTCTTTCTTTCGTTTTCTTCGTTGCTTTCTTCTCTCGTCTCTCTCTCTCGCTTTCTCGTTCGTTTCTTCATTTCTTTCGCCCTTTCTCTCTCTCTCTCTCTCGTCTCTCTCTCTCTCGCTCGCTCGCCCTTTCTTTCTCTCTCTCTCTCTCTCTCTCTCGTACGTCGTTGCCTCGTTCTTTCTCTCTCTCTCTCTCTCTTTCTTCGTCTTTCTTTCTCTCGTTGTCTCTCTCTCTCTCTCTCTCTCGCTCTCGCCCTATCGCTCTTTCTTTCTCTCTCTCTCTCTCTCGTTGCCTTTCGTTTTCTTTCTGCTCGCTCGCCCTATCTTTCTTTCTCTCTCTCTGTTCGTTTGTTTCTTTCTATCTCTCTTCTCTGCTCTCTCTCTCTCTCTCTTTCGTTGCTCGCTTTCTTTCGTTTCCGCGTCTCTCTCTCTCTCTCTCTCTTTTCGCTCGTTGCTGCTATCTGCTGCTCTCGTCTCTTTCGTTCGTTTATTCTTTCTTTCGCTTGTTTGCCCTTTCTCTCTCTCTCTTCTCGTTGCTTTCTTATCTCTCGTCGTCTCTCTCTCTACATCTTTCTGCTGCTATCTCTCTCTTTCTTTCTTTCTTTCTTTCTATCTCTTTCGTTTCTCTCGTTTTCTTTTTCTTTCACACAGTTTTCTTTCTTTCTCTCTCTCTCGTTGTCTCTCTCGCAGCTCTCTTCTCGCTCTCTTTCTTTGCTGTCATGCTAGCATTTCTTTCTCTTCCTGCTGTTTCGCTCTTTCTTTCGCTTCTATTCGTTGCTCGCTCTTATCTTTCGCTTTGCCGCTCTATTGCTTTCTTTCTTTCTTTCTCTTTCTTTCAGCTCTTGTTTCGTTTTTCTTTCTGTCTTGTCTTCTGCTTTCGCTTTTTCTTTTCTTGTTTCTTTCGTTGCTTCTCTTTCTTCGTTCGTTTTCTTTCTTTCGTTTTCTCTCGTTCGTTGTTCTTTCTCTGTTTTCTTTCGTTTTCTTTCTCTTTCTCGCTCGCCCTTTCTCTCTTTCTCTTCTTTCTTTCGTCTTCGCTGCTGCTGCTGCTCTCTCTCGTTTTCTCTCTCTCGTTTGTTTTCTTCTCTTTCTCTCTCTGCTTTCGCTCGCTCGCTTTCTCGCTGCTGCGCTCGCTCTCTCTCTCTCGCTCGCTTTCTTTCGTTGCTCGCTCGCTATCTTCTCTCTTTCGTTGTCATTCTCTCTCTCTCTTTCGCTTGCTGCCCTATCTTCTTCTCTCGTCTGCCGATTTTCTTTTTCGTTGCTGCTCTATTTTTCTTTCTTCGTTGTCATCTATCTTTCTTTCTTTCTCTCGTTGCTGGCTCTGCTCTATCTTTCTTTCTTTCGTCGTTTCTATCTCTTTCGCTGCGCATCTCTCTTTCGCTGCGCTCTATTTTCTTTCTTCTCCGCCGCTTCTATCTCGTTCTCTCTGCTGCTGCTCTATTTTCTTTCTTTCTTTCGCTCGCCGTCGCCATCTCTCGCTTTCGTCGTCTTTCTATCTTCTCGCGTTTCTCTCGTCGCTTTCTCTCTCTTTCTTTCTTCGCTCTCGCTTATTCTTCTTTCTTTCTTTCTCTCGTCGTCGCCCTATCTCTTTCTTTACCACTTATTTTCTTTCTTTCTTTCGTCGCCCATCTTCTCTCTCGCTCGTCTGTCTCTCTCTCTCGTCTCTATTCTCTCTCTCTCTCATCTCTCTTTCGCTCGTCGCTCTTTCTCTCTTTCTTTCTCGTCGTCTATTCTCTCTCTCTCTCTCTCGTCTCGCTCATCTCTCTTTCTTTCTCGTCGCTTATTCTCTCTCTCGTCGCTTTCTCTTCTCTCTCTTTCTCGCTCGTCGTTTCCTATCTCTTCGCTCTCTCTCTCGTCGCTGCCCTATCTCTCTTCGCTCGTCGCCCCATTCTCTCTCTCTCTTTCTCTTTCGCTCGCCGCTTTATCTCTTTCTCTCTTTCTTTCTTTCGCTGCTCTTTATTTTCTTCGCTGTCTTTATTTTCTTTCTTTCTTTCTTCGCTGCTTGCCTTATCTTCTTTCTCTCTTCTCTTTCTCTTTCTTCGCTGCCGCTTTCTATTTCTCTTTCTTTCTTCGCTGCTCGCTTTATTTTTTCTGCATTTTATTTTCTTTTTCGCTGTTGTTTTCTTCTTTCTTTCGCCGCTCTATCTTCTTTCTTTCTCTCGCCGCCTCTATCTTCTCTTTCTTTCTTCTCTCTCTCGCTCTCTCCTATCTCTCTCTCTCTCTCTCTCTTCTCTCTCTCTCGTTCTCGTTTATTCTTCTTCTTCGACCACTTTCTTCTCGCTCTCATCTCGCTCTCTCTTCGCTCTATCTTCTCGCTTCGCTTATCTCGCTTATTCTCTTATTCTCGCCTTTCTCGCTTATCTCTCGCTTATCTTCGCTCTCTTCGCTAGACTTCGCCCTATTTTCTTCGTTTAGTTCTCTCTTATCTTCGCGCTTATCTCGCTTTCTTCTCGTTTCTATCTTCGCGCTATCTTCGTCTATCTTTTCTTCGCTCATCTCGCTTATCTCGCTTCTCTTTCGCTTCTTGCTCTCGCTCTATCTCTCGCGCTTCCCTCGCTTCTCTCTCTTCTCGCCGCTTCTCTCTCTCTCTCTCTCTCTCTCTCTCTCTCTCTCGCTTTCTTCTCGCTTTCTTTCTCTCTCGCTTTCGCTTCGTTCTCTCTTCTTTCTTTCGTTCGTCGCTTTCTTCTCTCTCTCTCTCTCTCTTTCGCTTTTCTTCTTTCTTCGTCGTCGCTCTATCTTCTTTCTTCGTTCTGTCTCTTTCTTTCTTTCGTTGCTGCCGATCTTCTTTCTTCGGCTGCCGTCGATTTTCTCTCCTTCTCTCTCTCTCTCTCTTCGTCGTCGTCCCATCTCTCTTTCTTTCGTCGTCGTCTCTATCTCTCTCTTTCTCTCTTTCTCTCGTTCGTCGCCCTATCTCTCGCTCTCTCTTTCTCTCTTCTTGTCATTTATTTTCTTTCTTTCGTTGTCTCTATTCTCTTTCTCTTTCTTGCTGCCTTATCTTCTTTCTCTCTTGCTCGTCCTATTCTTTCTTTCTTTTCTCGCTCGTCGCTTCTATTTTCTCTCTTTCTTTCTCTCTCTTCTTTCTCTCTCTCGATTCTCTCTCTTCGCCGCTGTTCTATCTCTCTCTTTCTTCTCTCGCTCGTCGCCTATCTTTCTTTCTTTTTCGCTTCATTTATCTTTCTTTCTTTCTTTCTCTTCTCTTTCTATTTCTCTCTCTCTTCTCGCTTCTCTATCTCTCTCTTTCTTCTTTCGTCGTCGCCTTATCTCTTTCTTTCTTCGTCTCTCTATTTTCTCTCTCTTTCTCTCGCTCCTTATCTCTCTCTCTCTCTCTTTCTTCTCTCTCTCTATTCTCTCTCTCTTCGTCGTCATTTATCCTTTCTCTTTCGTTCTCTTCTCTCGCGTCATTTCTTCTCTCTTCGCCGCCTTATCTCTCTTCTCTTTCTCTCTTTCGCTCGCTCGCCTTCTTTATCTCTCTCTTCTCTCTCTCTTTCTTTCTTTCGCTGCTGTCTATCTTCTTTCTTTCTTTCTTCTTCGCTCTCTATCTTCTCTCTTTCTTCGTTTGCGTTCTCTTTCTTTCTTTCTTTCGCTGTCGTTTATTTTCTCTTTCTCTCGCTGCTCTCTATCTCTTTCTTTTCTCGCTCGTCTTTATTCTTTTCTTTCGCTCTATTTTCTCTTCTTTCTTCGCTGCCTATCTCTTCTCTCTCTTCTTTCGCTCTCTTATCTCTCTTTCTCTCGCTCGTCTCTCTATCTCTCTCTTCTCTCTCTTTCTTGTCCTCTATCTCTCTCTTTCTTCCTGCTCTATCTCTTTCTTTCTTCGTCCCTTCTCTCTCTCTCTCCCTCTCTCTCTTCGTCGTCTTATCTCTCTCTTCTCTCGTCGTCGTCTCTATCTCTCTTCTTTCGCTTTCGCCCTATCTTCTCTCTCTCTCTCGTCGTCGCTCATTCTCTCTCTCTCTCTCTCTCTCGTCGTCGTTCTTCTTTCTCTCGTTTGCTCTTATTCTTTCTTTCTCTCTTTCGTCTCTATCTCTCTCTCTCTCTCTCGTCGTCGTCTTATCTTCTCTCTCTCTCTTTCTCTATCTCTCTTTCGTCTCTCTCTCTCTCTCTTCTTCGCGTCGTCCTATCTTCTCTTCTCTCGTCGTCTATCTCTCTCTCTCGCTTCTATCTCTCTTTCTCTCTCTCTCTCTCTATCTTCTCTCTCTCGCCGCTGCCCTATCTCTCTCTCTCTCTCTCTCTCTCTCTCTCTCTCTCTCTCTCTCTCTCTCTCTCTCTTCGTTCGTCGCCCACTCTCTCTCTCTTATCTCTCTCTCTCTCTCTCTCTCTCGCTCTCTTCGCTTTATCTGTTTCTATCTTCGCTTTCTCGCTTTCTCTCGCTCTATCTCGCTCTATCTCTCGCTCTATCTCTCGCTCTCTCGCTCTATCTCTCGCTCTATCTCGCTTCTCTCTCGCTCTATCTTCGCGCTCTATCTCGCTCTTCTCTCGCTCTATCTTCGCGCTCTATCTCGCTCTATCTCTCGCTCTATCTCTCGCTTTATCTCGCTCTATCTTTCGCTCTCTCGCGCTCTATCTCGCTCTATCTTCTGCTCTTTCGCGCTCTATCTCTCGCTCTATCTCGCTCTATCTTCGCGCTTATCTCTCGTTTTCTTCGAGCTCTATCTCGCTCTATCTTCGCGCTCTATCTTCGCGCTCTATCTCGCTCTATTTCTCGCTCTATTCGCTTATCTTCGCGCTTATCGCTTCTATTCGCTCTCTCGCGCTTATTCGCTCTTCTCTCGCTCTCTCGCTATATCTCGCTCTCTCTCTCTCTCTCGCTCGCTTTCTCTCTTTCTTTCGCCTTATCTCTCTCTCTTCTCTTCTTCTCGCTTCTATCTTCTTTCGCTGCTCTCTCTCTCTCTCTTCGCTTCGCCTATCTATCTCTCTCTCTTCTTCGCTTTCTTCGCTTATCTCGCTCTATCTCTCGCTCTATCTCGCTCTATCTCTCGCTCTCTCTCGCTCTATCTCTCGCTCTATCTCGCTCTCTCTCGCTCTATCTCTCGCGCTCTATCTCGCTCTCTCTCTCGCTCTATCTCTCGCGCTCTATCTCGCTCTCTCTCTCGCTCTATCTCTCGCGCTCTATCTCGCTCTATCTCTCGCTCTCTCTCGCGCTCTATCTCGCTCTATCTCTCGAGCTCTATCTCTCGCGCTCTATCTCTCGCTCTCTCTCTCGAGCTCTATCTCGCTCTATCTCTCTCGCTCTATCTCTCGCGCTCTATCTCGCTCTATCTCTCGCGCTCTATCTCGCTCTATCTCTCGCGCTCTATCGCGCTCTATCTCGCTCTCTCGCGCTCTATCTCGCTCTCTCTCTCTCTCGCGCTCTATCTCGCTCTCTCTCTCTCTCTCTCTCTCTCTCTCTCTCTCTCTCTCTCTCTCTCTCTCTCTGGCTCGCTCTCTCGCCCTATCTCTCTCGCTCGCCCTATCTCTCTCTCTCTCTCTCTCTCTCTCTCTCTCTCTCTCGCTCGCTCGCCCTATCTCTCTCTCTCTCTCTCTCTCTCTCGCTCGCTCGCCCTATCTCTCTCTCTCTCTCTCTCTCTCTCTCGCTCGCTCGCCCTATCTCTCTCAGAATCTCTCTCTCTCTCTCTCGCTCGCCCTATCTCTCTCTCTCTCTCTCTCTAGACTTCCAGAAAGCCTTTGACAAAGTGCCGCATGATAAACTAATGACAAAAGTAAGATCACTCGGAATTGACGGAAATATTCATAGGTGGATACGTTGCTGGTTAAGTGAGAGAAAGCAACGAGTCGTTATAAATGGAGTAGAGTCAGACTGGGCTCCAGTGACCAGTGGTGTTCCTCAGGGATCGGTGTTGGGACCAGTCCTATTTATTATGTATATTAACGATATCGATGTTGGCCTAAACAACTTCATTTCTAAATTTGCAGACGACACAAAAATCGGCAACACTATATTAACTGAAGAAGACAGAATTAGCCTTCAAAATGACCTTAATAAAATTATCAGCTGGTCAGAAAAATGGCAAATGCCCTTCAATGTAAGCAAATGTCAGGTACTGCAATGTGGGAAGAAAAACAAAAGGTATGATTACGAAATGAAGGGCCAAATCATTAGCAAGTCCTCACTAGTTAAAGATCTAGGCGTACTAATTTCAGACGATCTGAAATGTTCAAATCAATGTATCTCTGCCGCCAATAAAGCCAACAGGGCCCTAGGCTTCATCAAAAGACATTTTACATATAAAAGCAAAGATATTGTAATCCCCCTATACAAAAGCATAGTCAGGCCACACTTAGAGTTTGCAGTGCAATTTTGGTCGCCTCACCTAATTAAAGATATAGAAATACTGGAAGCGGTCCAGCGTAAGGCTACCAAGTTAATCCCGTCCCTGAGGAACAAACCATACCTCGAGAGACTCAGAGAATTAAACCTATTCTCTCTTAGAAAACGGAGACTCAGGGGACAACTGATTGAATGCTTTAAGATTCTAAAAGGCTTCAGTAATACTGATTCAAACAAGCTATTCACAGTAATTACCGAGACTGTAACTCGAGGAAATGGTATGAAGTTGCAAACAAGAAGGGCTAATCTTGATACAACCAAAAACTTCTTCACTTACTCTGTTGTAAGCGAATGGAATAAACTCCCTGGGAATGTGATTGAGAGTGGTACCATAAAAATGTTTAAAAAGAGACTGGACATGTATCTTGACGCAATTGGTATCGTTTAGTTAGGATGGAGCAATTTGCATATTCGCGTCTGCATTCATGTGTCTATTAGACACAGACAATATTCTAGAATATATAGAGTAAGTATGTGGCTGTATGCCCAAATTTTCCTTTTCCACATTATTCTACTTTCTGCCGATCCTATAAAATTCCTTCAGGTTTTTCATTCCTGCAAGGTATTACTTCCTCCCTTGTTTCCTGTACGGCTAATGCCGGAGGGTCTGGAGGGTGGGGGAGAGAGCCTTCTGCTGTGCTATCCTTTTCTCCTGCTCCTGTGCACTATATTAGCATTAAGGCCGGACCACCTCGTAGGGACCGTAAGGTCTGTGTGGTCTGTGTATCTATGTAACTCTATGTAACTCTCTCGCTCGCTCGCCCTATCTCTCTCTCTCTCTCTCGCTCGCTCGCCCTATCTCTCTCTCTCTCTCTCGCTC
>NC_137003.1:26264216-26266716 GCF_032717465.1 Coenobita brevimanus
GAGGTGGGGTAGGCGGCTGACACAGAATTTTCAACAGAATAAGAAAATGTTTTGGAAGGAGGTGAAAAGGGTGAGAAAGGGAGAGTCTGGGAAGGAAGAAAGAGTACAAGCAGAGGATGGAAGGATGTTAACTGAGATGGATGCAGTAAGGAAGAGATGGGCAGAGTATTTTGAAAGATTGTTAAATGTAGAGGAGGAAAGGGTGGCTGAGATTGTGGCGGATGGAAGGGAGCAAGACATAGATGTGTTGGGAGAGTTGAATGATTCTTTGATCACGAAGGAGGAAGTGGAGAAGGCAGTAAAGGAGATGAAAACAGGGAAAGCTGCAGGTATGGATGGGTGTGCTGTGGAATGCCTGAAGGGTGGTGAAGTGACTATTGTTGACTGGTAAGTAAGATTGTTGAATGTGTGCTTTGAGAAAGGTATGATGCCAATTGACTGGGCAACTGCTTGTGTGGTTCCGTTGTATAAAGGCAAGGGTGATAAGTATCAATGTACTAGCTTTAGGGGTAAAAGTCTGTTGAGTGTTGTAGGTAAGGTGTATGGTAGAGTGTTAATTATGAGAGTTAGAAAGGGTACAGAGGGAATGATTGGTGATGAGCAGTGTGGCTTTAGGAGAGGGAGGGGATGCGTTGATCAGGTGTTTGCTGTAAGACAAGTGTGTGAAAAGTATTTAGCGAAAGGCAAGGATGTGTTTTGGGCATTTATGGATTTAGAGAAAGCGTACAATAGAATTGATAGGGAGGCTTTGTGGACTGTTTTAAGATTGTATGGACTTGATGGTAAGTTACTAAAAGGGGTGAAAAGTTTTTATGTAAATAGTAGAGTGTGTGTAAGAGTGGGAAATGCTGTGAGTGATTGGTTTCCCGTGAGAGTTGGGCTGCGACAGGGATGTGTGATGTCGCCTTGCTTGTTTAATATTTACATGGATGGTGTTGTAAGGGAGGTGAATGCAAGAGTTTTAGGTGGAGGTCTGAGTCTGGTGAATGTTGATGGTAGAGAGTGGAATCTGAAGCAGCTGCTGTTTGCAGATGATACTGCACTGGTGACTGATTCAGAGGAGAGATTGAGACAGCTGGTAGAGGAGTTTGGAAGGGTGTGTGAAAGGAGGAAATTGAAAGTTAATGAGAATAAGAGTAAAGTGATGAAGGGTACGAGGTTGATAGATGGTAGGGGGATGAATATAGTTTTGAATGGTGAGTTGCTTGAGGAGGTAGCGTGTTTTAAATATCTAGGGTCACATGTTGCTGTGGATGGAAGAATAGATGCAGAAGTGAAGTTTAGAATAAATGAAGTAGGAAAGGTGCTGGGAGGAATGAAAAAAGTATTTAAATGTCGTTCGCTTAGAATGGATGTAAAGAGAAGGCTCTATGAGGGTGTTGTGGTACCGACTGCGTTATATGGGGCTGAAACATGGAATATGGGTGTAGCAGAGAGGAAAAGTTTGAATGTAATGGAGATGAGGTGTCTGAGGAGTTTGTGTGGAGTGACGCGTATGGATCGAGTGCGAAATGAAGTGCGAAGGAGAACTGGAGTTGTTCGGGAGATGGCTGGTAGAGTTGAGCAGAGGGTGTTGCGATGGTTTGGGCATATGGAGAGAATGGATAATGAGCGATTGGTGAAAAAGATAACTAGATCTGATGTGAGAGGTGTAAGGCTGAGAGGAAGACCACGAATAGGATGGATGGACAGTGTGAAGAGAGCGTTGGATGCAAGAGGGATGTCTGTTGAGCAAGGAAGAGTGGCTGTGCGTGACAGAAATAAATGGAGAGAAATTGTGAATGATGCAGCCCTAAGGGGATATTCTCCCACATTTGGTCTGATCAGCTAGTCAGGTCAGGCGCGGGTAAGGGGATGGGTCTGTTATGATCTGGCAGGGGTAAACCAGTTCTGCTGTCGGGTCCTGCTGCGGATGTCACTGATTGCATTGCGCAGTTGACCCTTGTGCGGTGTGGTGCGGTGAGGATCTGTCCGTTCTCCCCTTTGGGGCTAAGATGCGAATGCATGTCTTTGAATGGATGAGTAAATGGGGAGTGTGTCCTCCTGTCTCGGCTACCTCCCTTTCCTTGGGGGAAGCAGCCTAGGTATATAGATAGATAGATGTATATATGTATATATATTATGTATGTATATGTATATATATTATGTATGTATATATGTATATATATTATGTATGTATATCTGTATATATATTATGTATGTATATCTGTATATATATTATGTATGTATATCTGTATATATATTATGTATGTATATCTGTATATATATTATGTATGTTTATCTGTATATATGTTATGTATGTATATCTGTATATATATTATGTATGTATATATGTTATGTATGTATATATGTTATGTTCATATATATGTTATGCTTATATATATGTATATATGTTATGTTTATATATATGTATATATATACTATGTATGTATATATGTTATGTATGTATATATGTATATATGTTATGTATGTATATATGTATATATGTTATGTATGTATA
>NC_137003.1:26269216-26305616 GCF_032717465.1 Coenobita brevimanus
GTATATATATATGTATATGTTATGTATGTATATATATATATATATATATATATATATATATATATATATATATATATATATATATATGTATGTATATGTTATGTATGTATATGTATGTATATGTTATGTATGTATATATATGTATATGTTATGTATGTATATATATGTATATGTTATGTATGTATATATATATGTATATGTTATGTATGTATATATATGTATATGTTATGTATGTATATATATGTATATGTTATGTATATATATATATATATATATATATATATATATATATATATATATATATATATATATATATATATAAATGTTATGTATGTATATATATATATGTATATGTTATGTATGTATATATATGTATATGTTATGTATGTATATATATGTATATGTTATGTATGTATATATATGTATATGTTATGTATGTATATATATGTATATGTTATGTATGTATATATATGTATATGTTATGTATGTATATATATGTATATGTTATGTATGTATATATATGTATATGTTATGTATGTATATATATGTATATGTTATGTATGTATATTTATATGTATATGTTATGTATGTATGTATGTTTATGTTATGTATGTATATATGTATATGTTATGTATGTATATATGTATATGTTATGTATGTATATATGTATATATGTTATGTATGTACATATGTATATATGTTATGTATGTACATATGTATATATGTTATGTATGTATATATGTTATGTATATGTATATATGTATATATGTTATGTATGTATATATGTATATATGTTATGTATGTATATATGTTATGTATGTATATATGTATATATGTTATGTATGTATGTATGTATATAGGTATGTATGTATGTATGTATATAGGTATGTATGTATGTATGTATATAGGTATGTGTGTATGTATTTATATAGGTATGTATGTATGTATGTATGTATATAGTTATGTATGTATGTATGTATATATGTTATGTAAGTATGTATGTATATATGTTATGTAAGTATGTATGTATATATGTTATGTATGTATGTATATATGTATGTATATATGTATATGTTATGTATGTATATATGTTATGTATGTATATATGTTATTTATGTATGTATGTATGTTATGTATATATGTATGTATGTATATTTGTATATATGTATGTATGTATGTGTGTATATATGTATGTATGTGTATATATGTATGTATGTATGTGTGTATATATGTATGTATGTATGTGTGTATATATGTATGTGTGTATATACGTGTGTGTATGTATGTATATACAGTATATCATTATATATATATATATATATATATATATATATATATATATATATATATATATATATATATATATATATATATATATATATATATATATATATCTGTATGTATCCGTTTGATGAACGATTTGCACCATGAAAACCTTAAAAATGCATATTTACATATATATTACCTTTGTATTTTCAATATCAGGCAAGATGGCAAAGGGTCGTGCGAATTCTTCGCGAATCATCGCCGATCGTGGGAGAATAATTGGACTATGGGAGGGCGGCATGACTCCAGGTGCCATTGCTCAAGAACTCGGCCTGCATCGGTCTACAGTGCATAAGTGGATCAAGCGCTGGCAAGAACAGAGGTCAGTCAGCACAAAGCCTCGTAGTGGACGGCCAAAAGCAACAACTCCCGAGCAGGATGATGCAATTGTTGAGAGAGCACAGGAGCGACCGTTAACACCTGTCGTGAACTATCCACGTGATTTGCACCTGGCCTGCAGTGTCCCCACTGTGCGTCGACGGCTCCATGCAGCTAATATCAAGTGTCATGTGCCTGTCGTAAAAGAAGTGTTGACCCCTTACAACAAAGATGATCGAATGGGGTTTGCCCTACAGTACTCAACAGAAGACGAGTTATTTTGGAAGAATGTAATATTTACAGATGAAAAGTGTTTTTCTTCTGTAAAGGCAGGGCCTGGGGTGTGCTGGAGGGTCAAGAAAACGAGACACTTAGACAAACACATTGTTACCAAAGCAAAGTGGACGTGTATCTACGTCTCTGTGGGGTTGGATGTGGGCTTACGGACCCGGAGAACTGTTGGAAATTACTGGTAAACTAACAAGTGAACAATATATAAGAATTCTTGAGGATGTTCTCCTGCCCACAGTGCGTGTGATGGCAATCCCAGCCCCTCACACCATCCATATTGTGCATGACCGCAGCCCCGTCCACATGAGCAGAATGGTAAGAGAGTGGATTGATGTTCATCCCGAATGTCACTTCATCGACTGGCCAGCCAAAGGATGTGATATGAACCCCATTGAAAACCTGTGGGCAATGATGGTTCAGGAGTGGGATATTGGGCAAGAGCGCACGAAAGCTGCCATTGTGCGTCACGCTCTGGACGTATGGGAAGGCATACGTCGACGTTCAAATATATGCACCAATCTTGTGAGGTCAATGCCAAACAGACTTAATGAAGTGATTGATGCACAAGGAGGATGGTCGTCCTATTAAATCATCCAAAGTCTCTGAGTGATTTGGGCTACGGAGTTGATAAATGGAAAAGTGATAACCATGATTGGGATGATACTATTTGGCAATATTTTCGTTCTGGTTAATAGAATATAATATGTAATGTGCACTGCTTGTATAATCCAACAATGTTACCTACTAATATATTATACTGTGTAAATGTTATACAGTTATAATAATTTTCACTGTTCATTTCTGTGAAATACTTTTTTCTTTGTTACTATTGTCTTAAAATACAAACAGTATTTCATGACACTTTAATATATACAATAACTTCTCAACTTGGTAACATTATAGCCTTATAACCTTTGACTATAGCACATACTGCAAACTTCACAAGTGACATATCGATCCCAAAGTGGTATCTAATATCAGCCATTTGATACCCACAGGCCTAATGGGTAAGGCGCAGACGTAAATTCCAAGACTGTGACATATTCTAGTTTGTGCTCGCTCGCTTCGGGTACTAAAAAATATTATGTCATGTTGGCTTTAGATAAAGATATGTTCAGTTTAGCTTTGCAACTTTTATGGGCAATATTCAGATGTCATGAAAAAATAAAAATATTGTGGTAAGTTTAAGAGATATTACAAGAGCGTCTTTCAGGCTCACCCGCAGACAGGAAGTGCAAAAAGCGTCACACACACACACACACACACACACACACACACACACACACACACACACACACACACACACACACACACACACAAACGAAATAAAGAATAAGGTAGACATGAGTTCGCATGCCTGACACTTGGCCTGAAATGGCCCTAGACACATGCCGGGAAAAATACTAATTTGAAGTCTCCTACCATCGGGCCGCCTTTTGCAAAACACCCAGGTCAACCTACGGTAATTGCAGCAGAGATGCCTCGAATAAGTCGAAATCTTGCTCGAGACACCACTAATTTGTTTGTATTTTCAGCTGTGGAAGATCTATTTACGTAAACTAAGGTGAATTGTAATAAGTTTTGTATAATAGTCTGGATATAACAATGTATTATTGATAACAGCAAAACACACGAGATGCATTGTATTCCGAACGCCACGGGTTCGTACCCCTCCCTTGTCGCCTCCCTCTCCCTCTCAAGTTTCGTTGACTGACTCCACCTCCCACTACGCTCGTGCTAGATCGTTGCGCCACCTATTGGCAGCCTGTAGAAACATATGCCTGACAGGGACTGTCGACGAACTTTTGATTGTGGGTGTACATATATATATATATATATATATATATATATATATATATATATATATATATATATATATATATATATATATATATATATATATATATATATATATATATATATATATATATACACACACACTCATATATACCTGTATATAACTAATCTCTCTCTCTCCCTCTCTCACACACACTTTTATATATATATCATGATCATCAGCCATTGTGGTCCACTGCAGGACCGGCCTATCCCTACCGAAGCAGGGACGATACAGCCAATATATCTCTACCCAGTGGCTTAGGCTGTCTGGTAGAGACTGTATGTAGGGTGAGAAGGCTTGTGAGTGTGTTTGTAGTGTTGTAGTGGCTTTGGATGTGTATGTAGTCTCAGAGCCAAGTGTAATCGGCCCGACTTGAGCCGACTGGGTGCAAGCATACTAGTTCAACCACAGCACTTCTTGTGTCCGCCAAAGTAGCAAGTGGCTTGGTGAATGCTTCCTAAAGTTTTTACAACTCTGGCGGGAGGCGAACCCGCGCTCACCAGCGTGCGAAAATGAGCAACGACCACCATGATGTTCCTTGTGGCGAGTTCAATAGTGTGTCAAAAGGGTGCATTTGTAGGAGCAACGGCTGCCGAGATACAGTTTTCCTGAGTGGCAATGTATCTAAATAAATAAAGAACTGTCTCATTACATATTGGTGTAACTTACTGTAGGTTACGCCCATTAGTCAAGGCAGTAAATGATCATTCATTACTTGGTTCCCAGGCATAAGTGAAGATACGCCACTTTGTCTTTGGAATCAGGCGGCGCCCAGAACTTGGTTCCCGGTGTCATATGCACGGAGTGACTTTATGCAGGAAGTTACCGTTCCCTTCTCTATGTAGCCTAAATTAATCTAACCTAACCAAACCTACACTAACCTAACCTAACCTTATCCAGATCAATTTAACCTAAATAAACCTAAATTAAACTAACCTTACCTCACAAAATGACTGATTTCACAGTCTTCCTGTAACATACATATGTATATTAATTTATATATATCTTAATATCGACTTATAGTTACATATAGGTCGATAAGGCATCCAGCTATCTCCCTGACACACATATTTCATAAAATGTTGTTGATAATTGGCACAATATTTGAGATAACATGCGGATACTTCAGCCCAGCAACTAAAAGGGCACTTGGCACATGCACACTAAGCGAAAATGGTAACTTCCAGCATAAGTCACTCCGTGCATACGATACCGGGCTTAAGTCAAGATACGTCACTTTGTCCTTGCAATCATGTGGAGCTATGTCTAAAAATCTTGACAAAGGCACACTAATATATAGTACACTTTTGTTTTGCAGTGCAATAACACAATATGTTTAGCCCTTTCATGCACAAGTACCGGTAGTAGTTTTATTTTAATTAGGCTGCAATTATACAGTTTTATATTAATATTGGGAGGGATTTCTCGATATGACGGGGTTCCTGTTTCAGAAGGGAATGGCCCTTTACCCCTCTCAGAGCAGTGTAACTTAATATATTAGAGTAAGAGTTTACTGGGGAGCAAATGTTATTTTTTTCTCTTGTCTCTTTTACGGAGATAATCGGAGGTCATCATAATGTACACGTTTGGATCATAAGACAAATTCAACATGGACGTCTTGGTAGAGTGTGAAGATCGTCCAAGAAATGTGGTGAATACTGAAGAACTGGAGTGTGTTGGAGACGGTAAAGAATTTAAAAGAGGACAGAAAATCAGAATGTATTGGGGAGCAAAATATTATTATGGTAAAATTTAAAAAAACTGAAGAAGACATCAATAGTGAGAACAGTGATAGTGAGAACAATATTCCTCTAAGTGTAGTTAGAAGTAAGAATAAGTGTAATGAAGGTGTAGCCTTAGAAAAAGGGAGTGAAGTACAGACCAATACTAAAAATGAAGATAATTTTTCACACAAAACTCTTGGTGTAAATGCTGAAGATAATAATGAAAGCTTAACATCATCTGTTGTGAAGGGAATTAAAGACAATGAAAAGAATTTGCTTGTACAAACTGAAGGATTAGACAATGATAATGAAGATGACGTTCGGGATGATGATGAAAATTTGCCGCTTATTAGTGTTAAAAATTTGAAGGTACCAATGAAACAAACGGACAAACCAGCAAAAAACAATGAATGTAAGGGAAAAGACAAAAGTGACAGTGAAACTGATGAATGTATATCACCTGCAGATGATAGTGATGCAGATCCCTCCTATATACAAACCTGTGAGGTTACTGATTGTAAGAAAGAAGTGTTTTCCTCATGCCACATTTGCAACAGCTCATTATGCCACTACCATATTACAAATAAGGGGCCATGTATGTCTGATCATAGGATTCACGTGACCAAAATCTCGAACAAGAGAGAAAGTTAGCTTCCACACATCAACAAGAAAAGGTATGCCCACACATGACTAAAGTGCCTGAAGACTTTCCTGTGGAAAGATCTCAGGCAGATGACGGATCACTGCCTCGCAAAGTGAAGAGAGGAAATTAAAAAAAAAAAGCCCATGATAAGAGGCTAGAAGGTAATGAATATGTTAGCCCTAAAACTAGAAAAACTGTTCCAGCCAGAACTGTTGTGAAAGGTAGTTGCAATGGAGTATCATGCAGCAAATTAGGGAAAGCATATCCACATTCTCTGATGAAGAAAGGCTGGAAATTAACCGAGCTTTTTATGAAACAAAAAGTCTGCAGTTACAAAAAGAATACATCATTCGGTATGGTAAAGTTGAACAAGTGAAGATCAAAACTGTGAAAGGCCATGACTCAAGAAGATCGGCATCCTATTACTATTCGTTGCCAAAGAGCGGGCAAACTTCTCCTGTGTGTAAAACAGTGTTTCTCAACACTTAATATTTCAGAGAAGAATCTACGAACAGCCTTGAAAAAGAAGTTGGCATTAGGTACTGTCGAGAAAGAGTAGAGAGGAGGTAGACATGACCATCTTCAGGAAGAAGATGAACAGAGAAGAGATGGGATCAAGGAACATATAGACAGATTTCCCAGAATGGAATCTCACTACTGCAGATCAAAGTCCACACGAGACTATTTACACTCAGACTGAACAAGAAGAAAATGTATGACATGTTTGTGACCGAATATTCACCAAAGGGAATATCAGCAAGCTACACCACTTACTGTGAGGTTCTGAAGTCTCTGAACATTTCGTTTCATAACCCAAAGAAAGACCAATGCAAGATGTGTGAAAATTTTAGAAAGGGGGACAGTGAGAAAAAGAAAGAACTTTTATGTATGTATGGAAAACATAATAAGGAAAAAAATGCAGTAAGGATGAAAAAAGATGAAACAAAAAACAACACAGAGAGTAATGCAGAAGTGGCAGTATTCGACCTCCAACAGGTCATTTACTTGCCAAAGACAAATGATAATCAATTATTCTATAAGAGAAGACTGTCAAATTTTAATTCTACTATTTATAAACTAAAATCTAAGGCTTGCCACTGTTTCACATGGCATGAAGGACAGGCTAAGAGAGGATCATCAGAAATTGCAACATGCATAAGCACATGCCTTGAAAATTTGAACACTGCTGGGATCAAAGAAGTAATATTGTTTGCAGATGGCTGTCCTGGCCAAAACATTATAGCAGCCATGCTTTTATACTCGGTACATAACCTTGGAAACACTGAAAAAATCAGGCTACCATATTTTGAGGCATACCATGGCCAAAACGAAGGCGACTCTACACACAGTGACATTAGTAGTGCCATTGAAAATGCCGGTGATCTCTTTGTGCCTTCCTAACTAATCCCAGTTTTCCGTCTTGCTAGATGAAAGAACCCATACTCTCTCCACACACTCCGATCCCCTGACTTCAAAGACTACAAGAAACTGGCAAATGATCTTCGTGTACTCTCACTCAGACAAGATGATCAGGGACATGATGTTGCCTGGACTGATATGAGGGATGTGATGGTACAAAAGACTGATAGGGATAAGTTTTGCTTCAAAGCTAGTCATCAGGTAGAATCCTACAGGTCCATCACATTGAAACATCGATGGCTGTCCGAGATTGACTGCAAAATGCAACCAAAACTGTATTCAAAACCGCCAAAGATTTCCAAAGAGAAATATGATGATTTCTGTCAATTTGCAAGGGCCTGTTAACAATGGTTAGTGTATCAGAGTACGCCAGTTTCTTTTAATCTCTACCTCATTGTAGTTAACTTACCTATAGCAGATAAGTACGGTGGCCTACTTTTCCTGTTTCAAATAGTACTGAACTTAGTTTAGTTGATTCCATTAATTAAAACTGATGTGATATACGTACTGTTTGGACCCTCTGAATCCGGGAGCCGTTTCTATCATTATACTCTTGCATATAGTAGATAATTTAATTTAATTTTTCAGTTATGCTGTAATCAATAGGTAATTAAGTACGTCTAGTTACTTAACTACATTTTCTTGTGATTGGAAGTACCTGTTATCATTTAAAGAATTATTTTCTTTTGGTTCTATGGTAATAGTTTGAAAGACTTGATGATGATGATGATGATTATGTAGTTTATACTCATTACAAAAACTTAACTACAATTTCTTGTGATTGATGTACCAATTATCATTTTAATAATTATTTTCTTTTGGTTCTGTAGTTACATATTAGTTTGAAAGAAATGATGATGATGATGATGAGGATGATGATGTAGTTTATACTCATTACCAAAGCTTAACAACATTTTCATGTTACTGGAACTACCTGTTATCATTTTAAGATTTTTTTTTTTTGATATATAACAATAAATAATAAAGAACCTTAAGGCGTGTCTCACTGATTACCTAATATAGGTCCTGATGTCTTGGATCTTTCATAAAGATACAAATACGTATATCTGTGGCGTAACTAAAGTTTCTGTCATTAGTAGAAAGTTTTCTCACAGGACGAACTGGCGTATCATCTTTAACCCCTTTAAACTCAGTAACTGAATAAAATGCTTTTAAGTCCTTAAAACTACAACTTTCAGCTATAAATAGGCTTTAAGACACTGAAATTATCTTTAACATCAACTGAACTGTAGCATGATATAGTTTGGTAAATACTTTAACTGGCTCTCCTGGAAAATCAAGAAAATCGACATATATATATATATATATATATATATATATATATATATATATATATATATATATATATATATATATATATATATATATATATATATACACTAACCAACGGACGGACTGTCCCCTGACTGAACGGCCCCGGACCAGAGATTTAGATATAAGTGTAAATAACGCCGAGTTTGTCTTGATTCACGCGGTTGGTTCTACTCCCCTGTCCTGCCTCAATCCCTTCATCATCAAGAAGGTGATTGATGGGTGTGCAGGTGGGGTGGAACAAGTTAAAAAACTTGCAAGTTAAGATCTCTTGGTAAAGACAATCAATTCTGCCCAGGTAAAGGACTTGCTGAAACTGAGGAAGTTCCACAGTTACTATGTCCAGACAACGATCCCCCACTCCATGAATTCCGGCAAGGGTGTTATCACCTGCAGGGATCTGGTGCTTATGGAAGAGGAAGAAATCATACAGGAACTTGCTCAGCAAGATGTAATAGAGGCCAGATTTATTACAAGATTTTCGGAAGGTATAAGGACGAAGACCGCAACAGTTGTTTTGACTTTTGGAAAAGTATCTCTTCCAGCCAATGTGAAAGTTGGATACGAAATTTTCAATGTCAGACCATACATCCCGAACCCCCTTCGTTGTGCAAAATGTCAGATATATGGACACCATGAAAAGGCTTGTCGGTCTTCTAACCTAGTATGTGGCAAGTGCGCGGCTGTAGGCCATTCTGCTGACCACTGTACATCAGAGAATGAATGTTGATTTCACTGCCAGGGCGCTCACCCCACTTCCTCTCGGGTTTGTCCCAAGTGGAAGGAGGAGAAAGAGGTCTGCACAGTGAAGGCAACTGAGGGCATATCCTTTTACGATGCTAGGAACAAGATAAAGGAGTTGCATGCAACTCCCAAACCTAATATCTCCTATGCATGGGCGGTTGTGTCCCGTCCTGTGATGTGCACTGTGGAGACACAGACTGACCTTACATATGCTCCTCATGCCCCACGCCCTACCTCTCAGTCTAAGCCTCCTGTACTTTCCAACTCTCTGACAGACATCCCTGTTGCCACTTCATACTCTCAGGGTGCCGCTGCTCCTTCGCAGTCAGTGTGGCCAAAACAGAAGCCTGACAAGTCAGATAAAATTAACTTGACCACCCTCACCAAACAGTCACTTCCTCATGTCCTTCCCGCTCCTGGTCCAGCGAGGGAGAGAAAGAATAGCTCTTCCTCGGTGGATTCTGGGAGCCTTGTTATTGATGAGAATATGGAGATCTCCACGAGTAAGCACCGGGAAAGGTCCCCCGGTAGCCACTCACCTGGTGGCGGGTGGCATAAAAAAACTAAGAGCACTGGCCACCCTCGTAAATCTTAAACTGTCGCTTTCACTGTATTACAGTGGAATTGTAGAGGTGTCGGGAATAAGTTACCAAATATAGCAATCTTGCTGTCAATACATAGGCCAGACGTTATTTGTTTACAGGAGACGCGCCTGGAGGATCACCCTGATCCTCCACAGTTCAAACACTACCACTCGTATAGAAGATATGCAGGTCACGGAGTCGCCATATACACACACAAATCACACCCACAGACGGAAGTGATTCTAAATTCTACTCTGGAAGCTGTCGCGTGCAGAGTAAAATTTTATAACACGTATCTGTCTATTTGTTCTCTGTACTGTCCTCCACACGGCCCCATTGATAGTAATGCTTTAAATTCACTAGTTGAACATCTACCTGGGAATAAGTTAGTGCTGGGCGACTTTAACGCCCATCACTATCAATGGGGTGGCTTGAGGATCGATGGTCGTGGGGAGCAAGTAGCTGACCTAATACTACAGTCCAACCTCTGTCTTCTGAACAATGGTAGAGCGACTCGTGTAGATGATCGTACTGGTAACTTTTCGGCCATTGACTTATCTTTGGCCTCCCCTGGTATACATCAAGATCTCTCGTGGGACCCTTACGACGACTCCTTGGGAAGTGATCATTTACCCATCTGTCTTTCTTATACATGTGACATCGTTTCGGACCCTCCACCTCCAAAATTTAACTATAAGAAAGCAGATTGGGGATCCTTCTCAAGGATCGCCAATTTAGATATATCTGGGGAGACCATAGATGTTAAGGTTGAAAATATAACTACTTCCATATTACACGCAGCTGAGGCTGCTATTCCCAAGACTTCTACAGTTCATGCGAAGCATAGAGCACATTGGTGGACGTCGGATCGCCGATAAGCATTAAGAAAACGCAATAGGAGATACAGGACTTTTGATAGTCAGCCCACTGAGGAAAATTTTATTGCATACAAACAGGCACGGGCTGAGGCAAGGAGAATAATAAGACGGGCTAAACATGACTCCTGGCGGTCCTTTGTGTCCACGGTGACTCGTACAACACCATTACATAAAGTCTGGTCCACTATAAGATCATTAAATAATACACGCCCATACTTCCCTGTGACCACCTTGCAGGTGAATAACACCTCCTATGACGAGCCCGTGGACGTTGCTAACATCCTTGCAAGGAGTTTTTCTCATGTAAGTAGCTCAGCCAATTATGACCCGCGTTTCCAACATCATAAACGCACGGCTGAGCTACAGATATTAGACTTTGCCACAGAAGACGTAGACTCCCGGTACAACCAAGAGTTTACACTAGATGAACTGCTCCTTGCCCTTAAATCCTGTAAAGACACGAGCCTTGGACCAGACACCATCACGTACGGTATGATCCAGCATCTTAATCAGGACAACCTGATTAAGATGTTAGCATTGTACAATGAGATTTGGGCGTCTCAAACGTTCCCAAACTCATGGCACTTTGCGCACGTCATACCAATACCCAAAGAGGCTGGTCATCTTATGAATCCCACTTCATTTCGTCCTATTGTGTTGACTTCTTGTCTATGTAAGGTCATGGAACGTATGGTTAACAATAGGCTTCTTTTTGTTTTAGAGTCATAGAATTTGTTAAATGATCAACAATGTGGCTTCCGTAAATACAGAAGTTCACTAGATTATTTAATGAATTTGGAGCATTGTATTGCAGAGGCATTTGCCAATAAAGAATTCATGATAGGGGTGTTCTTGGACATCCATAAAGCCTATGACATGACATGGCGACACGGTATACTAATGAAGCTCTATGCTTATGGTTTAAGAGGAAATTTGCCTGTTTTTATTTCAAATTTCTTAAGGGACAAAACTTTCTCTGTCAAATTGCCCCGTAACGTAACATTGGATATATTTATCCAGGAAAACGGGGTGCCACAGGGAAGTGTGCTTAGTCCTACTTTATTTAGTATTATGATCAATGATATTCTGTCATCAGCTCCCATCCCGAGGAATCTTAAATACTCGCTCTATGCTGACGATTGTGCAATATGACACTCTTCCCGTAATGCACAATTTTCGGCTGGGCGGATTCAAGCAGCCCTTGACTCCGTCCACCAATGGGCCTTGCAGTGGGGATTTAAGTTTTCCATACGTAAGTGTGCCGCTTTAGTCTTCACTAATCGTAACGTACCTAATTTGTGCTTAACTTTGGATAATCAGGCGGTACCTTTTCAAAATTCTGTAAAATTTTTAGGAATACATTTTGATCGTAGAATGAATTTTAAACTTCACGTTAATACTTTGCTTGCTCGTTGTGATAAACCGTTAAATGTCCTCAAGTACCTAGCGGGTACTACCTGGGATGCCGACAGAAAATCTTTATTAATGGTGTATAAGTCCGTTATTTGATCGAAGCTAGACTATGGCGCACAGGTGTATGGCTCGGCATGTGATGCCACACTGAAAGGATTGGATGTGTTACAGAATAAATGTTTGCGAATGTGTCTTGGAGCCGTCCGGTGTACCCGTGTGGCTTGTATGGAAGTGGAGGCGAATGTGCCTCCCCTCTGTATTCGCCGTGACCACCTGGCCTTGTCCTACGGCCTAAGGACGTTTCGGAAAAGTAATATCGGCAATTTGGCCTGTACCCCCCTGTGTCAATACCACCACCTTCTGCGAGGTGTGTGTCTGCCATTTGCCGTTCGCCTCCACTTACTGACTCAGGAGCTTGGTGTTGACCCCAGTGACTGTGACAAGTTGGTGTTTAAAAAGATAGCGCCTTGGGAGCCACCCGGCTTTACAGTGGATGTCTCATGGCTCCCAGCACCAAAGGCCAAGCCGCCGGAGGCAGAGGTCCACCACTTGTTTCGTAACATCATTGTTCGTCACTTGGGGTCCCATCAATTGTACACCGATGGCTCCAAGTCGAGTGAATGTGTGGTGCAAGTGTGTGGTCGACTGAATGTGCACTTAGGTATCGGTTGCCGACTCATACATCTGTGTTTACCTCCGAACTTTTTGCTATTGACAAAGCCATAGACTATGCTCTCAGTTCTAGGCATGACTCATTTGTCATATTTTCAGATTTAAAATCAGCCCTTCAGGCAATTGCATCTTGTACTACGGACTCTCACAAGATCCAGGGCCGCATCGTTAATAAGTTGCATTCATGCAACAAATCATTCACGCTGATCTGAGTGCCTGGTCATTGTCGTATCTATGGCAATGAGCAGGCTGACTTACTTGCAAAGTCGGCTGTAGAGCTCGAGGAGACTTGGGATGTTCCTCGTGATCTATGGTCGAGTCTCTCTCTCAGAAAGAAATCAATAAATCTTCTGTGGCAAGGTCAGTGGACCAGACTAAATATTCCAACTTGTAAGGCGTACCTGGGCTACTGGGACACCGCCGACCGCCCCAGTCGCCTGGAAGAAAAAGTGTTGGCACGGTTACGTCTCAATGCCACCATTTTAACCGACATGAAACCATATATGGAAAGACGCTTCCCACCGCACTGTGACATCTGTAATGCGGTGTTATCTATCAGTCATATCATTCTGCGCTGTCGGCGATTTATTCGTGAACGTGCTTCACTTATAAATTACTGTGGCGCAGCCGACGTCCCCTTCACCCTTTCCACCATCCTGGGTGATGGGGACATTGTTATGACTGATAAATTGATGGCTTTCTTGAGAGAGACCGGACTGATCAGAGTGATGTGACTCTTTTAATGTGTGGTTATGGTTTTTATCAATGGTAAATATGTATATATTGTAATACTAATTAGGGTTGACAGTTGACATATTTTAAATAGTTCCTGCTCCCACTGATCTATTTCTAATATAGATGTCCCCTACATTAACCCCTTAACCGCGGGTGTCATTCCAGAATGACGGCGACAAAACTGGACCAAACCGCGGGTGGCATTCTGGAATGATCGTGAATATTTTGAACACCGCGCGTTTTCCCGGCGCGCAAATATTCTCACGCAAGAGTAGCTGTCGAGTTCTTTCACGCCAGCCATCCCACACCTCCCTCCTCCAACCCCGAGGGGACCCCCCCCACCCCTGCCCTGACCCGCGTCAGTCAGTATCTGTCCAGCTCTGTGCGTGATAATGGCGCTCGGTCCCGACTCATCGTCGCTCGCTTCCTCCTCTACAATGTTTAGTGCTAGTGTTCCCTCTACCTCTACACCGGTAAAGGAACTGCCGACGGCGAGGCAGAAGGGGTTGAGCACTCCTGAAATTAGAACTGAGCTGGACAAAACAGTAAGTACTACTCTTGATTGTGGCAGTGAAAGTGACACACTCACAGCAAGCAGTGATGATTTGGCAGTGATTGGTGGTGAACCATTTTCCATTGATAGTGACAGTGATGAAAGTGATCGTGTTGATTCCCCCCACCACCCCCAACTTACTCTGGGAAAGGAAAGGCTCCTATGGGCAAATCTGGTATTGCACGTGGGAAGGGAGTGAAGCGCAGGCTCACGTCTCCCACACCAGGCCCTAGTACGCATTTCCCATCAATTTCCCGTTCCCCTAGCCCAATTGCCCTCACATCATCATCATCATCATCTGTCGTGCCCTCTCCTCAGTCTACATCATCTGAGGAGTACGAATTACCAAAGCCTGCAAAGCGAGGGAAGGCAGGCCGTGCAGGCCGTGCAGGCAGGCCTAGAACAAAGGGGATGCGTGGCAGTTGGAGGGCAAAGCTGGGCGATAAGCGAGGCGATAAGCGAGGTGATAAGCGGGGTAGAAAGGGTCAAGTTTCACCACGCACCAGGTCAGAAACCCCCGCCTGCCCCCGCTCAGTTCCCTCACCCGCGCCACCCCCACTCACCGCCCCCGCACTCACCCCCTCCCCGTTGCCTCCTGCCTCACCCACCTCCCGCTTGCCTCCTGCCTCACCTCCTGCCTCACCCATTGCCTCTACATCAGCTCCTTCTCACGGGGAAACGAGTGAAATGCAACCTGCCCCTGCCACTGAACCACGCACAGGGCAAGTGGATGCATTTGTTTGGACTGACGGTGGAGATTTCCAGCCACACAATCCACCGTTTGATATGACAAATGCTGGAATACAGCCTGCCTTCCCATGCAACGCAGGTGATGAGTTTGTTGATTACTTCCTGGCCTTCCTTGATGATGAAATTGTGCAGCATGTCAGCGATGAGACCAATAGGTATGCAACTCAGTGTGCAGCACAAGGGCTGGGACCTATTGGCTCGCCAAAGCAAGTGTCGTGGTTGCCTGTCGGGATCAGAGAGCTGTATGTTTTTTTTGCACTCATGTTTTTGATGGCCCATATAAAGAGACATGAGTTGGAGGAGTACTGGCTCGTGGATGACATAACTACTATCCCCATATTCGGGAAGTATATGTCACGGGATCGGTTCCGACAGCTGCTTGGATACCTGCACTTCGCTGATAATGACAACCCGTCCCAAACTGACCCTTTGTGGAAAGTGAGGGATTTCCTCAACAAGATTAGGGATCGATTTATGCGATTTTTCAGGCCTATGCAGAAAGTCGTCATAGACGAGTCCCTGGTATTGTTCAGAGGACGTCTCAAATTCAGGCAGTACATCCCCAGCAAACGCCACCGCTTTGGGATAAAGTTCTTTGTGCTGTGTGACTGTGAGACGGGGTATATAATGGATTTTGTCATTTACTCGGCTAGCACAATGGATGTGAACAGGAAAGACCCCCTTGGCTTCTCTGGCTCCGTTGTAAAAGTGCTGATGGAGAGGTATTTTGGTGGTAATCATGTGCTGTACACAGACAATTATTACACAGCACCGAAACTCTCCAAATACCTTGCTGAACACGGCATTGGCACTGTTGGCACTGTACGGAGCTATAGGAAAGAGTGGCCTAGTTTCCCCGAAGCATCATCATCATCCAGGGGAGATGTTCACCTGAAGAAGTCAGAAAAGCTTCTTGCGATCAGGTGGCATGACAAGAAGGTTGTCAATATGATCAGCACCATCCACAAGGGGGAAATGAAGAGAACTGGGAAGGTCAGCTACAGGACGGGAGAGCCAATCATGAAGCCTGATGCCGTCATTGATTATAATGTAAATATGAGACTCGTTGATAAGTCTGATATGATGATTGGCGAAATAGACTGTCTCAGGAGAAACACCCGATGGTACAGGAAGGCTTGCCTGCACATGCTCGATATGTGCATGCTCAATGCCTTCATTCTTTACAAGACACAAGTCGGGGGCATAAGGCAACCATCACTGAGACAGTTTTCCAAGACTGTCGTTCAGCAGCTACTTGAACGATTTGGTCAGGTGACGGCATTGATCCCGAGGCGACACTCTGACACACAACCTGACCGTCTTGAGTGCCGCAATTACATGAGCCGGCACCAGCTTGTGAAATTGCCTCCTAAAGCAGGCGGCAGGTTGTCACAGGGCCGCTGCAGAGTATGTTCAACCACCACACGAAGGCCTACGACGAGAAAAATGAGCACACACCAGTGCCTTGAATGCCAAGTCGCTCTATGTGTAACTCCGTGCTTTGCCGAGTACCACTCTCTGAGTAAATACTGAAAGTGACAGTGATATATAGTGATGCAACAGTGACGTGCTTTGCCAATAATTGTATAATGGATAATGTAGTAATAAGGGATATTTTGCCTAGAAAATAAAGGAAATATTGGCCAGTATAATAAGTGATATTGTAATAAGAGAATCTGCGGCACTTGTGGAATTCTGCGGCACTTATGTAATTCTGTGATGCGCCAGTGACGCAATATAGTAATAAGTGCATTGTAAATATAATGTACATTGTCCATATTATATGTAAAATAATATTAGAAGTTAGAAATAATGAAAAGATCGCAGGAAACGTCAGTGAGCGGGTGCCGCCGCAGTGAAGTGAGGCGCAGCCGCAGTGAAGAGCGGGCGCAGCCGCAGGGAAGTGCCTTTTACCTACCTCAGTGAACACAGAGTGGGTGTTTATCGTATGTACAGTGTTCATATATGTTTATATTACTATTATGAGAGAGTGGTTGGCATTTGGTACTGGTGTGTGGGGCGTAAAATAGTTATTTCACACCCCTCACTTCTAACGGCTCTCCCCGTCCTGTGAAAGTCAACGAAGTCATGAAACCTACATCAATGGAAAGCTGAAGGTTTGTACTTTCTAATGGTACCTTATTTTTTTCTCTAGCTTTATTCTGTGCAGAGTTATTAAGGTTTAAAGATTTGTTTACATTTGGCTGAAACCCCCGCGGGAGAGGACAGTCAGACCAAAACAATACCCGCGGTTAAGGGGTTAAGCCAAGTTCCTCGCCTGACAGTCACCAGCTGATGAGTGCAAGTGTGCAATATAGGAAGGTATTGGGCACTTCCAGTCGATGGTGGTCTGCTGGGCGTGGTTCTTCACTTTTTGTATAAATTATGTAAATACATTATACCATCTTGCTTAAGTTATTCTAATTAGGGCCGACAGCTGACGTACATGGAAATGTTCCTGACTCCTCTGGTTCCCTTTCATATATTGATGTCCCCTGTAATAGGTTGTGCCTCGACTGACAGGCACCAGGTGATGAATGCAGGTATGTAATGTAGAAAGGCATTACATATCTGCAGTCGATGGTGTTCTTTTGGTCGAGGCTTTTTTACCATTAGTGTAGGTCTAGATATTTGTCTCTTAGGACTTGGTATTGGTTAGCGATTCGTCTGTTAGATGATTAGTTTTAGGGTCTTTATATTAGGCATTTTTGTTTATAAGTAATATAAGGTTAAAAATATAAAAATTACCAAAAAAAAAAATAAAATAAAAATACAAAAAAAATAATAAAATAAAAAGTATTATATATATATATGTTCGTGTGCATGAAAGTGTGAATGTTCATATGCATGGATGTGTGTATGTATGTATATATATATACGTTCGTATATGTATGTATACGTCTCAATATATATACAACATATATATTTGCCTTTATGACCAGAGGCTCCGGCCTCAATGGTCGATAGGCAAAAAAAAAAAAAAAAAAAAAAAAAAAAAAATCCAATGAGAGAAAGGGAAGAGAAGGTCAAGGGAGAAGATCCGACACTAGGGTCATGCTCCGCTACACTGTAACTCACTATTATATCTGTGTGCAATAAATTTCGCAACCTAAGTGCTGTAACTCACCTCGTTGACACTATGTCTCACTATTTTATTCTGGCTGAGCTCAGCGATCCATATTTGATTTCCCTATCTCCTTACAAGTACCTAAGACCACGCTATCGAGACTGCTGGCAAGCTGTAATAACGAACCAACTACGATAAACTATATTGATGAACAGTGGTAAACTACGACAAACTATGCCTTACGAGTTTATACTACGATATCTACCTCACTACGTGCACTGAGAGTGGTGGCGAACTGTAAATGAAGCTGATTAACGTCTCAGTCAAAGCAATCTGCGACTCCTCTACAAGCAACAATCAGCAATTAAACAAACAAGACTCGCTCCTGACCATCTGAACCACAACTCTACGATCTACGAGAATCAGTAGCAGTGATAACTTACTTCTATCAACAACTCTACAAGCTGCAAGTTAATCTCAACAAGCAAGGAAAATCAAACACTACAAGTTAAGAAGAAGAACAAACAACAATAAGGAAGAGTGGGAAAGGAGAAAGTGCATCTACTAAGAGTGCTGACCAAGCACGGTGATGTATCAGCACATCTGACCTCCATTCCTCCCTCCTCCAACCTCCACCACCCTCCACCACAACCTTCACCTTCTCCAACACTACCACCACCACCACCATCTTCCCCACCACAACTACTGGAGTGAGGCAGCTACTCAGCAATGTGTCATCAATAGCTGAATGGGGACAACGACACCGAGTGCTGACGCAGCCATACCAGGACCCTGACCTACCACAATCAAGCACTACCAACACCGTTCATCCATCATTACTATCAGCAGCAGCAGCACTTTAGCCAGTATTCCCACCGCAGTTTAATACCAGTGAGTCAAACATTTACTCCTTTAGTCTAACATACTACAGTACATCATTTACTTACAACCTTACGTATATACACAGTGATAGACAAGATCCTTACATCAACATAGAATACTTACATATGAAAATCTAGTAAAACCAGAGAATCAAAATATAAGTACACATGTATCCTTTATATTACAGTGACAAGGAAAATCAAGTGAAAATTACACACACACATGGAGCTGGCAACAGTGTACTATACTCAACCACACCCATTAGTACTTGCAACCCATACCTAAAGATGAATTTAAAAATGGGCAAACATATCAAGTTGACTTCACAACCTTTGGAGGACTATAGTATCAAGTAATGTGTGGTACAAGCGAAATTAAGTGAATACTGTACATACTGTAAATATTATTTATCTAATTTTATATAAAATAACAAAATATGGGTTACAGATAATATCATCTTAATTCTAACTGTGCAACATAACTAAGCTAATACACCTGTGGTGTCTCACGTAACTAAGCTAATACAACTATGGTGTCTTACATAACTAAGGTAATACACCTGTGGTGTCTCACATAACTAAGCTAATACAACTATGATGTCTTACATAACTAAGCTAATACACCTGTGGTGTCTCACATAACTAAGCTAATACAACTATGGTGTCTCACATAACTAAGCTAATACACCTGTGGTGTCTCACATAACTAAGCTAATACAACTATGGTGTCTCACATAACTAAGCTAATACAAATACGGTGTCTCACATAACTAAGCTAATACACCTGTGGTGTCTCTCATAACTAAGCTAATACAACTATGGTGTCTCACATAACTAAGCTAATACAACTATGGTGTTTCACATAACTAAGCTAATACACCTATGGTGTCTCACACAATTAAGCCAAGACACCTATGGTGTCTCAAATGAACAACTAAATCAAATATGGCTGAGTCATAATATGATTGTATTGCTATTATTGTATTAATTTTATACATATGTGTCATTTACATAGCTACAATGACCACACATGTGATTACTGCAGTTATGTTACATTTCCTACAATTATGTAACTACAAACGATAGCATTACTTCAATTATGTTACAGTTGCTACGATTATATAACTACAAATGCTTACATTACCTTGCATTACTCCAATTATATTACATTTCCTACAATTATGTAACTACAAACGATAGCATTACTACAATTATATTACAGTTGCTACAATTATGTAACTACAAACGATAGCATTACTACAATTATATTACAGTTGCTACAATTATGTAACTACAAACGATAGCATTACTACAATTATATTACAGTTGCCACAATTATGTAACTACAAACGATAGCATTACTACAATTATGTTAGTGTTGCTACAATTATGTAACTACAATTTTATGGCCAACACAATTATGTAACAGTTGCATTGACAAGATGTAACTTTTATGTAACTTTAATTAGAGTTATGGCCAACACGATGTGCAATTTTACAATATTCATACAATTATGTAACTTTTCCAATATTATGTACTTCACTTAATTAGCTTGCAAGATTACTGTAATGTGTATATGCATGTATTAATATGTTATGACAATATCTACTGTTGCTGGTACGACATTGGGCGTGACTGAGCGATATGTAGACATTATATAGGCATTATATAGACATTAGATTAGATCTCATAAACACAAGGTACAGGAAGTAGTGTCTGCTGGAGAAATACACAGTTTCTCACTAGGAATGTCTGTTCACATAATGTATATCCACAACCTTGTTGTCCCAGACCATCAAGAATCCTTAACCATATGATGTACAGTATTTCATACTTCCTCATAGTCCAGACGACCAAGAATTTCATGATGTATTCAAACAGGTGGAGTAACCAGCCCTAGTCAGTTAGTCCACGTGGATGGAAATCTACCAGACATTACAACACACACACACATCCTCTCCAAGCTGTATATAATGTCGGAGAGATTCCCTTCAGATGAGAGAAAGGGAAGAGAAGGGCTAGAGAGAAGGTCCGACACTAGGGTCACACTCCGCTACACTGTCACTCACTAATATAACTGTGTGCAATAAACTTCATAACCCAAGAGTGCTCAAGTTTCACTACTTTATTCTGGCTGAGCTTATCGATCCATAGTCGATTTCCCTATCTCCTTACAAGTACCTAAGACCATGCTCTCTCTCTCTCTCTCTCTCTCTCTCTCTCTCTCTCTATATATATATATATATATATATATATATATATATATATATATATATATATATATGAGAGAGAGAGAGAAATATCCTTGTTTTAGACTTGCATCCACCTCACTGATAATTCAAAGGAACCATCAGAATCCACTTTATTATCACAGACTTCCATGACACATGTACCAATCTTTCATTTCAAAATTTTAATTTTTCTTCCATTACATCATCTAATTTTTTTCCTTTGCGCAGTGTACTTCCATCTGGCCGTTTTTCTCATTACAAAAGAAGAAAATTGTCACCTAGACATTTTCCTGAACTTCTGTAACTCATACGTTATTTATATTTAGACAAAACTTCCATCACTAAAGTATAAAGAACTAAGTTATTTATTTTCTACACCCGAGCACGCTATGCAAAAAAGAGCGTTATGAATTGATCGAAGTGTGTGTGTGTGTGTGTTCTTACCTACCTAATTGTTCTTACCTAATTGTATCTTTACAGGAATGAGTCAAGCTCGTACTGTCCCGTGTCTTAAACCATATTTATCGTACATATCCTTAAATTTTTAAATTGTTTTGGCATACACTATTTCATTCGGTAGTGCATTCCATTGATCAATTGCTCTGTTTGGGAAACTGAATTTCCTTACGTCTTTATCACCTCTCTTCTTATGCAATTTTTTGCAGTGTCCTCTTGCTGATGCTTCTCCATATGTTAAGTAATCATTTATGTCTATTTTCTCCTTTCCTGATATGCATTTATATAGCATTATCATGTCACCTCTTTTCCTTCTCTCCTGTAGTGTTGGTAGATTCAGTTTATTTAGTCTTTCTTCGTAGCTTAGGTCCCTTAAGCTTGGTATCCATCTTGTAGCGGCCCTTTGAACTTTTTCAATCTGGTCTATGTGCTTTTTGAGATGAGGACTCCAGACTACTGATGCATATTCCAGGGTTGGTCTAATGAATGATGTTATTATCCTTCTTAGCATGTCTTCGTTTATGTATGTGAATGCTATTCTTATATTTGCAAGCAGTGTATACATGTTCCGTACCTTCTCGCTGATGTGGTCAGCCGGAGATAGTCTGTTATTGATAATCAAACCTAGGTCCTTCTCTCTTTCTGATGTGTATAGGGTTTTATTTCCTAACTTATAATCCCAATCAGGTCTTTTTCCACTTTTACCAAACTTGATTACATGACACTCGTCCACATTGAATTCCATTTGCCATGTACTACTCCATTCATGAAGTTTATTTAATTCTTCTTGTAGCTCTTTACAAGAGTCTGTGTTAGTAATTCTCCTTTGTATTTTTGCATCATCTGCAAACATATTCAGATAGCTCTCATTTCCAGTGTTACTGTTTATATCATTTATATACACTGAAAACATGATTGGTGCCAGCACTGAACCCTGTGGTACTCCACTAGTCACTTCTTTCCATGATGAGTAGTTTCCTCTTAGTACTGTCCTCATTTCTCTTTTTATGAGAAAGTCTTGCATCCAACAAAACAGTTTGCCTCGAATTCCTCCTTGATGGTACAATTTCCATAAAAGTCTTTGGTGAGGTACGGTACTGTGTCAAAAGCTTTCTTGAAATCTAAATAGATACTGTCCACCCATCCTTCCCTTTCCTGGATTGTGTTTGTTATTCTGTCATAGTAGCTCAACAGATTAGTAACACATGATTTTCCTTTTCTGAAACCAAACTGTCTTTCTGTTATCATACTGTGTTCTTCTTGATGATTTACCCAAGCTTTTCTTATAAGTTTTTCCAATACCTTGCTTACAACACTGGTCAGTGATACTGGTCGTTAGTTGAGTGGATTTTGTCTATTTCCTTTCTTGAATAAGGGGACAATATTTGCTTTTTTCCAAATATCAGGTAGTTTACCTTGACTCAAGGATTTCTTGAAAATTAAAAATAATGGTTTACATAACTCCTTTGCACATTCTCGTAATACCCAACATGAAATTTCATCAGGACCACTTGCTTTTCCTCTGTCTAATCTACTTAACTCCTCCTGTATTACTTTTTCTGCTATTTGTATATCTGGTAGTATGTGTGGACATGCGTGTTCCACATAGTCCCTCTCAAAAATTTTTTCTTCTGTAAAAACTAATTGGAAATTCTTATTTAGTGCTTCACAAATATCTTTCTCTTGTGTATAAGTGATTCCCTCGTCCGTAATGGATTGTATTATATCTTTTACTTTAGTTTTGCTTCTGATATAGCTGTAAAACAGCTTTGGTTGATCACTACTTTTATTTATTATATCCTCCTCAAACTGTTTTTGGGCTTCCCTCCTTATTCTTGTATAGTCGTTTCTTGCCTGTTTGTAATTATTATACGCCCTTTCACTATTGTGTCTTCTGTATCTATTCCACAACAAATCTCTTCTTTCTTTTGATTTTTTACATTCTGTATTGAACCATTTCTGTATTTTTTTTATCTGCTTCTTTGTGCTGTGGGATGTACTTCTGGACTCCTATTTCATAGAATTCACAAAAATTTTTATATACAGCATTTAAATATTGTCCTCTAAGCTCATTTTCCCAATCAACTTCTAAGAAATACTTCTTTAAGTCTTGATAATTTCCCTTTTTATAGTTTAGGCTCTTTTTGTAACTATCATTGCTGTTTATGTCATATGCTATCCTGAAGTTATAATTTAGTACTGCATGATCGCTTTGCCGAGTGGAGGGTGATATATTAAACTGTCAATATCATTTTCTTGCCTTGTAAATATTAGATCTAGCACTGAAGGTACATCAAGTCCTCTTTTTCTGGTGGTTTCCCTCACATGTTGCGTTAAGAAAAACTCTTGTACGAGATCCAGTAGCTTTTGGTCCCAACAGCTTTCTTGGCTATTTATATCTACAGTATTCCAATTTATATTTGTATTGAAGTCCCCAGTTAGTATAATTTTTTCCGATTTCTCTTCCATTTTATGTAGCAATGATCTTACACTCTGAATTGTACTCTCTGCCAGGTCCTCATATTCGTCTCTTTCCCATGTGTTTGATCTGGGTGGCATGTACAAATTGGCTACAATTACTTTACCTTCGGTTGTGTCGATCTCTACTGCAATCAGTTCTACTTGTGATGATATATCTAGTTTTATTTCCTTGACTTTTAGATTTTTCTTAGTTAATATTATTGTGTGTGTGTGTGTGTGTGTGTGTGTGTGTGTGTGTGTGTGATTTTTAACAAAGTAACCTAAACAGTTTTTAGTTGATTTTAATCAAATTTGGCGTACGGGTAGGATAACTATGGATTTTCTAAATTAATTTTGTGAACAGCAGATTGCAGGTAAAGATAGCAGGGCTGTCATAACTTTACCCAGCACAAACAACGTAAACTTTTTTTTTTTAATGGGATTTAATGAAACTTGGTGGAAGGTTCAGGATAATGTAAGCACAGAGCAATGTCAAAATTCGACCCCTGTGTCTGAACAAAATAACTAAAACCGTGTTGGTCACATCTGGGCCAAACTTAGTGCAAGGCTGCATACACAGAGAAAGCAGGTTGCCTGCATGCTGGTTTCAGGCGCCGACCCATTCTGGTTACCTGCGCGGGTAGGTGTTCACAAAGGAAGCAGGTAACCAGCTCTGACCCGCGCGACGTTAACGGGATGTTAAAAGGGCAAAGTCGCAGTCAGCTGTGATCTACCAGGCATACAGTGAAGATGTCAAGCTCGTCGTCTGATAAGTTCATATTGCTTGACAGTGTTCACCCAAAGATCAAAAGGAAAAAAATAGCAACACATGAAATAAATTGCAAGAGAGAACAGCTTGGAGAGTATCACCATCTTTTTTGTGATCTTAAAAAGGAGATATATTAGTTATTTCCATAAAAAGTTGCGGGAATAACTAACAGCCTTTCCATCGCAAAATGTTAAAATTTCATTATCTTTGTTTCCATACCGATCCTGAGTCCACAATGACCGATTCTGGTAAAAAAGATGAAAAAAATTATTTCTGCATATTACTGGAGCGTCATGATCTCCACAATTTCACGTCGTCGCCAGTCTGTACACCTCTACCCACTTGGGTTGAGCAGGCAAGAATGGTCCGAGGATTCTGGATAGCGAGTTGAAGCAGGGTGCCTGCTCCGACACGATAGACCCCGCTTCTACTATGAACACCCTCACTTGTTTGTATGGTTTAATTCTTGACGCAGGTCGGCGTCGGTAACCCGCATGGGTAAACCCGCTTTCTCAGTGAACGCACCCTAAGGGTTGAAAATCGGCCAAAATGTTGACCTAATGGTTTTAAAACAACAGGACAAAGGTCAAGTTCACATGGCAAGGTTAGTTTGTTAATTTTATCCGATTAATTGGAGACTTTGTGGAAATTTTTAGGATATGGAAGGTATTAGGATTCTCAATTTTGGAAAAATCAATCAAAAGTCACGATAACATGGAAGGGACCAGTGACAACGTTACAGAGGTTGATCCCAGTATTTCTGGACAAATTTTGGTAGAGGGTTAGGAGTCAGTGAAGAATTATGTACAGTATTCTAATTTTGAGAACAACTGGTCACGGGAAGACATGACGGGCAAAGTAGGTTTTATTGTTTGGGTCGTAGACCGGTTGCTGGGTGAGGGTGATGCACTCTGAGTGTTCCTTCATATTTTAGTATTATAGGCTGTCAGCCTTTAACTAATATCCCATTCAGTAAAAGAAGAAAAAAAAACAATTGCATTGAATGGTTCATGAAGACTTATCACTCCAGCTATATGGAAAGGGTCATATATATAAGCTCTTATCCATTAATTATATTCTTTAATGAACACTGCCACGGGGTTTTTAAGTATATATATTATTAAAGAATAATTTTTCAATAATACTGAGAGCAGGACAATGAACTGTCTTGTGAAAATCAAGCAATGATTACTTTATGGTGACTTGCTTCGCCAATTCTCTAAGGACGAGAATTTATAAACTTTCTCAACAGTACACAGCAGAGACTAATTCCTCACAATTGCTGTTTGTTAGTACTGTTAGCCTCTGGAGAAAGTGACTTCACCCCTGACAATCAATAACTGATGCTATTAATGATAACAGATTCTTGCTGATGCATTAACTCCTGGTTGCACAATGGATTTTAGTTAATAAAAAGGACTGGCCTAAGTACCAGTTATGAATAGCAAAGCGTTTATGCAAGCTAGGACGTGCAACTAGAATAAGCTTAACCCGCGCCGTCCCGGCGACGTGAATTAATGCGGCAACATCGCAAGGTCCCTAATTTGCACAATTTTCAATTTTCGCGAGTGATTTCGCGAGTGATTTTTGGCACGTATACACGGGACACCCTCTATTCCTCTACAAGATGCCAAGCAGGAACAATGCCTTACACCGCATAACCTCTCCCCCCCCCTGCACGCCATTGTCTTGGCAATTCACCTGTTACCATTGACCTGGCAAATAAAGACATTCAGGGCCAGAGTGATTCACCAATCTATGACAATGTGGAGGACAAAGTTTACATAGCATTAGAGGAAGAAACAGTCAAAAATGGTGATCAGATAATGTGGGAAAAAAAAGGTTATGAATGGTGATGAGTTAGTGAGTGAAACAATGCTTATAATGCCTATATTACTGTTTGAAAACCAATATACTCTTGTACTACATATAAATTCGTACCAAGTAAATAAATAAATACTGTTTATGAGTGGATAAAATAGTTACCCTCCCATAGAACTCATGTTCTTTGGTGCCAGCCTGTTAGAAAACCCAGTCAGGTAAGGAAGTACTCGCACCTAAATCAAGTATTTTAAACCTCAGGTGAGTGATTTCTTTATGAATTTTCTATGTTTCTCACCAAAAGCGGATGTTTGAGCCAAAAAAAAAAAAAGGTCCAAAAACGTCGGGATGGGGTGGGTTAATATGGAAAATAACACACGAGTTTACATTACATTAAGCTCGAGAAAAAGAACTGTTAAATTTATTGATTACAAAGAAATAAATTTACGTTACATTTCAAAATGAATTCAAAATAAGGAGATTGCACTCACTCGCTCACTCAAAAGCTAACTCTTAATCCTACGAAAACGAAAAGAAATACTGGTCAGAAGAGTGGACAAAGCGGATGACTGGGTGTCGTTACTGAGGAAGGACACTGCACACGCTGAGTCTCTCGCCAATCACACTAGGTGGAAATTCAAGAACTGGACAATGGCGGCACTGCTACTCTCTGGGCCCAACCTGCTTTCACAGCTCTCAAACCTTGACTGACTTCAAATCGTGGGAATGAGGCAAGTGTCCAGCCGCATTGCTAACGGCTAGAATGAGCAAAACACGCCCATAATAAATCGCTCAGCGGAAGTGCTAATGTCTCGCACAAAGACGATCATTTATGACACAGTGAAAAATTGTTCTGAAAACACTCCTGACCGGGTGAATATGTAGCGGTTAAACTGAATGATAAACACTGGGATTCCACTAGAGATTGCGGTTTCCCATCAAATGATGTCACGAGCTGACTCATGACATTACGCCCCATCAAAAGTGAAATTTTTTTTTCAGGAAAAAATTTCAATATAAATACATATAAATCCTACTCAATCACACAAGATTCACAGTGTGTGTGCTATCCTGCTAGAGGAGAAAGTCACAGTCGCCAGTGAGCGAAAAAAAAACTCGTATTTACATTAACAGAAGCAAGCTTGAGGGAAAAACTCCGTGACGACGGTGAAAAATCCTGTACTCAGGTGAAACTGAGTGAAAAGTTCGCTACATTTACATTAACAACTAGTTGTTATGTAGCATAATGTATGTAATGCACGGTGTAGGTGTGACAGTTGTGATGTAACTGTACCTACGTGTAAAATTATGTAATACAAATTTATAGTAAATAATGACGACGAGGTAGAAGAGAAGGGGCAGCAGCATGCGACAGGGACGACCAGCTGATCTGCCCGGCAATGCTGCACCCACCAGCTGCACCTGCGAAAGGAATTAAGGTGGAGCATCAAAGTGTCATTTCTCTCTCTCTGCCTAGCAATCAGTACTTATGTCATTATTAGCCAGGAAACGTAATCTTAGGATTCACAAATCGCTCAGGACCCTTATAGTTTACTTGTTAATGCTTATTAACTAGGAAACGTGCCAGTTCTTGAATTGCTCAAATCTCTTTGAACGGGCAGTTTACTAGTTAACCTAACATTATTAACCAGGAAATGTGTCAGTTCTTGATTTGCTCAAATCTCTTAGAACGGGCAGATTATTGGTTAACCTAACAATACACTTACAACTAATAACAGGAAGCTGAGAATCCCTACGCAATCTCGGGCAGGTCACATTTTAACACCCACCGTGGGTGTGAACACTCATGTGGATATTGTGCATTCTCCGGGAATCCTCAGAGAGGCCCACAGCTCGAGACGTTCCACAAGGTAATTCATACACAGCCTCGGACTGTCTCTGTGGAGTTCTCAAACTTCCCCTCTTAACCTACGATACATAGGTATGTACAGGCCCTGGACATACTGTGTCCTGTGGGGCCAACAGGTGAGACGTCAGGTCTACACTTTTAACTGGGAACCAGGCTGGTCCTTGGATTACTCAAATCTCTGAGAACGCCTATCTTACGGAACCCAGCATACAACAGTTGCCTGTGTTAGTTAGCAGTTAGCAGGTGAGACATCAGATCTGCACCTACTTCATCACTGTCCTGTCTCTCAATTGACTGAGAGATTATGGGTGTGGTTTCAAACGGTGCAGCAAGGACATGTCCCTGATTGGTGTTACATGGACACACATTGCAGGAATGCACAAAACTATCTATGTCTTGTCCCATTCCTGGCCAGAAAAAGTCAGCTCGGATACGGCCCTGGGTCTTCCTTTGGCCCATGTGACCTCCTGAGGCTGAACAATGACCCCATTCTAACACTGCTTGGCGGTACTTGATGGGAACGACAAACTGCAGTCGAGGCTCGCTCTCTGGTGTTCGTGACTCACGGTACAGCCGTCCTTGTTTGCGAAGGAACTTGGCTTGACCTCCCCCTGAATACTTTATCACTCTACCCTTTTGATTCTTTCGCACGGCAGCAAGTGTCGGGTCAGAATGTTCTTGAACAACAGTTTGGCTACACATCAGATCTTGTGGCGACTCAATGGTCACTGGGGTGACACAATCTGGAGCCTCAGTCATGGCTCGTGTTTCTGCAACCGAAGTCTGAGTAGCGTCATCTTCAGTGCAACTATAATTGGCACTGGGAATATTGCCTATGATTAGGTCAAATAAGGGTTCTGGCATGACAACTGCGACTGTCGTACCAGTGTAAAATGGAGATGCCACCTGGATATGTGCGTCAGGGAACAATCTCACTGATCCATCAATAAGGTTTGCATGGATCTGTCGACCTGTGTACTGCTCATGCCGAACTAGACTCTGCTTTACAGAGCAACCTGAGGAACCATTGTCTCTCAGGACCTTCACAGGAATGTCTCCCACAAACCCTGGCTGAACAAGGAAGGCACTGTCACCTGTGGGAGGGCCTGTGGAGGAAGCAGCTAGCCACTGATAAGGCTGCTGAATAAATGATGTGGCAAACATGGTGCCCTGTGAATTAGATACTTGAGGGGTCGTACTCACTGCCTGGGGAGATGGAGCATTGGCCATCTGTGGAGGGATGTTCACTGTTGCGGAGGGACTAGTGAACTGCGGGGAAGTACCTGTACTGCGAGGGATGACACCACCGTGCTGCTGCAGAGGAATGAAAGCTGTGTTCGCCTCCTGCCTCCAATACACTTGAGCTGGTGGTGAAAAGGACAGTCCCGACGGTCAGTTGCGTGGCTGCTGCTGCTGCTGGTTAGGCTACTTGTTGTACTGCTTCCACTCAGGTTTCTGAGTGTTTTGCCCATGGTCCTTCTGCGGTTTTGGACCTTGGCCATTATTCTGAGAACGGCCTTGTTGCTGGGGTTCAGTCTGAGATGGTTTCCCAGATTTATCAGGTTTCCTGTTCCAGGTATGCTGCTTGCAAGTTTGATACCCATATGCAGTAAAGAATGCGTCAGCCTTCTTCACCATTTGGCTGGCATCTCTTGCCTGGCAGATCTTAAGCTGAGCCATAAGTTCAGTAGGCCACGACTTTTCCAGCTGCGTGCGCAGCATAAGGTCAATTATCCCCTCACGCGTGGAAGGAGTTTCATCTTTCTCCATCCACTCATCTAAGTAAGCAGTAAGCCGGTCAAGAAACTGAACGGCAGTCTCTTTATCCTGTAAATGCGCCCTCATGAACTGACTCTTGGCGTCGTCAACTGTGACCGTACACTTTGACGAGTGCGGCCTTCATCATCTCATATGTAAGATTGTCTCCCCGAATTCTGTGGAGAATATCGAGGGCAGGGCCCTCAAACAGGCTAAGAAACTGAAGCCGCTTAGCTGCATTATCCAGCTGGTAAAGTTGAGCCATGTCTTCCAAACGAGCTATGTATGGCTCGATTCACTCACCTTCCTTGTATGGGGGAAGCTTGATGTGTGGGGTCACCATAATATGTGCAGGGATAGCGCTCATGGAGCTCGGGCCAGCTGCACCATATGTGTCTGAAGCCAAGGAATCTCGCTTGAGGTTCAAGATTTCAATTTCATGTTTTTCGCGTGCTTCTCGCTTGGCACGTTCGTGTTCTCGTTGTTCTCGCTCATGTTCTGACTCGAGTTTGCGTTGTTTTTGCTCGTGTTCTAACTCAAGTTCGTGTTGTTTTCGCTCATGTTCTTGTTCTCTCTCGCATTCCTCGCCATCTTTTTCGCGTTCCTCACGCTGAATTCAACGCTCTTCATGAGCATCATTCTCCCGTTGCTGTTTGTAATTAAACCGAGAGAGGACAAAGTCCTTAATTTCAGTTGGGTTTGCAAGACCCATATCTTTGGCTTCCTGTACATAGACGCTGGTGGACATGATGCTAACTCAATCTAAGTAAACTAGCGATTCAGTACTGACTGCAATTTTTTCAGAGAAAGATGTCAATAATCGAGAATAAAGAATATAGGCACAGGTTAGTGTTGACCAGTTTTATCTAATTAAACTGGTAAAGAAAGAAAATTAAACAAACAACTGACTGTGAAAACTATTTTGTAAATTAATAAAAAAGAATCAATAATCACCAGTAGGGTAGTGCCTCTAGACTTTAATGATAAATACCTAAGTATGAACGAGCGAGTATTATCTCGTGAATAGCTTTAGAGCTAGGAGTTAATATCCTGGAATGAGGTCACCAACTGTCACGGGGTTTTTAATGTTAATCCAATAGTAAAGAATAATTATTCAATAATACTGAGAGCAGGACAATGAATTGTCTTGTGAAAATCAAGCAATGATTACTTTATTCTGGCTTGCTTCGCCAATTCTCTAAGGATAAGAATTTATAAACTTTCTCAACAGTACACAGCAGAGACTAATTCCTCACGATTGCTGTTAGTTAATACTGTTAGCCTCTGGAGAAAGTGACTTCACCCCTGACAATCAATAACTGATGCTATTAATGATAATAGATTCTTGCTGATGCATTAACTCCTGGTTGCACAACGGATTTTAGTTAATAAAAAGAACTGGCCTAAGTACCAGTTATGAATAGCAAAGCATTTATGCAAGCTAGGAGGTGCAACTAGAATAAGCTTAATATGGAAAATAACACACGAGTTTACATTACATTAAGTTCGAGAAAAAGAACTGTTATATTTACCGATTACAAAGAAATAAATTTACGTTACATTTCAAAATGATTTCAAAATAAGGAGATCGCACTCACTCGCTCAATCAAAAGCTAACTCTTAAGCCTAGGAAAACGAAAAGAAAGACTGGTCAGAAAAGTGGACAAAGCGGATGACTGGGTGTCGTTACTGAGGAAGGACACTGCACACGCTGAGTCTCTCGCCAATCACACTAGGTGGAAATTCAGGAACTGGACAACAACGGCACTGCTACGCTCTGGGCCCAACCTGCTTTCATGGCACTCAAACCTTGATTGACTTCAAATCGTGGGAAAGAGGCAACTGTCCAGCCGCATTGCTAACGGCTAAAATGAGCGAAACACGCCCATAATAAATCGCTCAGCAGAAGTGCTAATGTCTCGCACAAAGACGATCATTTATGACACAGTGAAAAATTGTTCTGAAAACACTCCCGACCGGGTGAATACATAGCGGTTAAACTGAACGATAAACACTGGGATTCCACTAGAGTTCGCGGTTTCCCACCAAATGATGTCACGAGCCGACTCGTGACAAACACACAAACATATCACCCAATAATTTTAGCTTTCTCTAAAGTAAGATATATGAAACGGGAGATTTTCCTACCATTATACGTAATCACCTCTTAAAATTATATGTTTGCTTTTCACTATAAAACACGTACCTTGATTATACTTAAAATTTTATCCAGTTAAATCTTACTCACCTCCACTACAGCTGTAATAATTCTGTCTAGAGCATCCTTGTATGGTGCATCATGTGGTATAGGCCAGGCTATCATATAAATAACGATTCTTTCCCTCCCTGTATACAGTGGTACCGTTCCATCGGCTTCCATATAGCGTCTGACAATCACCCGCTGCAGGTTCGGACAGGAGTTGACATGTGCACGTCTGAAATATTCCATGTACTAATTATTCTTTTGTGCAACATTCACCTCAGAACTACTAAAACCACCGATAGGCAGAGCCTCAAACAACAATATTTACTTCCTGGTAGGGCAAACTGATTTGCTTTAGGTAAATCAGCTACAAACACTTTAAAACTAGTGAAAATCAACCATACCCATTTGAATGCCACTGTCCCAGGGCCTTACCTGACATAGCTATTTCAGGAGTGTGAAAGGTATTTAGCAAAAGGTAAGGATGTGTTTTGGACGTTCATGGATTTAGAGAAAGTGTATGATAGAAAACGTTAGGAGAAACACGTTGAAGTGGTTTGGTCATGTGGAGAAGATGGAGAGTGAGAGACTGATGAGGAGAGTGTATGTGAGGTGGAGGAGGAAAGGGGGAGGGGAAGGCCAAGGATGAGATGGAGGGATGGAGTGGAGAGGTATATGAGGGAAGGGTGCGTGAGCTGGGAGCAGGGCAGTGAATTGGCGGGGGACACGGTGAAGTGGAGGCGATTTGTTTGTGGCCAACCCTTACGGGATTAAGGCGTCTGGCGAAGATAGATAGATAGATAGTATGATAGAACTGATAGAGAGGCTTTGTGGACTATTTTAAGATTGTATGGACTTGATGGTAGGTTACTAAAAGGAGTGAAAAGTTTTTATGTAAATAGTAAAGCGCGTGTAAGAGTGGGAAATACTGTGAGTGATTGGTATATGTGTGTGTGTATATATATATATATATATATATATATATATATATATATATATATATATATATATATATATATATATTTTATATATATATATATATTTATATATATATATATATATATATATATATATATATATATATTATATATATATATATATATATTTTATATATATATATATATATTTTATATATATATATATTTTATATATATATATATATATATATATATATATTATATATATATATATATATATATATATATATATATATATATATATATATATATATATATATATATATATATATACATGAATTAATTACAGTGTTTAAAAGGCCATGTTTGAGACTCCCCAGTGCAGGAGCACAGATTTTCACTTATCTGTGCCACTCATCTGTCAAAGCACACCTTTACTCATCCCTCTTCCGCACACTATCACTTTAAGTTTTTCGTCCTTTAATTCTCTGTCTGTCTGTCTATCCACATCCCTTTCCCATGTTTGAAAAAATATACCAAGAGCTCTTATACACGTTACCCAATGGTGAATGCACCCCTCTCACCCTACGTCTCATCTTTTCTACATCTGATCCTCCCCTGTGTCCTCTCTCTCTCTCTCTCTCTCTCTCTCTCTCTCTCTCTCTCTCTCTCTCTCTCTCTCTCTCTCTCTCTCTCTAAATGTGGCAGTTTTAGACGTTTAGATATTTATCAGGTACATTAAGTAAACAACTGATGATTTTTATATAAATAAGAGCAATTCCTAAAACTACAACATTTTGTTTCGTTACTCAGAGGTTTTGGTATAAGGAAAAAGTAAATTGAACAGGGAGGCATGTGGATTTCGTAATCGTGAACCATGGGTGTTTTACTAACTCGTGCATTAGTAACAAGTGTGAAACCATTTTGATCTTTACTATGCACAGAATAATATTCTAATGTCTCACTGGATGACATCGGACTTAGGTTTCAATATCTGTGTATCTTTTTAAAAGTCAATATTAAAATCACAAATCCTCCTCCCCAGCCAAGTTATGACATGACCTGTTGACTAAGCAATGTTAAAGTATTCCTTACACAGTCTTGTAATTACTACTGTGGCTAACCACTGCGAAAAATACTTGTCCAACCTACCAGTGTTCACCTAAAAGTAAAAAAAAAAGGAGAAATAATTCTATCTATCTATATACCTAGGCTGCTTCCCCCAAGGAAAGGGAGGTAGCCGAGACAGGACGACTCACTCCCAGTTTACTCATCCACTCAACACATTCATTTGCATCTTAGCCCCAAGGGGAGAAAGGACAGATCCTCACCGAACCACACCGCACGAGGGTCAACTGCGCAGTACAATCAGTGACATCCGCAGCAGGGCCCGACAGCAGAGCTGGTTTACCTCTCCCACATCATAATGGAACCATACCCTTACCTGCACCTGACCTGATCAGCTGATTAGACCGAATGTGGGAGAATATCCCATCAGGGCTGCATCATCATTTATTCATTCACAAATTCTCTCCAGTCATTTCTATCATGCACAGCCACTCTTCCTTGCTCAACAGACATCCCTTTCACATCCAACCCTCTCTTCACACTGTCCATACATCCTATTCATGGTCTTCCTCTAAGCCTTACACCTCTCACATCAGATCTAGTTATCTTTTTCACCAATCGCTCATTATCCATTCTCTCCATATGCCCAAATCATCACAACACCCTCTTCTCAACTCGATCCGCCATCCCCTGCACAACTCCAGTTCTCCTTCGCACTTCATCATTTCTCACTCTATCCATATGTGTTACTCCACACATACCTCCTCACACACCTCATCTCCATTACATTCAAACTTTTCCTCTCTGCAACACCCATATTCCATGTTTCAGCCCCATATAACGCAATTGGTACCACAACAACGTCATACATCCAGTCTAAGCAAACGACATCTAAACACTTTTTACATTCCTCCCAGCATAGCCTTTCCTACTTCAGTCATTCTAAACTTCACTTCTACATCTATTTCTCCATCCACAGCAACATGTGACCCTAAATACTTAAAACACCCTATCTCCTCAAGCAACTCACCATTCAAAACTCTATTCATCCTCCTACCGTCTACCAATCTCGTACACTTCATCACTTTACCCTTATTCTCATTAACTTTCATAATCCTCCTTTCACACACCCCTCCAAACTCCTCTACCAACTGCCTTAATCACTCCTCTGAATCAGCAACCAGTGCAGTATCATCCGCAAACAGCAGGTGATTCAGATTCCAATCTCGACCATCAACATTCACCAGACTCAGACCTCCACCTAACACTCTTGCATTCACCTCGCTTACAACATCTTTCATATAAATGCTAAACAACCAAGGCGATATATATATATATATATATATATATATATATATATATATATATATATATATATATATATATATATATATATATATATATATATATATATATATATATATATATATATATATATATATATAGCAACGGCTATACCACGTTGAGTACACCGCTTCCCGTCCGATCAGTGAAGTTAAGCAACGTTGGGTCTGGTTAGTACTTGGATGGATGACCGCCTGGGAACACCATATGCTGTTGGCATCCCAACGTGTCAAGTGGGGTTCGTGGAGGATTAGTGCACCTCCACGTAAAACAATTAACTCTAAACCCTTGGCCACCACGTCTGGGATACATGGCGTTCTGGCAATGAATGA
>NC_137003.1:26305716-26308216 GCF_032717465.1 Coenobita brevimanus
CTAAAATCAAGCAATGATTACTTTATTCTGGCTTGCTTCGCCAATTCTCTAAGGATAAGAATTTATAAACTTTCTCAACAGTACACAGCAGAGACTAATTCCTCACGATTGCTGTTAGTTAATACTGAAAGTAGCCTCTGGAGAAAGTGACTTCACCCCTGACAATCAATAACTGATGCTATTAAAGCCAGTAATAGATTCTTGCTGATGCATTAACTCCTGGTTGCACAACGGATTTTAGTTAATAAAAAGAACTGGCCACAGTACCAGTTATGAATAGCAAAGCTTGTTATGCAAATAGGAGGTGCAACTAGAATAAACTTAATATGGAAAATAACACACGAGTTTACATTACATTAAGTTCGAGAAAAAGAACTATTATATTTACCGATTACAAAAGAAATAAATTTACGTTACATTTCAAAATGATTTCAAAATAAAGGAGATCGCACTCACTGCGCTCAATCAAAAGCTAACTCTTAGCACCTAGGAAAACGAAAAGAAAGACTGGTCAGAAAAGTGGACAAAGCGGATGACTGGGTGTCGTTACTGAGGAAGGACACTGCACACGCTGAGTCTCTCCCCAATCACACTAGGTGGAAATTCAGGAACTGGACAACAACGGCACTGCTATGCTCTGGGCCCAACCTGCTTTCATGGCACTCAAACCTTGATTGACTTCAAATCGTGGGAAAGAGGCAACTGTCCAGCCGCATTGCTAACAGCTAAAATGAGCGAAACACGCCCATAATAAATCGCTCAGCAAAGATGCTAATGTCACGCACAAAGACGATCATTTATGACACAGTGAAAAATTGTTCTGAAAACACTCCCGACCGGGTGAATACATAGTGGTTAAACTGAATGATAAACACTGGGATTCCACTAGAGTTCGCGGTTTCCCACCAAATGATGTTACGAGCCGACTCGTGACAAACACACAAACATATCACCCAATAATTTTAGCTTTCTCTAAAGTAAGATATATGAAACGGGAGATTTTCCTACCATTATACGTAATCACCTCTTAAAAGTATATGTTTGCTTTTCACTACAAAACACGTACCTTGATTATACTTAAAAGTTTATGCAGTTAAATCTTACTCACCTCCACTACAGCTGTAATAATTCTGTCTAGAGCATCCTTGTATGGTGCATCATGTGGTATAGGCCAGGCTATCGTATAAATAACGATTCTTTCCCTCCCTATATACAGTGGTACCGTTCCATCGCCTTCCATATAGCGTCCGACAATCATCCGCTGCAGGTTCGGACAGGAGTTGAGATGTGCACGTCTGAAATAATCCATGTACTAATTATTCTTTTGTGCAACACTCACCTCAGAACTACTAAAACCACCGATAGGCAGAGCCTCAAACAACAATATTTACTTCCTGGTAGAGCAAGCTGATTTACTTTAGGTAAATCAGCTACAAACACTGCCCAATTAGTGAAAATCAACCATACCCATTTGAATGCCACTGTCCCAGGGCCTTACCAGACATAGCTATTTCAGGAGTGTGAAAGGTATTTAGCAAAAGGTAAGGATGTGTTTTGGACGTTTATGGATTTAGAGAAAGTGTATGATAGAAAACGTTAGGAGAAACACGTTGAAGTGGTTTGGTCATGTGGAGAAGATGGAGAGTGAGAGACTGACGAGGAGAATGTATGTGAGGTGGAGGAGGAGAGGGGGAGGGGAAGGCCAAGGATGAGATGGAGGGATGGAGTGGAGAGGTATATGAGGGAAGGGTGCGTGAGCTGGGAGCAGGGCAGTGAAATGGTGGGGGACGGGGCGAAGTAGAGGCGATTTGTTTGTGGCCACCCCGTACGGGATTAAGGCGTCTAGCGAAGATAGATAGATAGATAGATAGTATGATAGAACTGAAAGAGAGGCTTTGTGGACTATTTTAAGATTGTATGGACTAGATGGTAGGTTACTAAAAGGAGTGAAAAGTTTTTATGTAAAAAGTAAAGCGCGTGTAAGAGTGGAAATAGTGTGAGTGATTGGTATATGTGTGTGTGTGTGTATATATACATATATATATATATATATATATATATATATATATATATATATATATATATATATATATATATATATATATATATATATATATATATATATATATTTATATATATATATATTTATATATATATATATATATATATATATTATATATATATATATATATATATTATATTATATATATATATATATATATATATATATATATATATATATATATATATGAGATTAAATTACAGTGTTTAAAAGGCCATGTTTGAGATTCCTCCCCAGTGCAGGAGCACAGATGGATTTCACTTATCTGTGCCACTCATCTGTCAAAGCACACCTTTACTCATCCCACTTCCGCACACTATCACTTTAAGTTTTCGTCCTTTAATTCTCTGTCTGTCTGTCTGCTATCCACATCCCTTTTCCCGTTTGAAAAAATATACCAAGAGCTCTTATACACGTTACCCAATGGTAGGGCCACCC
>NC_137003.1:26318216-26344901 GCF_032717465.1 Coenobita brevimanus
TTCTGCACATTGTCCTCTTAATGTTTGTTCCCCATGGGTTAGGAGTTATATCATTTACGTCTATTTTCCCTCTTCCCTATGATGGATTTATATAACATAATCATGTCTTCTTTACTTTGCTCTTCTCTCTGTATTACTGGAAGGTCTAGTTTTTCTAGTCTTTTCTTAATAGAGATTATGTCTCCTTAAACTTTGTGCACGTTTTGTAGAGCTTCCTTGAAAATCTTTTCTTCAATCTTGTATGTTGCTAGGGAGTAGATGTGGATTCCAGACTACTGTTGCATACTCAAGAGTTGGTATGATGAATGAATAATGTTATTATCTTTCTCAGCATATCTTTATATATATATATATATATATATATATATATATATATATATATATATATATATATATATATATATATATATGAATTTCTACCCTAATATTAGTCAGCATTAGTAAATTCAACTGATAATCACTCCTAAATTGTCTTTCCTTTTCTGATGGGTGATAAAAGTTAAGAATTTGAAGAGCACCACCCATCTGTGAAATGATTAACACTATTAATCATTAAATTTTGATACCTCAAAACTAACATCATATCTCCCTTAAAAAAAAAAAAACACACATAACCTTTGAAAGAAATTAAAATTAACGAAAAACTCGGCTTTTCTGCTGTTGTTTGTATGTTCTGGTTTGTCTTATTGTCTGCTAGTACAAGGCTTGAAATGCTTTTCTCCAGAATTGCTTTAGCAGCGTTAACAAGCTGATCCTGCAAATATAATTGCTTTAACACTTATATCAATACTACAAAATGGTTATTGGATCGCAATATGTGTATTTTCAAACGCATAGACAGGGATGCATTAATGTACTTAAATCAAGAATTGTAGTAAAAGTGATTAAAGACGGTTTCGTAGAATACTTAACATTTTTATTTCAAAAATTAAAACACTCAGTTAAGTGGCATGGAAAGAACTCTCCTTATGAAGATGCCAGAATTGCTCAGGAGGCTTTGCTGGAATTTCTCATATTCTAGTGCTTTGATTGCGTTAAACTCGCTCCTCCTGCCCAGGTACGATTGATTAGGGCCTCTCCAAACCTTCCTATGTAATTCTCCATCCTTCTCTTCCCACTGGGCAGGGTCACCTGGACTCGAAGAAAGGGATCGACTTTAGAGCAGAAGTGTGGTAGGCTCTGTAGCAAACTGGAATCTCCAGCCTCATCCTCTACTGCTTGTCCTTGTCACTCAGTTGGATCCACAAGGAATTGCTTAACTTTCTCTAACTGTCAGCAAAAGGGCCACCACTAGATTTTGAGTTTTTCTAGCATGTCCAATCGCTTTCCTTTCATTTCTTCTGAGCCATTTCCTGCTTTTGCTCTGCTTTCCTCTCTCAATTTTTCCATCGTGTATTTATTTCAGTTGAGTTCGACCTCCCTTTTAGCTTGGCTGCTCCTTTGAAACTCTCTAAAGGAATTTGGAATTTGTCTGGCCCTTAGTTCCTGGCTCTTCTGTGATAAAATGATCTGCTGACTGCATGTCAATGCTGCCTAACTTTTCTCAGTCTGTAGTCCTAACTTTGCCACATTGCTTCCTCCATGCCAATGTTGTGCATTGAGGATTTCATCGATGTCACTTGCCTGGTCGCTCATGGGGTAGTCCATTGGGGAAGGCCTCCTCATCTATGACATAGTCCCTCCTCTGCCTGGCTAGAACAGTTACTGCATGTGGCAGGCAGCATTAGGTTGGTCAGCTTCTTTCACCTCCTTTAGGGTGTTCTTAAGCTGCAACTGAGTCAGACACGGAGTTCATTGACTTTGTACTTGTAGTTCTTTTCACACCAATGAAGAGATCATCAGACACCCCAGGGTATTCAGGCTTTGTAAATCTCGTAAAGTCGTCACTGATGGGCTGTCCCAAAGCTGCGCAGTGCCGTGTTGTAGAACCTCTCTGAGCTTAGTATAGGTGAGTGCCTTTTCTGCTGTTGCCCTGGACATAGAAGGGTTCCACCGAGTGCACACTCTCCAGGCAGGCAAACATACCATGAGGATGTCTCTGATATAGGAAGTTCCAAATACTTCTCTGACCAGGCAGGCTAGGCAGTTGCTATGTGAAGATTCTGCTTTCAGAAACTCTGCCATGTGGTCATAATTGCATATTAACCCCTTAACCGCACATCTTGCTTTACGTGACTCTCGGGAGCACAGAGCATCATACCCGAGGTGTCACTTTTGTGCATTCTGTGTTATTTAGTGAATCTGCTCTGGAGGCTTTCAAGTGGTGGTCACTTGTATCATCATCAGTACTACCAGTGTCCAGCTATAAACGTCAGTTCTGCTAATGTCACCTGTACTCCATTTCACTGTTATAATTAGCCATTGTGTTTCCTTCCCTGTTCTCTGACTTCCTTCCTCATATCTTAACTCTCCTCCATTACCCTCTCACTCCTGCCTGACCTGCTCTAACAGCTGCTGCTACAAATCCTGGACGGATTTTTCCCACTCATTTTATCCATTGAATTGTGCCTTTGCCTTATTCTTATGCTAAAAATAATATATAAAAGAAAGAGAAAATGGTAATTGATACTGCCATACATCTGGAATGGGTTAATTATCACAGCAACACCTCATATGTGCACTCATTCACTAATTTTCTTGTATTTTATTTCCTTGAAATATGCTGCATATGACCTGTTCTCATGAATAAAGTATATATATAAAAAAGGAAGGGGAGAAGCCTAAGTGATATTTATATTCACCTGGAACTACCTAATAAATTATGTATTGTCTAGATTTCCTGCCAATCATTTCATAGCATATATATTATTGCAGCTGTCACCATGCTGACATTGGCAGTCCTTCACTTGCCCCCTGCCCCTAGGCTGTGCACAGTATTCAGCTTACTGTCATCTTTCAAGGTGAAACCACGTCGGATTCACGCCTGTCCAATTCACGCCGCTTTTTAGCCCCATGCAAAGGGCCCTGTGACCTCTACTCCTACTAAACCTTGTGTGTAGGGGTAAAGCATAACTGACCTTCTGTGAGAATATGAACTGGCTAATGTATCAATGATAATGATGGACAGAGTCTACGATCTTTCTGTTTGACTCTAAAATAGCGCAGAGTGTTATATAAATAATGTACATATTTATGTGTGTAAACAGCAAGGCTGAAAGCAATGAATGTAAATATAATTGAACAGTGGAAAATTAGTTTAATAAATTACTGCAAAAATGACAGTGCATAACAGTGTAAATAAAAATAGAAATGTAAATAATGTAAAGAAAATAGAGAATGTGAGTAGAAATGTAAATAAGTAGTAATATAAGAATGACGAGTAGTATATACACGGAGTAATGAAAGTAAAAGTGAAAAAGTTTCAGACTAAAGCATGTATGAATACTGTGGGTTTGAAAGCGAAAGTGAAGCAGCTTTGCTCTACACGCTAGTAAACAGAAAGTAGAAAGTGAAATGCCTGTGCAGTAACAAACTACTAGTATTGAAAGAAACTTATAGATGAATATTGTATATATAAATAAATGTAATAAAGTACTAGGAATTATAAAGTGTGAGTGTGTTTATAACAATAAAATAGGTAGCAGCTTCACCTCAAGAATACCCATCTAGGGAACCAGCATGGAGAGGGGAAAGCTCATGTGCTCGTAATGATTTACATTGCTTTTTTTTTTTTTGGAATATGGATTCCAAACTACTTTAAAAATTCATAGGATAGTGTTTGTGAAGTTATAATATCAGGCAATGGCAACCATATTGTAGGGTATCAGGAGAGTGTAAAGTGGAGACTTCGTTACCCAGTTTCCGAAGAAGTCTCCACATGTTCCCACGGTTATTACTCGAAAGACTCAACAAACATCCTAGGGGGAAGCCATGAGCAAAGGTATGTACGTGCACATATTTTTAATTTTAACATTCTAGGACTAATAACTGATTTTTGGCAACATGATTTTTTTTAAAAAGTCAGTCGGCTTTAAGCATTGGAATATCCTCGCAGACGCACATAGGAGGCGCAAAATATCCTCGCTGTAGGAGTTAAGACTGCTGCTGCCCTGGAGAGGCACCCAAACCTGCTATCTTTGTAGGGAAAAACAGGATACTGGATACACGCCTTTGCTGCAGGAAGACAAAGAATTCCTTGTGGCAGCGTGCCAAGGCTTGCATGAAAATGCATGAGCCACCAGCTTGAGGCACATGTCCAGTAAGCTTGCCCCAGACAGACTAGTAATGTTATTGCTGTCTACATCCAGATCGACCATGAAATCCCTTCATAACCTGCTCCATCTTCATATCTGCCTTCACCAGCCTCATGACCTTAGTCATGACAACTTCTGCTGAACCCGTAGTATGTGAGTGCCACAAGAATTACTGGGTCCTGCTGGTACTTTGTTTCCAGGTCGTACATCTCTGCCAGCAGCTCTGAAAGAAGCCCTTGTTGTGCTTTTGTGCTATCTGTCATCAAATGGGGATCTACAAGCTTATACACGTCCTCTGCTCTGAGCTCCTCTGACAGGATGCCAGTATCTCAAAATCCCATATCCACCTGCACTGCAATATCCTCAGTTGTCTCTCATTAAATTGGCAGCATAGGTAGAGGAAATGGGCTGTCACCACCTACATGCAGCCCTTGCACTCCATGACTTGCTGGCGCGACACCTTTCTTTGTGGTACTGTCTGGATGCGTGGGTAATCATCGTTACCCTTCTGTTTCTCCTCCTTAAGCTTCTGCCCACAGCTAGCGTGTGCATAACCTCTGAGCCTCACCTGCTTTGCTGCAGAGCTGTCCTTATGTTCCTGTTGATTGGCACTGTATCTAAGTCAAAGATCTCATCACGTTCTTGAGGGGCTGTTCCATCTTCTTCAAAACAATGTGGTGCCAACCTTCAACAACAGCTTAGCTCGATTCAATAACTGAAAGTCCCTTTCCTGAGAGCTTGGCCACAGTTTGGTAAAACTTATCGCATACTTTTTCTCTCTGAAACTCGGATGTGCTGAAATTTCTTGCGGTAGCAGATCATTTGTGTCTGCTCTCTGACAACATCCTTGGAAGAACTTTCTTCGTTCATTAGCTTGGGGTCAGCTGCAACCTCACCTCTTCGTGTCCTCGTTTTCTTGTGTGCTCAATCTCACAGATCTCGTTGTCGCTTTTGGACTCGGTTCTCTTGTCTCTTCGTCACTGCTGCTGGTGGGAATCTCACCAGCTTCAAGAATATCAGTGACGTCTTGGTCAAGGGTCTTGTACACTGGAACTGCTGGTCTCTTTATCCTCCTGTATTCATCCTGTCTCTCTCTCAGCCTTTGGGGCTCTCGTTGTACTTTGGTACCACACAGAGTCCACATCTCATGTGACAAAACACCTTCCTGCACTCCATCTTCAGGTCGTCATAATACTTATATTCCATATTACTCATGCTCACTCCAACCACTCCTGCTCTAGATGTTGCTGCCACGCAGGGTCCTCTGCATATGTGTCAAAGAGCTCACACTTTCTATCAAATAACATCTCATATATTGCCTGACAGCTTTTGAGTTTCCTTCCCTTTCTGTCCATATCTCTTTCTGCCTTCACTAAACTGTTTCCTGTGGTTCTCTACCCTCCTCTGGATGGTGCTTCAAGGACACACAGAACATGGTATCATGATAGTACTTAGCGTAGATCTGCTTCGCCATTATCCCGTACCTCCATGTCAACAGTCACTCTTGCCAATGCCCACTACCTCCAAGTGGTACTTTAGCATACCTATTGAACACTCCAGCACTGTGGGCAGTTTTGTTGGTGGCTGAACAGTATTTGGATGAAGAAAAGTCACTTATCAGCATCATATTCTTTAGCACCAGATCTAGTTCTTTGGCATGGATCGGGGTTTACTACTGCTAGCCATTGCTGTATCTTAACATAGTTTTTTATGCTTGTTTTATCACCGCCAAACTCGGTTGACTTCTCCAAAAACAATAGAAAATGAAAAAATCTATCGTCAATCACAGTAAACTTTCTGCTGTACTCGTTTTGCTTATCAGAATCAGTTTTGTGGCAATAACTTACAGGATTTTATACTCATTTACAAGTATTTCTTTGCAATGACCATCTGTGATATTTTAGTGATATTAGTCCATATAAAATATTTTTAAATATAATTAAATTGCTCAGGGTATATGCTTGTGTATGAAAGTATTACACTTCAGTGAGTGTGGAGTCAATATACAGTGTACCAAATTGATCCAAATGAGCAATTCTATCACTTTCATACCTACTGTCCGACAGTGTGTATTAATGTCAATTCTGTTGTGTGTGTGTGTGTGTGTGTGTTTTCATGCTACATATCCACTTCCTATGCAGATATCTCTAGAATGACCCAGTGCATCACTCTCTCAAGTGGGCGTTATCATATTTCAAAATTTTTGTTTTCTTAGCCCAATTATCCCCTCACATTTTTCACTATGTGTGTAGGGGTTAACCACTCCTAACATATAGTCCCAATCTGGGTTTTTTTCCAATTTTACCAAATTTTATTACAGTTGACATTTGTCCACACCGAATCTCCTTTTGCCATCTATTGCTCAATTCATGAAGCTTACTAATCTCCTATGTGTAGCACTCGCTCAATTGGTAGAGAGTTGGTCTGCAGTCCTAACGGACCGAGGTTCAAAATTCCCGCTGGGCCAGGGAACAATTTGAAGTGTGATTCTGAATTTCATAAATATCAGACTTTTACTGTTTCTCTACCATAGAGACCCATACAGCCGACATGTTGTAAAAATACCCCTGCTAATACCAATACACCAGTCCTGTAGGAGACAGTAGCCTCTAGCATGTATTCAATATGGACGGTGGGTGTTAGCATAAAGTGGTAACATGTTGAGTGCGGTGGCCATGAGGAGGACTACTGGGCCCTGAAAACAGGCTGTGAAGCCTATGCCCAGAGTCGATCACCATCATTAAAAAAAAAATAACAGCTCCATTCACCAAGAGTCTGTGTTTGTAGTTTCCCTCTGTATTTTTGCATCCTCAGGAAACATATTTGGGTAGCTGCCATTTTGTGTTTTAAATAACAGAACAGAGGAAGGAAAAATAAATATTTAAGTAGTTTCTATTTCATTTTTATATATATACTAAAAACACAATTGGTGCCAGCAATGAGGCATGTGGAACCTCCAGCTTGTCATTTCTCTCCATGAGGAATGATTTCTCCCTAGCATTGCTCTCGCTTCCCTCTTACAGAGAAAATCTTGGATCCAGTTGTACAGATTACCTTGGATTCCTCCTTGGTGGTACAGTTTCCATGAAAGTCTTTTGTGTGGTACTCTGTCAAATGCCGTCTTGAAATCTAAACCTATATGCTGTCTACCCAGCCATCTCTTTTCTGCATTATTTCTGCACCTCTATCAGTGTAACTTAATGGGTTAGTAACACATAATTTCTCTCCCTTTCTAAAAAAAATTGTCTTCCCGTTGTCATATTGTGTTTTTCCAGGTGATTTTCCCAAATAAGCTTCAAATCAGTTTCTTTCTGACATCTCTAAGCTTCCGATGCTGAGTAAAGTTGATACTGGTAAGTAGTTAAGTGGACTTTGTCTATTTTCTTTTTTGAAAAGAGGGAAAATATTTTCTTTCTTCCAAATATCAGGAAGTTTTTCCTTGTCTTAAGGATTCTCTGATTATTAAATGTACGATTGCTAGCACTTTTGGCACATTCTTGTAATACCCAACATGAAATCTCATCAGGGCCAATTGCTTTTCCCTTGTCCTAATTTACTCATGTCTTCCTGGACCTCTTTGTTTAGTTATACGTGTATTTGTTAATATATGTGAGAAATGTTTGATCGTTTTCATCTCTCGCAAATCTACTTGCACTTTAGTAAAAACTGATCGAGAAATTTTTTTTGTTTTAGTACTTCACAAACATTTTTCCAGTGATACAGATTTACCCTTCTCCACGATGGATTGAATTTTATGTTTAACTTTGCTTTCCTTCGTATGTAGCTGTAAAATACCTTTGGCTGATCAGTTCTTGTATTCACAATGTCTTCCTCAAACTACTCTTTGGAGCTTTCTATCCATATCCTCGTACAAGTATAATCACTTCTTGCCTGCCTTTGTAGTTGTTGTATGCTCTTTTTCACTTTTATGTCATCTGGCTCTGATCCACAGCAAATCTCTTTTCTCTCTCTTCTGCATTTTTGCAATCAGTATTAAACCACTTCTTTATCCTTATTTCCATTTTGTGAAATGGGACATAATTCTGGACTCCTGTTTCCTAAAATTCAAAGACTTTTTCTACATATAACATTTATATCATTCTCCTCTCAACTCCTTTTCCACAATCTATATCTTTCAAAGTACTTCTTTTGGTCATGATAGTTGCCTTTTTTGTAGTTTCTTAGCCTCATTTTTCAATTTACATTACCTCTAACTATATTATATGCAATCTTGAATATGTAATCTAAGCTATCAAATGGACGCTTTTGCCAGCGGCGAATGGGAAGTGGCAGATTATATTGTTAATCAATTTATTTTACTTTTGCCTGGTAAATATGAGATCTAATGATTAGCGGTCTTCTGGTCCCCTCTTTTTCTGGTTGTTCTCCTTTACATTTTGTGTTAGAAAAATTTCTGCCTATAAGATCCAAAAGCTTTGGATCTAAACAGCTTTCATGGATTTTTACATCTACAGTATTCCAGTGTATATTTGTTAAAATCTCCCCAATAGTATAATTCTTTCAGATTTGTCTTTCGTTCTGTATAGTAGGGTTTCTGCAAACTCTCTGAATTGTCTTCTCTGCCAGTTCTGTCTATTCACCCCTTATCCCATAATAATGTTTTTCTTCTTGGGTGGCATATATAAATTTTCCACAATTATTATCCCGCTCTGATGAACTAATTCTCTATTGCAATTTATTCTACTTGTGAGGGTATGTCTATTTCTAGCTCTTTTTACTTGGAGTCTTTTCTCTGTTAGTATCATAACTCACTCCCTCCACCTTTATTTTCATTTGTCTCTTTGCCAAATATTGTACTCATCCAAATTTAAAGAGTCGTTTGATATCCTTGAGGTTAATTTTGTTTCTGTTAGACACACAAGAAGAGGTTCATCTATGATATAGTCTTTCATTTCTAATAATTTGGATACCATTTCATCTACATCAAGCTTAGCCATATTGTTCACATATTTGACATTAGTTGAATCTATCATCTTACTTTTATTTAGTCCCTGCATATTTATGTGCCATTGTTTTTTTACTTGCAATCCTACTACTTTTACAAAAAAATACTTTTCAATCTGATCTTGCATCATTCTTTCTTTTGTTTCTTCCCTTTTTTCCATTAGTAATCCCCATTCCTCTTGTTAGGCACCTTTTCATCCACACTGTCTTTTTTTGCACTCTTTTTTTGATTCCTTACGTTAGTTACTTGCATTTTCTAATACCTCTTTTACAATTGGTCACACTTTGGAAGGTTACTTTCAGATGCCTTAACTTGTTTCTCTCATATTTCCCTAATCTCTTAAATTCCTCTACATACTTCTCACAGATTTCCTCTGAAACTAGTCATTGATATATTAATTATATGTACCATCTCCTTGTTACTCTCTTAAGTAGATTTCTATTCCTTATTTCTTCTTGAACTTTACCAGCATGAGTGACTATAGATTTGTTAATTCCGGCCGTTTTCTTTTATCAGCCTTGTTTTTCATAATGTCTTCTTCTACTTCTCATGTATCATGTCTTTTGCCTGAGCATTGTTTTTTAGATCTTGACTTGTTTTGGCTCACTTTTGCCCATGTATTTTGTAACTTCCTCTTGTGTAATTTCTCATCATTCATTTTCATTGGCCTGATTTATCTTCACATCAATGTTTCTGTTTTGCTCTATCAGATTACGTGCTTGTCTAATTATGTCTATCATTATTGTACTCCTTCAGAACTCTTTTTTGGGTGACTACTGTATTTCCCATTTCAGATTAAATTTGCGTCCTCAAAGTGTCTACCTATCAGCTGTGTAGCTCACCCATTGTTGCATTTTTTCTCGTATTTAATTCCTCTTTACCAGTTTCTCTTTTTTTCATTTTTGTTGGTACAGTTCCTCTCCTTGTTTCCATCCAATTTCAAGTTTGAAAAGTTCGCCGCCAGTTTCCTCGCTTTTTTTCTCTGCTAATTTTAATACAAATATAACCCCGTTTCCACCAGGCCTTCTTCAGCAGTCATCTTACCTAGATGCACTTCTTTGAAAATATGTAAACATTTTTATTGAAATATACTTTTTCTACTGACAGTTTAGCATCTCTGGGTTATGTCAGAGTTAGATTTTACCCGGCGCTCGTCTGCTGTACGATACTCGGGACGCAAGCCTGTCTCTCTGCCTGCTAATGCTGCAACCACGATTTCAGAGCTCTGAGATTATTTGATATACTTATTTCTTGCATGCAGCACCTTTTCAGCTTTTACCATTGATCTGAAGTCATCTATCAATTTAGCTTATTACCAAGCTTGACTCATTTTAGAACACTTAGGAATTTGGTGTGCAGCTGAGTTAGAGCTGTAGTCACGCTCAGCTATTCTGTCTCGTCAATCATCTCCCACTCGTGTGTGAGTGAGTGTGTGTGTGATATTTACAGGGAATTTGTGTAAACTAGCGATTTACAAGGAAATTCCTAGTGAATCAGTGAAATACGTTTGAATTAGAAATGGGTTAATTAAGGTTAGGTTAATTTAGGCATTGCAGTTAGAGTTAGGCTGGGATAACCTAGGTTAAGCTTTACGTTACGTTAGGCTGTAATTGACTACTTAGGTCAGGTTAGGGTTATTTTATATGAACGCTAGGCTCAGTTCAGGTCAGGTTAAAGTTGGATTAATTTTTATGAACACTTTCAGCATTTATTTAAATCAACCTAGCATGAGTTTTTCTAATCCCTAAACTTAATCTGAAATTGTCCCAGGCCCAACCTTAACGGCGGCTGTAATTAGCTCAACTTTGTAGTCAAATGATCCTAATTCTAAACTCATTTCCACGAATTTCCAAGGAGATATCGTGAAATCATTGGTTAACGCATATAAATGCAATATTGAGCAAAGTATGCTAAACATCCCCAGTTACCAGTGGATCAGTCAGGGACGACGTAAATTTGCTGAGTTTGACAAGTGACGGATCAACCATTGAATGAAAATATCAAGATTTATCCGAAGCATGTCCTTTTACCATCACGAATAACACCGAGCGTAAATAGTTACTTTAACAAGAATTTCTTATGTCTTCAAATGCCATGGTGTATACATTATGTATGGAGGTATGAAGCTGTTGCAGTTGGCTTAAACAAGATGAGTTGGTTTGGGGAAAATTGTGCAAAATCTGGGCGAAATAGACATGGAACTTAAGTCTGTAAAAGAAATAAATGATAAAAAGTTATATTTTGTGCGGCTTTGCAATCAGAAAAAGACTATTGAAATTTTAATGTGAATATCATTAAGTTTCTTATACTAATCAGAGCATCTCGAGAACATGTGATAAGCGAATAGAGGCAATGTCACTGAACATAGTTATTTTTGCAAAGTCCAGGTTCGCCGCAGTATGTTTACGAAATCCACGAGGGTGAACCTGAATAACACATCGACTATTCCTTTTTTTGTTTTTTTGTTTTTTTTATTTACCTGAATTTGTTACACTGCACGGATTCATGTGTGTGTGTGTGTGTGTGTGTGTGACAGACCAATTGCGTATGCGTGAGATACGCTTTTTCCATGGGCAAAAACGAATTTGATGAAAAAAAAAAATTAACTAGTGATTTTTTGTGTGGAGTCCATTGATTTCGACAGTCAATTGTTGTGAAAAGTACCAGGTTTTCTTGTTTTTCCTCCCTTCACTATTTCATTCTCACTTACCATCTGCCATGAGCGCTTATGTAACTTCCCAAACGGGGTGGTCAAGGGCTTAGAAAGCTTAAAGAATTGTTTTATAGGGAAGGGCACTAATCACTCCACCAACCCCACTTGACACGTAGGGATGCCAACAGCATCTGGTGTTCCCAGGCGTATCACCATCCAGAAGTACTAACCAGACCCAACGTTGCTTCTCCATCCAAAAAGACGGTGAGGTTCCTGAGGAAGCATGGGGTTTGGGGTGTAGTAAATGCAAATAGAAATTAAACATTTCCACAGAAAAAAAAATGATGGTTAAAATCAAATGAACTATGCTTTGAAATGAAAAACACTAGAAGTTATGTTGTTGTCCATATCAATTATACTAACTGAAGAACTTCATTCTCCAGACTCCCCAAATATTAACCTAACCCCATGTAACCATACAAGACACAGGGTGAAAAAAAAAAAAACTAATCAGGCACGTTAAACATTCATTTCACCTGTATATAACAAGCCTGTCCAACTCAATCCAGGCACAGTCTTTGAACATATACTTGGGGTTTCATGTTTCTCTGGATTTAACTTGGAAGGAGTCATATCTCTTACTCCTCTTGTCAACTCTGCTTCTAAGAGATTAGGTGTGCCAAGTTGACTCCAAGCGCCTTCTTTCTCCACCTTTGGACAGTTCTTGACTTTCTAGTAAGGGGTTTTACTTGCTCATATGTCAAGTACATATCTCATATGTGAGGAGGCTCCCCGCATCCAACTCCTCTCAACTATGCATGAGGCTGAGGCGTTTTCGTGTTATTAACTCTCCGTCTCTTTACTGGCTCCCTTCAAACAGGTGCAGTTCGTTGCACTGTTGCACCACATCGCTACACTACCTTTAATGGTAACTGGTCCTCTGAAACTGTCTATCTTGCATCCTTCCACCACTTCCAGCTGGTGCAGAACAGCACCTTTTAACTGGCAGGAAACTCTTATTCCTTTTCCGTCCAACTGTATAATGCAAAGTTTTACCCGATACTCTTAATCCTTTATGTATACAATAAGTCAACACTGAACCTGTCTTCCTTTACCTATAATTCCGAACTGCCTATGACCCCCAGTTTTGTAAATGCAATGTGCTCCAACCATCTCAAAATGAACGGATCTTGAATTTGGCTTTTTTTTTTTTTTTTTTAAGGAAGGATCTGTAGGGCTTCTAGCTCTTAGTTCCTTCTTCCTTCTCAGTTAAAAGCATCGAACATAACTTTTGTAGCTTAATGAGTCTGTGGATCCTTCGCCACCTAGACCACTCTCCACTATTTTTTCAGTTTCATTCAGAAAATTACTATTGGGAAAAAGTTTAATACTGACCTAATTATTCAAAACAAAACACATTATATTGCATTTCTTGTGTATGCTCATAAAAAAAAAAAAAAAAAATTGTTCTTGCATGCATGTGTGCACATGAATGTAAGTTTATAACCTTTCAGAGTATTCATACAGATTTAGAGATTGCTTAAAGTGGTCACAGCTAAACGAATAAACTTTTCTCAAATATAATTGCAATGAACTTTGATAAAGCTTCATTTAGAAATAGTGTAACCAGAGCAGTAACTACAAATAAAACTATTGACCCATGGCTCACACAGGTGGTCAACCTTCCTTCGCTTTTGGACTGCTTGCATAAAACAGAACTACCGAGTTTGTAACGGCATTAATTAATAACGAAGTAGGAAAGAGACGGTTATTCAATGAAACTTACTCCATAATGTAGTTCCCTATATAATCGTTATACTGCAACATTATGAACAATTTTCGACCACAGTCGTCGACATCAATATAAAGTTCTGCAATATTGTGATCTGGATTCGCCCTGGTCATCACTATAATTTCCTTTCAATTCAAGAAATGTCTCCCTGAGGCTAAAAATGAATAATTTCTCGAACAATCTAGGACGAGAATAACAGAGAAAAATTTAATTAAAACAAAGGATCTATCAAAGTACTATAAGAGAGTTTATAGCCATTTGACAATCACGTACAGAGAGAGAGAGAGAGAGAGAGAGAGAGAGAGAGAGAGAGGGGAATAGGTATTGCAGGCCAAGGTTTAATATATATTCCAAATACGTTTACCTTAGTTATTGATTCTGTTTGAGCTACTCCATATTATAATTTACAAATCAATAATCTAGATAGATAAATAAATAGACAGATGGACAGCTCTATGCAAAGCCTCTGGTAATGGGAAATGATCTTGCAAGTTACACTGAGTGAAGGTAAGCTTGACAACAGATTACAGAAGTAGCCAGTCAGGAGATGATGCAGTTAGCACATCAGCGATACACCAGGTCAGAACAAAGCCTTTGCTGACCATACACAGCATATACACACATTGTTATTACTCAATGCACAGAATTTCGTAGGAACTTTCCAACCACAGGGAACACACGTGACACGACTCCTGTTTAACCAGAATTTAGGAAAGAGAGCTCAGAAGGAGACAGGCTATATGAACAGGCAGGTAGTAGGGAGAAGGGCTTAACAACATGGAAGAGAGAGAGAGCAAGACAGGAGGTAGCTGCTGCAATGAACTCTACTTAACTTCTCTCGTGTGCTGAGAGACTGTTAACATTATCAAGACAAATAAAAATAGTCCCATACTATTCTTCCATCTCTCCTTTTTAATGCTTCTGTTGCATGACGATAAGATGGGAACCAAGATTATCAAGCGTAAACAACTCAAGTATAACAACCGCTCGTCCACAAGTTTAATATATATATAAGCCTTCTCTACAAGCTACTTCTACAAAGTCTTTTTTAAGTGACATTTGGCCCAGCAGCAGGCAACGTATACGAACCTCGTCTACGAATCAACAGTGAATTTCCTTGGCAACATATCAAGATTGAAAACAAGAATACCTCTCACAACCAACAACTCACAACTAGCTCCTGATAGTATTCTCTCCAACCAGCCCCCTCCGTTTTCACGATCGTCACGTTGATTTAGAAGTGATCACCAGGACCTTGCCTTGCAAGCTAGTTTAACAAAGTACTGATACAATCTTGAAATTTCTACGACAGAACCAACGAACTACAACCATCTACAATCAACTTCACAAAGTAACAACTCTACGAGTCGTCTGTATAATATTCTACATGCACCTACAAGTAGCGGCAGTCTTCATCCCAATAGCCATGTGATAATCACAAGAGTGAGAAAAGGACTGAGAAAACATCAACAAAGAAAAACGGGAACAAACAGACCGAAGCAATGAGACACAACTCCACCATAACCACCAGACCTCACCCTCCTCTCTGCACACCACATCCACCCAACCTCCACCGCTGACGCAGGAGTGAAGAGGTCAAGACGACCGAGAAGCAAATACCAGAGTCCATATTCACAACTCTCATCTTACTCACTCGTCTTCACTCCCAGTTACTTCATCGCTACTCATTTACTCACCACAGCTACCAGTGTGGGAAGTCGATGCGTCATCATGCGTGCACCTGAAAACACGCCACCTGTCAAGTCAACTCACCACCTTGAAACCATCACTAACACCATATTCCCACCACGGTAAAAATTAGTGAGTTACATAAGTACTTCATTTATACAATACACAGTGATGAACAATAAGCTTCTGCACAAACATATAAAAGCGTGTTAACTGTATAGTTACAAGCTTAAATATCTTACATTCTTACTTCAGTTAGCCCGCATAACTCAAAAACTAAATAATCACCAACAATAACAATATTCTTACACTGTACATATTCATTCATTTATTATAACATTTATTTACTACCAACGAGTGTTACCATTTATACTTCACATAAAATACGTGTTTCATACGATACAGCTATACATTATTATATCTTACAAAGTAACAAAGAAAATATACCATCACAGTTAATCATTTGAGTTTATTAAAAGAACTGTAATTAAACATTTATTACTAATTAAAGCTACCTAGTGGAAACATATAAATTAAGTTACAAGGTAATTACTAGAGAAAACAAATGGCCAACACAAATGACGTTAGCAAGAGTGAACATCGTCAACACAATCGTGAAGACAATGATTTCCACACAGTGCTGACACACATATTATCCACGATGAGGTACAAGTGAACAACAAGTCAGTGTACAGTATACTAGTTAATACTGTATACTAGTGTATATATTTTTTGCATATAAAATAATAAAAATATGGGGGCTATATAATTTCATTTTTCAGTAATACCTGTGCAAGCATAAACTAAAGCTTTTTAAAAAAGTACTCCCAAGGAAATTAGCCAGTAATTATGCAACCATGAACAACATAGAAAAACCGTACCAGTGTTAAGAAAAACAAACTATAGAAAATCAATACATAGAAAAAGAAAAAAAGAAGAAGAAAGAAAAGAAAGAAAAAAGTAATAGAGTAAGATCACATATTAAGCAAGTCAGGACTGCAATTAGCTTAGGTAATTATGTAACTACAAACATTATATGCAACAAAGTTATGTAACGACAAATGATTGCATTATGTTACACTTTACCATTTATATAACAGTTGCATTAACAAGATGTAACTTTTATGTAACTTTAACTAATGTAATTTATAAGGCCAAGACACTTATGTAACAATTGCATTAATAATAAGCTGTAACTACAATTATAAGGCCAACACAATTATGCATTACCCACAATATTATGTAACGATTCATAAAATATTACAATTATGTATTACCACAATATTACCAGAATATTATGTAAAGTCATACCAATGATATACCACAATTCTACATTAATAGAATCATCTTACAAGTTAGGTGAAATAATAGACATTACTACTAAGGGATAACTCAATATGTAATGTGTAACCTTGCAGTATTGCCGTATTGCACAATTATATCGTACGTCTGTTGTACATGCACGTCTTACAAAGTGTCATACAACGTCCATTGCATTTATTCAAATATGTATACAACTTTGTTTAAAATGTAATATTATTGAATCATTGCAATTTACTATGAATATTATATGTATACAATATTATAATCAATATTATGTACATAATAGAGTTCAGCATATGGTCAGCCATAGATGAATTGCTTTTGTCGGAGGACCTCCAGTGGCGTGTACCGAGCGTATATGTTAGGATTCCATATTATAATTACAAATCATAATAGATGAGATAGATAAATAAAGACAGATAGATGAAGCTCTATGCAAAGAGCCTGGGAATGGGAAATGATCTTGCAAGTTACACTGAGGAAAAGCTGACGACAGATTACATGAAGTATGCCAGTCAAGTAGATGATGCAGTTAGTTTGTCAGTAAATACACCAAAGTAGTGAACAAAACCTTGTTGACCATGACACACACATACACACATACTCACGCACTGCGACTTCTAGAACTTTTAACCACAGGGAACAACAACATTGACATCGACTCCTGTTTAACCAGAATTTGAAGAAGAGTAGATCTCAGAAGGAGACAGTGCCATGTAACAGGCAGGTAGTGAAGGGAGGAAGGGCTATAACAACATGGAAGAGAGAGAGAGCAAGACAGGAGGTAGCTAGCGTGACTCTACTTAACTTCTCTCAGTGTGCGAGACTGCTAACATTATCAAGACAAATAAAAAAGGTCCCATACTATTCTTTATCTCTCCTTTGTCATTGCATGACAAATGGGAACCAAGATTATCAATGTACAAACAACTCAAGCATATAACAATCCACGCTCGTCCACAAGTCTAATATATATATATAACTTCTCTACAAGTAACTACAAAGTCTTTTTATGACAATTCTACTTCTCGTTTCTCACAATGTGGAATCTTTAGATTAGATCATGTCCGGTACTCCGTACGTTCCTGTTAGTCTGTCCGTCCGTTCATCTGTAGTCTGCATTCTCACTCTCATCTGTTCCATGCTGTATCTCAGAAATGTAATTTGTTGAAAATGTGTTCATATTCTACACTGTGACGACTGTAGGGCCATACAGGAGGCTGATGCCTGTCTTTTCGAAAATTTTGAAAACAAAAATCCAAGATGGCCGACTTGGCGTGACCAATTTTTTTATTTTTTGACACTTTAAATCCTTTATATTTATTTTACTTTTTAAAGATAGGTTTGCACAGGTTGTAATAAGCTTACATATCATCATCATCATCAGCCACTACAAAGTCCATCACGAACAAAGGCCTCCTCCAACCCCATTTTTCACGAATTCCTTGACGGAGCCAATCTCTGCCACATGTTTTCTCTGAAAATTTCTGTATCTCATCTCTCCATCTTCTGTCTGGCCCTTTTCTGCTACGCTTACAATCTCTTGGTGGTTGTGGCTTGAATCGGTAGAGAGGCAGCTTGCATGTCCTAATGGACCCAGGATCGAATCCCGGCTGGGGCAGGGAACAGTTTAAGGATTTGAATATCCTAAAAAGCAGACTTTCCTGATCTACCAGATGACCCGCCGACATGTCGTAAAAGTACCCCCGCTAATACAGTACACCAGATCCTGTATAAGACAGCCCTGGCATTTATTCAATATGGACGGTCGGTGTTAGCGCCGAAGTATTGACATGTGGAGGTGTAGGAGGACACTACTGGGCCTTGGGATAGGTCACTGTCTCCAAGAAAATAGGCCCTGAAGCCTTTGCCCGCTGAGTCGGACAAGCTTAAAAAAAAAAAAAAAAAATCTTGCTCCATCAAGTTTATCCCCTGTTCTTGCTATGTGGCCTGCCCACTTCTATTTGTTTGTTATTTATATATATATATATATATATATATATATATATATATATATATATATATATATATATATATATAGATAGATAACTTTTATACTGTCTCTTGATTTTTAGTCTGCTCTCTCACCCAAGATGATCGTTTCCTATCTCTTAAAGATATTCCAAACACTGACTTTTCCATTGCTCTCTGAGAACAGTTTAGATTTTGATTTTCCATAGAAATTCTTAGCTCTTCCAGGTCTCACAACTGTACGTCATAGCTAGAATTATACATTCGTTATATACTTCTCGCTTTATACATCATTACTGGCATAGCTACTTTTCATAATGTCTCTATGTTTACCAAATACTTCCATCCAATTGTAATGCCTGTTTTTATTTACTATCATGGCCTTCCATTAATTTTAGATTATGCACCCCAGTTATATGCACTCTTTGATTTTCATCAAGAATTTCACTTCCTTATTCTGCTGACACTCTTTGGTGTATGTGCATTAAACAATTAGTTTTACGCCAGTTCATCATATATGGGAAGTCATATATATTGAGTCAAAATATGTTAGATTTGACCTATGACTTGTTCTTCAAGGTCAAATGTGATTTTTTCTTATATCATTGTTTCTCACGAGACGTTATGTTTGTATGAAAACACAAATAGGAAGTCATATCCCGGGTATCTATATGTGATTATCAAATTTGACCTGTGACTTTCCTTCCAAGGGTCTAACTTAGAAAGTCGAATGCTAATTTTCACTTATATACTTGTTTTGAAAGAGTCATGAACCTATGTTTTTATGAAACATCTTATATGAAATCATATAAAAAGGTCTAAATATGATGAGAATTTGGATCATCATATGATATTGGGGCTGGTATGGAAAAAGCTATAATATTATTACACAAGTATCTCTCTTTCCGAGAGTAGAGCCTTTATTCGAAGTGGGATATAGTCTCAAATTTTTTGTTGAAATTAGTAGTTGGAAATAGGATAAAAAATTTCCTGGCAATACTAGGGAGTCTTTGAATCGTCTGGTAAAACCACCCCACTGCAGGAAGAATGACATAAAAGCAGTCGGGGCCGTATACTACTCACCTGCCAATATATGTTGGCTAAAATTGCAAACTTTTCACCTGCAAAGCATAATATGAAGAGGAGATATTCGAAAAAATGTCCGGAAATCGGTCACCGTGGTTTCACAAAAAAATTCAGTCCATATTAAAAAAAATACACATACTGTATAATGCCAGCTGCTATTCGAGCCGTCTTTGATCAACTCATCAAAAGTAATTAGTTTCTGTAAATCCATATAACCTATCTGCTGTTTCCCGAAAGTTTGGTGAAATCTCGGACTACAATTCTTAGGGATGTTTTGGCAACAGATACAGAAAAACACACAAACACACACGGGGCAGGGAACAGTTTAAGGATTTGAATTTCCTAAATGCAGACTTTCCTGATCTACCAGATGACCCGCCGACATGTCGCAAAAATACCTCTGCTAATACCTAATACACCATTCCTATATGAGACAGCTCCCAGCATGTATTCAAAATGGATGGTGGGTGTTAGTGCCGAAGTGGTGACATGTGGAGGTGTAGGTGATCATTTGGCCTTGGGACAGGGCAACTGCCCCCGAGAAATAGGCCCTGAAGCCTTTGCCCAGAGTCGGACACGTAAAACTGTATCACTCCGCTTTGATAACGAGTGATAATTAGAAATATAAAAGCCGTGTTATAAGAAAGGATTGAGTAGGAGAGTGGTACTGGATTTTTTTTTTTTTTTTTTTTTTGTGAGTTGTTCTATTTTGTCTCTTAATAAAACATGTAATCCGGTAATACAGATAAGGCAACATTTTCAAAGGAGTAACTTGTAAACTAATACTGCCTTACTTCATAGTGAGGGCATCTCGAAGTCCATCCATAGTATTTACTCCAACATACATCAGTTCTCCTAAAGCCTTGAAAACGGGTGAATCTGACTTGGAGAGGAAGCTCTTGTGATGACTGCCATAATGATCAATGGTTACTCTGGAATGAAAAATGTGTGTAAAAAAAATAATGTGCAATCAACCTCCGACTACCAAAAATGTTAATGAACACACTTCCGTATATTACGCGGTAAATTCAGCTGGGCATTTCCGTGGAATATCATGTCTCTGCAGAGAGAGAGAGAGAGAGAGAGTTAAGTTGCGTGTCTGTCTGTCCTGTATGGAAAGCAAGGGGGATGCATATAACACTCCTTTAACAGCTCTGATTGGTGTAACTTCTTAAGACGATTTTACAAATTTTATACGTGTGTATTACAAACACTACGTGGATCCCCTGATGGGCAAGACAATAATTAATCAGAAATACTCAAATCAACATGGTGGAAAGTTGGTACCCAGTTACCTTAGATTTTTTTAAATTTCTATATCCATATAATTAGCTAAAGCGGGTCAGATGGGTAACTGATTGGTGGAATGGGTGGGCAGGGTTGGTGAGGGGGTGAATAGTGGAAGATAGTTCATTGGTAGGAATAGGTGCATGGAGAACGTAGCCCTGAGAAAATTGACCCAAGGATAAAATGGGAACCAGAGGGTCTTCTCGTCACACAAGGAGTGGCCATCCAGGGTCGCAGGTACTACACGAACAAAGACTTTTATCTAGGCAAAGCCTGTTACCCCTTCTAGTAAATGTATAAACTGCTTTTAGAATGAAAAATATTCAACGTATATCATTCTATAACAATTTTATTCATGAGAAAGTATATTCAGACAACCACCATAACTGACGCCCATTTTATTGTATTTTTCTGGTACAGCCTGTTCTGCGATATTTAGAATAATAACAGGCGGTAACTTAAAGTTTAATTGGGAATTTTCAAAATGCAATATAAACACTGTTGCAGTTTTTAATCAATACAGAGCTACTGTTACTGATAAGCTGGTGGGCAAAAGTAATTGCCTAATTATTAACAAATAAGATTATCAATAACTGTAGCTACATTACAGTTGAGATTCGTACCAATGACACAAAATTTTAAAATAAATAGTAACCTTCATTCAGCCTTCTTATAAAAGATTTTTTTTTTTATTCGATCATTCAGTCGGGGCAGACTCAGCGGCAGTATAATGGCTCACTCACGAACTGTATTCACGAGGGTTCCTAAATACAGAGCATCAACTCCACCTATTTCAAGTAACTTCTTGCAGAAACGTTGGAATTGTTTCAGATATGAGTTTTGTAGCCTCGTCTTTGGTTTCCTCCAATGCTGTTTGTCTCTTTCGATAATATCCTATGGACTTTACCGTTCATTTCGTGCCTCCAGAACGAATAATAGAGACTCTGTTTGAATAATTGGATCCCCAGCAACGTCAAGGTCAATGACCATACAATTGCTAATTGGTAAACCACACTAACTCTGACCCACAGTCCATTCCAATATCCAAGGAACTTGGTGATACGTACTGAAGTTAAGAAACATCCCTGTCTAATGCCATAGCTCTCTGAAAAGAAATTGGTTGCTCCTCCTGCACAGTTAATACCACTCAAGTGTCCAAATGCAGGCCATTTGAACCAGATTTTGTCTTTCAAGAATGTAGGGAGTATCAAGAGCTCCAACACTGCCAATAGTTCTTGGATGTGAATCCAGATTGCTATGACCACTGAAACGTCAGCAACATCCGACAAATTCGCTATATAATCATTAATGCGAGAACCTTGCTTTGTGCGCTCTGCATTGTAACACCAGGCTACGGTAATAACTGCAGTAATGTTAGCTCCTGTTATCCTAATTCTGATATGGACAAAGAAGCCCTTTGTGTGCTTAGGAAGAATACCAGTCCACCAAACAGACTCCATGGAAACTAGTAAACTAAAAATCATGGCTTCATCCCCAGCTTTGATCAGTTCTGTAGGGATGGCACAAACGTCAGCTGCACTACCATTCTTCAGCTTAGGCACTGTCTTCTTAATTTCATTTGTAAAAGATACAGCATCATCTGTTTCCAGAACAGCACCCAGTAGTTTCGAACCAGCAAAGTTCTCAAATTGAGGGGCTATAACATATAGGGATGGCCAACGAACTCACACCAATGAGTCTTGCACACATCCATATCTGATTAGAGCCATCCATATGTCGCACATGTGTGTGTGTGTGTGTGTGTGTGTGTGTGTGTGTGTGTGTGTGTGTGTGTGTGTTTGTGTGTGTGTGTGTGTGATTCACCGGGTCGGTCAGGATCACTTGATCGTCGTGATCGTCAGCTTTTACCCTCCCGGAAGGGAGGTGAGAGCTCATATAGTCTGATCTAAGGGCAAGGCTGAGACCTTCACACATGCACACACCAGTCCCCTTGCTCAAAGGGGACAGTAACCATCCACTTCGTCAGTGAAACTTTTCGCAGCCTGAGCGAGGCGCGAACTCCCGTCTACCAGATGGCAAGCGAGAATGTTACCACTGAGCCAGGGTGTGTGTGTGTGTGTGTGTGTGTGTGTGTGTGTGTGTGTGTGTGTGTGTGTGTTTTTATGCGAGGAAGAAGGAACCAAAGGCCATGAGCCCGCAGTAACAGTTCCCTCCAAGAGAAAAACAAAATACAATATAGAGCCAAATTCAAGATCCGATCATTTTGAGATGCCTGGACACACTGCGTTTGAAAGACTGGAGATCATAGGCAGCAGGAAATACAGACAGTGGGAGACAGTTCCAGAGCTGACCTGTTGCATAAATGAAAGACTGGGAGTAACGGTTAACTCTTGCATTAGAGAGTTGGACAGAAAAAGGATGAGAGTTTGCTGCCAGACGGGTGCTACGCGCCCGTCGTAGAGGTGGAGGAATGCAAGCAGACAGTTCAGAGGAGCAGTGACCATTAAAGTAGCGATAGTGTGTGTGTGTGTGTGTGTGTGTGCACTGTTTTCATCCACAAATGGTAGGATCGGTAAAATGCACAACTACAGTGACAGTGCCGTATTCCTTATTCCAGGTTTTTATTTTTCTACTTACCATGCTTGCATAAACACTTGCCGAAAAAGGAAGCCATCTCATATAGAACATAAGAAAATATATATTATTTTCTAAAACAGCTGAAGATAATTTTGCTTTCCTCAGCAGCACTAAGTACTTCCACATTTTTTTCCATTAGTAAGCTGGAATGTTTTTGTTCTTTATTTTCAACAAAACTCGATAACATTCCGGACTCGGCCGTTTGGAGCAATTGTGAAACATTGCTGAAACTCGTGTGTTGTTTCATAATTTCTTAAGTACCGATGCCTCGTGTGTAAACATATTCATAAGCTAGAGTAAGCCTTTCATCTAAGAAATACTCACGTGTTTTTCCTGGATACAGATAATTGATTTGATATGGCATTCTGTAACTTCATCCTAAACCTGTAGAATTTTTAATGTACAGTAAATTGCACCAATTACGTATTAACTGTAGGCCAATGATTTATTTATTGCTTGGTAAAGTATCGATAATTTTTTATATAATTCACATTCTTATAATTCCACTTGTCTGTTTTAAAGAGCATGAATTAAATTGCAGAATACAGATCCATACCTCTCTACTACTGTGACCAGCTGCTCGACAGTTTCTGGTCTGGGAGGCAGCGTCGGGAGAGTGAGGGAAGCCATGAGGCTGCTGCGATATGCTGTGCCAAGCACCACACCAAATAACAGCCAGCAACCCACAAAAGTGTAGTTGGAGTGGCTGGTTGAGATGCGGCCGTAGAGTCCTTGGCCAAGCAAAGTGCCAACCGTCTCCAGCACCACCGCTCCAGGGCTTAGTCGGCCGTGGCGGGACCTCCACATCTCTGATCCGGTGACCTCATAAAGGAAGGCAAAACAGCTATCGTTAGAAACGAAAAGATGATTTTGAGCTATCATCCCAAAACACTTGGAAATTATCTATCCACTGCCAAACAGTAATCATCATGTGCTCCATGCTGTCCTGTGCAGTGAGTTAGGCTAGGTCATGACAAGGTACTATGATTAACACTACAGTAGATTATCCTAATATTAAAGTAATACCTAGCATTAGGTTGACAAAGTTTGTAAAATATAATAATATTAGTATGATATACAGTGATAAGATGGTAGGCGGCGGTGATATTGGTCACTGCTGATGTACCATGCAAGAAAAAATTGTTAAACAGGAGTTTATGTTGGCCCACTGTTCAGTAGAGCTTTTAATGTATTCCATTGCTATCAGTGTACACATACTACATCTTGTCAAACAGAATTAGGCCCCTGCTGGAGTGTGAGTGAGCAGATGTTTATTACTTATTCATTATGAGCCAGATGCTGCTTGAATGTGATAAATCAACACTGACCGTTTCCTCTGGTCAAATTTGCAGACTCAGGAAGGGAACGCTGAGAAGACTGTTTTATGTGTACAGAGCGAAGAATTCCTTCACTCAGTGTAATGTGATGACACTGGAATGAAAGCTCACTTTCCTCGCTCTGAATGAAATTCAGGGTGGCAACGAACTCAAGATCACTCCTCTTCAGCCTGTCTGACTTTATTACAGAAGCTGTCTATCATCTGCTTTCAAGACTGTGATATTATATACAGATGCTGCCTCCCATCTACTATGAAGCCTGTCTACCGTCAGATACAGCAACTGTCTGCCGTCTGTGACAAAGTCTGTCTGTCACCCCGACTCACCCAACATCTCACATCTATATTTAACATCATATGCTGTATAAATAGGTGGTAAGTTAGCGATTCAGTAAAATGCTTATTTCGTTATCATCGGACCCAAAATCCTTATACATTATATTTTTCTCTAACCCGACTCAATTACTCTACTTATGTAATAAGAAGGAAAGTTTACTCCACAACAGTAGAGTCACTTAGGCTCACCTCCCCTTACTTAGATGAAATAATCCCTATCTACCCACCCTTGATGACTTAGATTACAAAACTCCTGGTTAAGACAAACAAATCACCAATATTTATCAGTACTTACATTTATTACAAAGGAACCTTGTACACTTAAATCACTGAAGATGCATGTAACACTTCACAAAATTAATGCATCACCATGCAGAAAATCATACTAGGAATCATCATCGCAGTTGCTGGTTTCATACCTTTAACTCATGTACTGTACCAAAATACAGTAGTAACATACATGACAAAACTCAGTTTCCGTTATATCATATGCAATAAATAACTTGGCCCTTAGGCCACATGCAATAAATACCTCACCTGTATGAGCCTACTAATATAGTCAAAAACCCAATTTACAGCCTCTTACATTTCAGGATTCTTTTTAACTCCAGAAGATACGGCAGAGCTTATACTTAAAATTAATGATACTGACCGCTTTACTTCACATTCGGGTTTATTTACCCTACACCTACAAACTGTATGACATTTCTTGTATAGCAGTTTCCCAGCTTACATAACACAGTCGCTATTTGTCCGGCTTCCCAGTTCTCTCTTGTGCCTGCTAGGTACCAAGAACCATCACCTAGGGTAGCCCAAACCCCCCTGGGCTGCACCTTCTTCCGACAGTACCAAGTTGGACCAAAATCCTTCAGACAAAAACACCCACATACCATCGCTAACAACATAATTCACAACCTTTAATCAAAGCTATAATGGTTCAGTATACTTGCAACCAAGGCTTCTCTCCAAATGAAATAACATACTTGCTTAACTCCTCAATGGTCATGCCTTCAGAAATTTGCGTGCTCCCCTGGCCAGCGCCGGGACAATTTTTTCAAAGTTCTAAAATAAATTTCTTTTACACATGTGAAGAGAATCGTCTTGTGTACCTGGCAGTGTGTGTGTGTGTGTGTGTGTGTGTGTGTGTGTGTGTGTGTGTGTGTGTTTTAGCTTCCTAAACCCATCCTGTCATTAGCTATGACTCACAGAAGAATTCACAAAACTACTGAACATGTGCCATTAACTTGTAAACATATGGGAGAAAACATCCGAAATTAAGTGACCAATTGAGTGAGTGGGATGACAGTGTAGGGTCATGTGTACATACAAGTGACATTTGTTCGTTCCCTTCCCAAAAATGTCCACAGGTTTTTATAACTTGCGCAAAATCAACGTCAAAGACACCAGTACTGTAAAGCATTATTCAACGCCGACAGCTGTTAAAGGGTCAAAATT
>NC_137003.1:26345001-26427501 GCF_032717465.1 Coenobita brevimanus
TGAGCTTTCAAGTGGTGGCTTGTATCATCTATCAGTACTACCAGTGTCCAGCTATACTCAGTTCTGCTAATGTCACCTGTACTCCCATCCACTGTTGACAATTTATCATTTTTCTCCTGTCCTTGACTTCCCCCCTCCTTAACTCCCCTCCATTACCCTCTCCTGCTGCCTGACCTGCTCTGCTGCGCTACACAAATCCTGGACGGATTTTTCCACTCATTTTATCCATTGAATTGTGCCCTTTGCCCTATTCTTATACAAAATAATATATAAAAGAAAGAGGAAAGGTAATTGATACTGCCATACATCTGGAATGGGTTAATTATCACCTGGCAACACCTCACGTGCACTCATTCGCTAATTTTCCCTGTTTATTTCCCCTTGAAATATGCCATATGACCTGTTCTCATAATAAAAATATATATAAAAAAGGAAGGGAGAAGCCTAAGTAATATTTACATTCACCTGGAACTACCTAATTTATTATGTATTGTCTAGATTTCCTGCCAATCATTTCATAGCGTATATATTAGCAGCTGTCACTACGCTGACATTGGCAACCCTTCACTGCCCCTAGGCCACAGTATTCAGCTTACTGTCGTCTTTCAAGGTGAAACCACGTCGGATTCGCGCCTGTCCAATTCCGCCACTTTTTAGCCCCATGCAAAGGGCCCTGTGACCTCTACTCCTACTAAACCTCGTGTTTAGGGGTAAAGCACTGACTCTGCTGTGGAACGTGAACTGGCTAATGTATCAATGATAATGATGGACAGAGACTACGATCTTTCTAGTGACTCTAAAACAGTGCAAGTGTTTATTAAATAATGTGTACATAATGTGTAAACAGCAGTGAAAGCAATGAATGTAAATATAATTGAACAGTGGAAAATAGTTTTATAAATTCTGCAAGTGACTGTGCATAACAGTGCAAATAAAATAGAAATGTAAATAATGTAAATAAAATAGAGTGTGAGTAGAAATGTAAATAAGTAGTAATATAAGAATACGAGTATATATACAAGGAGAAGTGAAAGTGAAAGTTTCGCTCTAGCATGTATGAATACTGGGAGTTTGAAAGTGAAAGTGACAGCTTCGCTCTCTTCACTAGTAAACAGAAAGAGAAAGTGAATGCCTGGTGTGAAAATAAACTACTAGTATTGAAAGAAACTTATAGATAAATATTGTATATATAAATAAGTGTAATAAAGTACTAGGAATATAAAGTGTGAGTGTGTTTATAAATAATAAATGACAGCTTTGCCTCAGAATACCATCAGGGAACCAGCACGGGAGGAAAGCTCGTATGCGCTCGTAATTTACATTGCTTTCACAGTGTGTTTTTTTTTTTTGAAATATGGATTCCAAACTACGTGAAATTCATAGGATAGTGTTTGAAGTTATAATATCTGGCAATGGTAACCATATTACAGGGTATCAGGAAGTGTAAAGTGGAGACTTCGTTACCCAGTTTCAGAAGTCTCCATAAGTCCTACGGTTGTCGACGAAGGCTCAACAAACATCCTAAGGGAAAGCTGAAGGTATGTGCCATATGCATATGTAATTTTAACATTCTAGAACTAATAACTGATTTTTGGTAAATATTTTTAAAAAGTCAATCGGAGCACGAATATCCTCGCGGGACGTGCAAGGAGCACAAAAATATCCCCATGGTGTAGGGGTTAAGACTGCTGCTGCCCTGGAGAAGCACCCAAACCTGCTATCTTTGTAGGCAAACAGGATACTGAATACACGCCTTTGCTGCAGGAAGACAAGGAATTCCTTGTAGCGGTTCCAAGGCTTGCATGAAAATGAATGCTGAACTCCAGTTTAGTATGAGTGCCACAAAATTACTGTCCTGCTGGTGTTTCCAGGTCGTACATCTCTGCCAGCAGCTCTGAAAAGTCCTTGTTGTGCTTTGTGCTATCTGTCAAATGGGCATCTACAAGCTTATACACGTCCTCTGCTCTGACTCCTCTGACAGATGCCAGTATCTCAAACCCCATATCAACCTGCATTGCAATATCCTCAGTTGTCTCTCATTAAATTGGCAGCATAGGTAGAGGAAATGGACTGTCCTGACCTACATGCAGCCCTTGCACCATGACATGGCCTACACGTTTCTTTGTGGTACCGTCTGATGCCTGGGTAATCATCTTACCCTTCTGTGTCTCCTCCTTAAGCTTGCCCACAACTAGCGGCAAACTCTGGGCCTCAATTTGCTGCAGAGCTGTCCTTATGTTCCTGTCGATTGGCACTGTATCAAAGTCAAAGATCTCATCACGTTCTCGAGGGCTGTTCCATCTTCTTCCAAACAATGTGTTGCCAACGTCAACGACAGCTTAGCTCAATTCAAAAACAGAAAGTCCCTTTCCTAAGAGCTTGGCCACAGTTTGGTAAAACTTATCGTATACTTTTCTCTCTGAAACTCGGATTTGCTGAAATTCTTGTGGTAGCAGATCATTTGTGTCTGCCTCAGCAACATCCTTGAAGAACTTTCTCTTCATTAGCTTGGGGTCAGCTGCAACCTCACTCTTCTTGCCCTCGTTATCTTGTCTGTCAGTCTCACAGATCTGCCGTCGCTTTTGGACTCGGTTCATTAGCTCTTCGTCACTGCTGCTGGTGGGAATCTCACCAGCTTCTACGAGAATATCAGTGATCTGGTCAAGGGTCTTGTACTGGAACTGCTGGCCTCACATCCTCCTGTATTCATTCTGTCTCTCTCTCAGCCTTTGGGCTCTCGTTGTACTTTGGTACCACACGGAGTCCACATCTCTGTGACAAAACATCTTCTGCTCCATCTTCAGGTCGTCATAGTACTTATATTCCATATTACTCATGCTCACCCACCACTCCTGCTCCAGATGTTGCTGCCACGCAGGGTCCTCTGCATATGCGTCAAAGAGCTCACACTTTCTATCAAGTAACTTCTTATATTGCCTGACAGCTTTTGAGTTTTCCTTCCCTTTCTGTCCATATCTCTTTCTGCCTTCACTAAACTGTTTCCTGTGGTTCTCTACCCTCCTCTGGATGGTGCTCAAGGACACACAGAACATGATAGCATGGTAGTACTTAGCGTAGATCTGCTTCGCCACATCCCGTACCTCCATGTCAACAGTCACGTTGCCAATGCCCACTACCTCCAAGTGGTACTTAAGCATACCTATTACACTCAGCACTGTGGGCAGTTTTGTTGGTGGTTGAAAGTATTTGGATGGAGAAAAGTCCTTATCAGCATCATATTCTTTAGCACCAGATCTAGTTCTTGGCATGGATCAAGGTTTACTACTGCTTGCCATGCTGTATCTTAACATAGTTTTATGCTTGTAAAATCACCATCAAACTCGGTTGACTTCTCAGAAACATAGAAATGAAAACTATATTCAATCACAGTAAACTTTCATGTCTCGTTTTACTTCAGATCATTTTTGTGCAATAACTTACAGATTTTATACTCATTTACAAGTATTTCTTTACCAATGACCATCTGTGATATTTAGTGATATTAGTCCATATAAAATATTCTTAAATATAATTAAATTGTCAGGTATATGCTTGCGTATGAAAGTATTACACTTCAGTGAGTGTGATCAATATACAGTGTACCAAATTGATCCAAATGAGCAATTTATCACTTTCATACCTACTGTCCGACAGTGTGTATAATGTCAATTCTGTTTTTTTTTTTTTTTTTTTGGTGTGTGTGTGTTTTTTTTTTCATGCTAGATACCCACTTCCTATGCAGATATCTCTAGAATGACCCAGTGCATCACCTCTCAAGTGGGCGTTATCATATTTCAAAATTTTAGTTTTCAGCCCAATTATCACCTCACACTATGTGTGTAGGGTTAACCCTCCTAACAAATTGTCCCAATCTGGTCTTTTTTCCAATTTTACCAAATTTTATTACATGACATTTGTCCACACTGAATTCCTTTTGCCATCTATTGCTCAATTCATGAAGCTTACTAATTCCTCTTGTAGCACTCGCTCAATTGGTAGAGAGTTGGTCTGCAGTCCTAACAGACCTGGGTTCAAATCCCGCTGGGCCAGGGAACAATTTAAGGATTTGAATTTCATAAATATCAGACTTTTTTGATTTACCATAAGACCCGCCGACATGTTGTAAAAATACTCCTGCTAATACCAACACACCAGTCCTGTAGGAGACAGCCCTAGCATGTATTCAATATGGACGGTGGGTGTTAGCGCCGAAGTGGTAACATGTAGAGTGCGGTACATAGGACTACTGGGCCCTGAAAGCAGGCTGTGAAGCCTATGCCCAGGGTCGGTCACCTCATAAAAAAAAAAAAAAAAAAAAAAGCTCCATGCAAGAGTGTGTTTGTAGTTTCCCTTTGTATTTTTGCATCATCAGGAAACATATTTGGGTAGCTTCCATTTTTTTTAAATAACAGAACAGAGGAAGGAAAAATAAAAAAAATATTTAGGTAGCTTCTATTTCATTTATATATATACTAAAAACACAATTGGTGCCAGCAATGAGGCATGTGGAACTCACTTGTCATTTCTCTCCATGAGGAATGATTTCTCCCTAGCACTGCTCTCGTTTCCCTCTTACAAAGAAAATCTTGGATCCAGTTGTACAGATTATCTTGGATTCCTCCTTGGTGGTACAGTTTCCATAAAGTCTTTTGTGTGGTACTCTGTCAAATGCCGTCTTGAAATCAAAATACAGTATATGCTGTTTACCCAGCCATCTCTTTTTTGTATTATTTCCGCAACTCTATCAGTGTAATTTAATGGGTTAGTAACACATAATTTTCCCTTTCTAAAAAATTTTTCTTCCCATTGTCATATTGTGTTTTTCCAGGTGATTTTCCCAAATGCTTCAAATCACTTTTTCTGACATCTTGCTTCCGATGCTGGTCAGTGATACTGGTTAGTAGTTAAGTGGACTTTGTCTGTTTTCATTTCTGAAAAGAGGGAAAATGTTTTCTTTCTTCCAAATATCAGGAAGTTTTCCTTGTCTTAAGGATTCTCTGATTATTAAATGTAATGGATTGCTTAGCTCTTTTGCACATTCTGTAATACCCAACATGAAATCTCATCGGGGCCATTTGCTTTTCCCTTGTCTAATTTACTCATCTCTTCCTGGACCTCTTGTTTAGTTATAGTGTATTTGTTAATATATGTGGGCATGCCTGATCGTTTTCATCTCTCGCAAATCTACTTACTTTAGTAATAACTGATCAGAAATTTTTGTTTAGTACTTCACAAACATTTTCAGTGATACAGATTTCCCGTCCTCCACGATGGATTGTATTTTATGTTTAACTTTTCTTTCCTTCGTATGTAGCTGTAAAATACCTTTGGCTGATCAGTACTTGTATTCACAATGTCCTCCTCAAACTACCTTTGAGCTTCTCTCCATATCCTCGTACAGTACAATCACTTCTTGCCTGCTTGTAGTTGTTGTATGCTCTTTCACTTTTATGTTGTCTGGCTCTGATCCACAGCAAATATCTTTTCTCTTTTGCATTTTTGCAATCAGTATTAAACCACATCTTTATCCTTATTTCCATTTCTTTGTGAGATGGGACATAATTCTGGACTCCTGTTTCCTAAAATTCAAAGACTTTTTCATATATACAGTAACATTTATATCTTCTCCTCTCAACTCCTTTTCCCAATCTATATCTTTAAAGTACTTCTTTTGGTCATGATAGTTGCCTTTTTTGTAGTTTAGCCCCATTTTTCAATTTACATTACCTCTAACTATATCATATGCAATCTTGAATATGTAATCTAATACTGCATGGACGCTTTTGCCGAATAGGGGTGTGGCAGATTATATTGTTAATTTCATTTTCTTGCCAAGTAATTATGAGATCTAATGATTAGTGGTCTTCTGGTCTTCTTTTTCTGGTGTTCTCCTTTACATTTTGTGTTAGAAAAAATTCCTGTATAAGATCCAAGAGCTTTGGATCCAAACAGCTTTCATGGATTCTTACATCTACAGCATTCCAGTGTATATTTGTTAAAATCTCCCATTAGCATAATTCTTTCAGATTTGTCTTCCATTCTGTATAGTAGGGTTCTTTAACTCTGAATTGTCTTTTCTGTCAGTTCTTCATATTCACCCCTATCCCATAATTATGTTTTTCTTGGGTGGCATATATAAATTTTCCACAATTATTATCCCGTCTGATGAACTAATCTCTACTGCAATTTATTCTACTTGTGAGGGTATGTCTATTTCTAGCTCTTTTACTTGGAGTCTTTTCTCTGTTAGTATCATAACTCCTCCCCCCACCTTTATTTTCATTTGTCTCTTTGTCAAGTATTGTACTCATCCAAATTTAAAGAGTCGTTTGATATCCTTGAGGTTAATTTTGTTTCTGTTAGACACACAAGAAGAGGTTCATCTATGATATAGTCTTTCATTTCTAATAATTTGGATACCATTTCATCTACATCAACTTAGCCATATTGTTCACATATTTGACATTGGTTGAATCTATCATCTTACTTTTATTTAGTCCCTGCTATTTATGTGCCATTGTTTTTTTTACTTGCAATCCTACTACTTTATAAAAAAAAATACTTTTCATCTGATCTTGCATCATTCTTTCTTTTTGTTTCTTCCCTCTTTTCCATTAGTAATCCCCATTCCTCTTGTTAGGCACCTTTTCATCCACACTGTCTTTTTTGTACTCTTTTGATTCCTTACGTTAGTTAGCATTTTCTAATACCTCTTTTACACTGGTCACACTTTGGAAGGTTACTTTCAGATGCCTTAACTTGTTTCTCTCATATTTCCCTAATCTCTTAAATTCCTCTACATACTTCTCACAGATTTCCTCTGAAACTAGTCAATATGTTTATTATATGTACCATCTCCTTGTTACCTATGGTGATTCTATTCCTTATTTCTTCATCAACTCTACCAGTGATGACTATAGATTTGTTAATTCCGGCCGTTTTCGTTATCAGCCTTGTTTTTCATAATGTCTTTCACTTCTCATGTCATGTCTTTTGCCTGAGCATTGTTTTTTAGATCTTGACTTGTTTTGGCTACTTCTGCCCATGTATTTTGTACTTCCTCTGTGTAATTTCTTATCATTTCATTGTCCTGAGTTATCTTCACATCAATGTTTCTGTTTTGCTCTATCAGATTACGTGCTTGTCTAATTATGTCTATCATTACTGAACTCTTTTTGGGTGACTACTGTATTTCCCATTTCGTTAATTTGCTTCCTCAAAGTGTCTACCTCAGCTTGTAGCTCACCCATTGTTGGATTTTTTCAGTTTAATTCCTTTACCAGTTTCTCTTTTTTTTCATTTTGTTGGTACAGTTCCTTCCTTGTTTCATCCAATTCCAGTTTGAAAGTTCCCGCCAGTTTCCTCGCTTTCTCTGCTAATTTAATAAATATAACCAGTTCCACCAGGCCTGTGCAGTCATCTTACCTAGATGCACTTCTTGAAAATATGCCATTTTATTGAAATATACTTTCTACTGACAGTTTAGCATCTCCGTTATGTCCGAGTTGGATTTTACCCGGCGCTCGTCTGTTGTGATACTCGACGCGGGGCCTCTCTCTCTGCCTGCTAATGCTGCAAATTCCTTAGAGCTCTGATTATTTGATATACTTATTTTGGACAGCACCTTTTCGCTTTTACTTGATTTACAGTCATCTATAATTTAGCTTATTACCAAGCTTGACTCATTTTTAGGAACACTTAGGAATTTGGTGCAGCTGAGCAGAGCGTAGTCACGCTCAGCTATTCTGTCTCGTGTTCCACTCGTGTGTGAGTGAGTGTGTGTGTGATATTTACAGGGAATTTGTGTAACTAGCGATTTCATGAAATTCCTAGTGAATCAGTGAAATACGTGTGAATTAGAATGGGTTAATTAAGGTTAGGTTAATTTAGGCTGCGGTTAGGTTAGGCTGGGATAACCTAGGTTAAGTTTACGTTACGTTAGGCTAAGCTACTTAGGTCAGGTTAGGGTTATTTTATATGAACGCTAGGCTAGTTAGGTCAGGTTAGGTTAGGTTATTTTTTATGAACGCTTTCAGCATTTATTTAAATCAACCTAGCATAACCTAACCTAAACTTAATCTAGATTGTCCCAGGCTAACCTAACGGCGGCTGTAATTAGCTTAACCTTAATCAACCCATCCTAATTTAAACTCATTTCACGAATTTCCAAGGAATATCGTGAAATCATTGGTTACGCATATAAATGCAATATTGAGCAAAGTATGCTAAACATCCCAGTTACCAGTGGATCAGTCAGGGACGACGTAAATTTACATTTTGACAAGTGACGGATCAACCATTAGATGACCATCAGATTTATCCGGAGCATGTCCTTTTAATCACGAATAACACCGACGTAAATAGTTATTTTAACAGAATTTCTTATGTCTTCAAAAGCCATGGTGTATGCATTATGTATGCAGATATGAAGCTGTTGCAGTTGGCTTAAACAAGATGAGTTTGTTTGGGGAAAATTGTGCAAAATCTGGGCGAAATAGACATGGAACTTAATCTGTAAAAAAAAATAAATGATAAAGTTTATTTTTGTGCGGCTTACAATCAGAAAAAGACTATTGAAATTTTGTGTGAATATCTATTAGTTTCTTTACTAACGGTGGAGCATCTCGAGACAATAAGAATAGGGGCTGTCACTGAACATAGCTATTTTTGGTCCAGGTTCGCTGCAGTATGTTTACAATCCACGAGGTGAACCTGAATAAATACACGATTCCCTTTTTTTTTTTTTTTTTTTTTTTTTTTTTTCATTGTTTACCTGAATTTGTTACACTGCACGGATTCATGTGTGTGTGTGTGTGTGTGTGTGTGTGTGTGTGTGTGTGTGTGTGATAGACCAATTGCGTATGCGTGAGATACACTTTTTCCATGGGCAAAAACGAATTTGATGACAAAAAAATTAACTAGTGATTTTTTGTGTCAGTCCATTGATTTCGACAGTCAATTGTTGTGGAAATACCAGGTTTTCTTGTTTTTCCTCCCTTCTTTTCATTTCATTCATTGCCAGACGCCATGTATCCCAAACGGGGTGGTCAAGGGCTTAGAGTTAATTGTTTTACAGGGAGGGGCACTAATCCTCCACCAACCCCACTTGACACGTAGGGATGCCAACAGAATCTGGTGTTCCCAGGCGGTCACCCATCCAAGTACTAACCAGACCCAACGTTGCTTCTCCATCCAAAAAGACGGTGAGGTTGCGAGGGAAGCGGGGTTTGGGGTGCGGTAAATGCAAGGAAATTAAACATTTCCACAGAAAAAAAAATGATGGTTAAAATCAAATGAACCGTTTAAAAATGAAAAACCACTAGAAGTTATGTTGTTGTCCATATCAATTATACTAACTGAAGAACTTCATTCTCCAGACTCCCCCAAATATTAACCTAACCCCATGTAACCATACAAGACACAGGGTGAAAAAAAAAAAAAATCAACTAATCAGGCACGTTAAACATTCATTTCACCTTATATAACAATGTCCAACTCAATCCAGCACAGTCTTTGAACATACTTAGGATTTCATTTTCTCTGGATTTAACTTGAAAGGATCATATTACCTCTCTTGTCAACTCTTCTTCTAAGAGATTAGGTGTGCCAAGTTGACTCCGCGCCTTCTTTCCCACCGCACAGTTCTTAACTTTCTACAGGGGTTTTACTTGCTCATATGTCAAGTACATATCATATGTGAGGAGGCTCCCCGCATCCAACTCCTCTCAACTAGGTGGAGGCTAAGGCTTTTCGTGTTATTATCTCTCCGTCTTTTACTGGCTCCCTTCAACCACTGTCAGTTCACTGCACTGTTGCACCGTTATCGTTATACTTTAATGGTAACTGCTCCTCTGAACTGTCTCCTTGCATCCTTCCACCACTTCAGCTGGTGCACAGCACCTTTCTGACAGGAAACTCTTATTCCTTTTCCGTCCAACTGTCTAATGCAAAGTTTTACCGATACTCCCAGTCCTTTATGTATGCAATAAGTCAACACTGGAACTGTCTTCCTTTACCTATAATTCGAACTGCCTATGACCCCCAGTTTTGTAAATGCAATGTGTCCAACCATCTCAAAATGAACGGATCTTGAATTTGGCTTTTTTTTTTTTTTTTTTTTTTTTTTAGGGAAGGATCTTACGGTCTTCTAGCTCTTAGTTCCTTCTTCCTTCTGTTAAAAGCATCGAACATAACTTTTTGTAGCTTAACGATCTGTGGATCCTGCGCCACCTAGACCACTCTCCACTATTTTTAGTTTTAGTAGAAAATTATATTGGGAAAAAGTTTAATACTGACCTAATTATTCAAAACAAAACACATTAAATTTCATTCCTTGTGTGTGCCCATAAATAAAAAATAATTGTTCTTGCAGGCATGCGTGCATGAATGTAAGTTTATAACCTTCAAAGTATTCATACAGATTTAAGATTGCTTAAAGTGGTCACAGTAAAAGAATAAACTTTTCTAAATATAATTGCAATGAACTTTGATAAGCTTTAAATAGTGTATGAGCAGTAACTACAAAAAAAACTATTGACCCATGGCTCACACAGGTGGTTGACCTTCCTTCGCTTTGGACTGTTGCATAAACAGGACTACCGGTTTGTAACGGCATTAATTAATAACGCAGTAGGAAGAGACGGTTATTCAATGAAACTTACTCATAATGTAGCTCCCTATATAATCGTTATACTGCAACATTATGAACAATTTTCAACCACAGTCGTCGACGTCAATATAAAGTTCGCAATATTGTGATCTGGTTCGCCCTGGTCATCACTAACCCCTTCAATTCAGAAATGTCTCCTAGGCTAAAATGAATACACTCTGAACAATCTAGGACGAGAATAAAAGAGAAAAGTTTAATTGGGCTAAAGGGATCTATCAAAGTATTATAAGAGTTTATAGTCATTTGACAATCACGTACAGAGAGAGAGAGAGAGAGAGAGAGAGAGAGAGAGAGAGAGAGAGAGAGAGAATAGGTTACAGGGTAAGGTTTAATATTTCTAAATACGTTTACGTTAGTTATTATTCCACTTCGTTTCTCACTATGTGGAATCTTAGATTAGGTCATGTCCGGTACTCCATACGTCTGTTAGTCTGTCCGTCCGTTCATCTGTTAGTCTGTATTTCCTCTCGTCCGTTCCACGCTGTATCTCAGAAATAATTTGTTGGAATTTGTTCATATTCTGTACGACTGTAGGGCCATATAGGAGGCTGATGCCTGTCTTTTCGAAATTTTGAAACAAAAATCCAAGATGGCCGACTTATGACCAATTTATATTTTTTGACACTTTAAATCCTTTATATTTATTTTACTTTTTAAGATAGGTTTACAGGTTGTAATAAGCTTATATCATCATCATCATCAGCCATTACAAGTCCACTGCTGAACAAGGCCTCCTCCAACATTTTCCACGAATTCCTTGACTGAGCCAATCTCTGCCACGTTTTCTCTGAAAATTTCTGTATCTTATCTCTCCATCTCCTGTCTGGCCCTTTTCTGCTACGCTTACAATCTCTTGGTGGTTGTGGCTGAATCGGTAGAGAGGCGGCTTGCAGTCCTAATGGACCCAGGATCAAATCCCGGCTGGGGCAGGGAACAGTTTAAGGATTTGAATTTCCTAAAAAGCAGACTTTCCTGATCTACCAGACGACCCGCCGACATGTTGTAAAAGTACCCCCCCTAATACCAGTACACCAGTCCTGTATGAGACAGCCCTAGCATGTATTCAATATGGACGGTGGGTGTTAGCGCCGAAGTGGTGACATGTGAAGGTGTAGGAGGACTACTGGGCCTTGGGATAGGTCACTGCCCCCAAGAAATAGGCCCTGACCCTTTGCCCACAGTCGGACAAGTAAAAAAAAAAAAAAAAATCTTGCTCCATCGGCTATCCCATGTTCTTGCTACGTGGCCTACCCACCTCCATTTCTGTTATATATATATATATATATATATATATATATATATATATATATATATATATATATATATATATATATATATATATATATATATAACTTCTATACTGTCTTTGACTTTAGTCTGCTCTCTCACCCAAGATGATCGTTTCCTATCTCTTAAAGATATTCCCAACACTGACCTTTCCATTGCTCTCTGAGAACGGATGAGGTTATTTTCCATAGAATTTCTTAGTTTCCAGGTCTCACAACCATACGTCATAGCTAGAATTATACATTCGTTATATACTTCTCGCTTCATACATGATTACTGACAAGCTACTTTTCATAATGTCTCTATGTTTACCAAATGCTCTCCATCCAATTGTAATGCCTGTTTTTATTTTGCTATCATGGCCTTTCATTAATTTTAGATTATGCCCCTGTAATATGCACTCTTTGATTTCATCAAGAATTTCTTCATTATTCTGCTGACACTCTTTGGTGTATGTGCATTAAACATTAGTTTTACGCCAGTTCATCATATATGGGAAGTCATATATATTGAGTCAAAATATGTTAGATTTGACCTGTGACTTGTTCTTCAAGGTCAAATGTAATTTTTTCTTATATCATTGTTTCTACGAGACGTTATGTTTGTATGAAACACAAATAGGAAGTCATATCCCGGGTGTCTATATGTGATATCAAATTTGACATGTGACTTTCTTCCAAGGTCAACTTGAAAGTCGAATGCTAATTTTCACTTATATACTTGTTTCTTTGAAAGACAGTACCTATGTTTTTATGAAACACGTATATGAAATCATATAAAAAGATTCTAAATATGATGAGAAATTTGATCAATATGATATTGGGGCTGATATAGAAAAAGCTATGTGTTATTACATAAGTATCTCTCTTTCCGAGATAGAGCCTTTATTCGAAGTGGGATATAGTCTCTGGGACTTTTTTGTTTAAATTAGTAGTTGGAAATGGGATAAAAAATTTCTTCAATACTAGGGGAGTCTTTGAATCGTCTAAGTAAAACCACCCCACTGCAGGAAGAATGACATAAAAGCAGTCGGGGGCCGTATGCTACTCACCTGCCAAAATATGTTGGCTAAGGGACAAGCTACCTGCAAAGCATTATGAAGAGGAGATATTCGAAAAAGTGTCCGGAAATCGGTCATCATGTTTCACAAAAAGTCAGTCCACATTAGAAAAAATACACATATAATGCCAGCTGCTATTCGGCCGTCTTTGATCAACTCCTCACCAAAAGTAATTAGCTTCTGCAAATCCATATAACCTAGCTGCTGTTTCCTGAAGGTTTGGTGAAATCTCCACCACAAATTTTCGGGATATTTTGGCAACAGATACAGAAACACACACAAACACACACAGACAAAAACTGTATCACCCCGCCTTGATAAAGACGAGTGATAATTAGAAATATAAAAGCCGTGTTTTAGGAAAGGATTGAGTAGGAGAGTGGTACTGGATTTTTTTCTATTTTTGTGAGTTGTTCTATTTTGTCTCTTAATAAAACATGTAATCTGGTAATACAGGTAAGGCAACATTTTCAATGTAGTAACTTGTAAACTAATACTGCCTTACTTCATAGTGAGGGCATCTCGAAGTCCATCTGCAGTATTTACTCCAACATACATCAGTTCTCCTAAAGCCTTGAAAACGGGTGAATCAGACTTGGAGAAGAAGCTCTTGTGAGGACTGCCATAAAGATCAATGGTTACTCTGGAATGCAAAGTATATTAAGCAACTTACACTACATGAAAACTTGTATTGCTTCGTTTGATGGTTGACTCCTTGTATTCTCCTTTCATTTCCATCACACACACACACACACACATATATATATATATATATATATATATATATATATATATATATATACATATATATACATATATATATGTATATATATATATATATACATATATATATGTATATATATATATATATATATACAGTATACTGCTAAGATTCCCATTCTTTTTGTCTGTTTGTCTGTTTGCACCCTCTAATTAGCCGAAATGGTGCATTGCAGAGCAACAATTTTGAATCAACGGACCTAAAGTGAGCTAATTTTAAAAATATGTGTAAAAAAATAAAGTGCAATCAACCTCCGGCTACCAAAAATGTTAATGAACACATGTCCGTATACTACGCGGTAATGCAGCGGGGCATTTCCGTGGAATATCATGTCTCTGTAGAGAGAGAGAGAGAGAGAGAGTTAAGTTGCGTGTCTGTCTGTCCTGTATGGAAATCAAGGGGGATGCATATAACACTCTTTTAACAGCTCTGATTGGTGTAACTTCTTAAGACGATTTTAAAAATTTTATACGTGTATATTACATACACTACGTGGATCCCCTGATGGGCAAGACAATAATTAATCAGAAATACTCAAATCAACATGGTGGAAAGTTGGTACCCAGTTACCTTAGAATTTTTTTTTAGTAATCACTCCAATATCCGACGTAATAGAGCCATAGGTAGGTCCGGATATTGGTTCTGTCCGGTTATTGGGCCCCAGCTTATGGACTCGTACTTATGGACCCTAACTCAGAGAAACATCTATACAACTCCCTCTGGACATGCATAGCACCTATTTAAGACCCAAATCACACCAATAAGGCAAATAAATGACTGAAATAAATGCAAAAGAAACATAAAATGAGGGTTTAGAAGTACATTCATACATTAATAAGCATTCTGGTACTTATGGACCCTAACCTAGCCTAACTCAGAAAAACACATTCCTACTGCACATGCATAGCTACTAACACCCTATTCACACCAATAAAGGACATTAAAGAGTGAAATGAGGTAAGTATAGTATGGAAAAAAGTACAGTATGAAACATTCTGCCTACTTACAGCAAGACCTTGGCCACCTCGATGAATAACCGCCTCCTCTCGGACTCTGACAGTAAGAAGGATTTCCTGAAGCACTTGCAGTACACTGTTCCTGAAGTCTTGCACTGAACTTAGTCAATCACACACAGAAGTCCGTTCTCTTCACAGTGTGCACTCTTGTCTAAATAATGCTCCATTGTAACTTACAAGTGTTGCACTTTAACTTTTCCCATTCTTATAATTTTCCAAAGCCAAAACAAACAAGTCTATTTACGTTAAATTTTTTTTCTATCGAGTCTTTTCTCTCACAACTGTAAATCCTTAACACAACACACTGTTTCTTTCACTGCACAACACTCTAAATTCTCGTGTGGTCTAGTGGAGAAGTTCTTGCTGTTTGTTCACTGTCAGAGTCCGAGAGTATCACTGGCAGGCAACCTAGGGGTGCATCGCTGGGTCGTGGTGATGGCGTATCCACTGCAGACGACTCTGAAGACAGCCGCAAACTCACGTCGAGCGGTGACTCTACCGTGGCTGATGTGCTGGGCTGTGGCTCTGAGCATGAGGGCCTGTCTTGGGGAGGCAACGGAGGGGAGCCAGGGCTGGGCACAGCAGGGGTCACGGGCCTGAAAAAACTGTCAATGGTTGATTGACGCAATGACCGACGATTCTGACGATTGATGAAGCGCTGCCTGAAAGCACGCACTTCCTCCACGAGTCCCAAGGGCCCCATCTCCCTGTCGCAGTCCGGGTGTTCCAGGTAGTCTAGGACGAACTCTAGATGTTCCTGGAGTGCGCTCAGCTTGGGGATGGCTGGAGTAGTGTCCTGCTGAGAGGAGTCCGCATCATCGTCGCCTTCATTGTCGGAATCTTCAAGTTCGGTACCGACACCTGCAATCGAAGACGCGATCTCAATATCAGACAACATCTGATACCCAGGATCCCCCTCATCGTCATCCAACCACTCACGAACATCATCCACATCTACATCGTCGCCGTGCGTACGTAGCCGTGCATGGAAGTCATCCACGTCAAATCCTAGAAAATCGTACTCCACATCCGTTCTGAGAAGCAGATGAGACCAACCATTTTCCAGAGTCTTCACAGGGACTTCCTTCCATGCACTAGCCCAGTTGTACAGCGCAGACTTTATGGTATTGGCTTGCCTCGTGTGTCCCGTCCCTCCCTGCGCTCGTCCTCGTCCTCGAGAACAACCATCACCTCGTCCAGGAACTTCCGATGGTATAGGCGCTTTGTTGCCACGATCACTCCTTGGTCCATTGGTTGGATGAGAGCAGTCGTATTAGGTGGCAGAAACATGCACCTAGTATGGCCATTTTCAGCAACCAAGTCCTTGTCGCACGGGTGGGCAGGTGCATTGTTGAGGAGAAGGAGGGCCTTTACCTGGTCACACGGGATTCCCAGTGTCTTTGTCTGGTAATGGATGCCCTCCTTGACAAAGTGACAGTGAAACCAGTCTTAGAAGATCACAGCTGTGAACCATGCCTTCAAAGAATGGTACCAGACGACAGGAAGGAAATCCATCACCCCACGAAGGCACCGAAGCTGCTTTGCACGGCCAACAACAACGGGTTTAAGCCGGTGCATGCCGATAGTACTGGCACAACACAAAGCAGATATCCATTCCTTGGAGAACTTGAGGCCAGGTACACGCTTCTCCGTCTCCTCGGCTAGAGTGTTCATTGGCAGCGAGCGATAGAATAGGCCAGTTTCGTCAGCGTTGTAGACTTGACCGAGAGTTAGGCCCTCCCTGTCAGTCAAGCCCTTCACCTTGTGCCGAAACTCGTCAACTCCATCCTCGTTAGCGTCCAATGCTTCGCCATGTGCTTTACGGTTGGTAAGGCCATGCCGCAACTTGAACGCAAAGAGCCAACCCTTGGATGCCTTGAAGTCTAGGGCGTCGTGAAGCCTGGCGAACTTCTCAGGAGCAGCCTTCACCTCTGTTCCACGTTCCATCACACCAGCAGCACGTTGTTGTCGATACCAAATCAACGTGGATCGGTTGATTTCTGCAAACTTGGGGGTAAACATAACCTTCCTTTCCACATTGCGTTTGCTTCTCAACGAGAAGTCAGCCGTGTACTGCATGAGTTTGTCTCGGGATCTCTTGATATCGAACAAAGTAGACCGGGCCAGGTTAAACTCGCGGAGAATGCAGGAAGAAGACCACCCCGCATCTACTTTCTCCAATATCTCCCGCTTCTTCTCCAGAGTCAACACCACTCTCTTCCTTTTCTCAGGTGGCGGGGCCATCATCACACACACTAAGAGGAGGCCCGAGAGCAGCAGGAGGCCCTGCAGCAGGTAAGGCACCACCACAAAAGCAATCACGTGGGCAGCCATAACGACTAGCGTGCACTCGTGGCGAGAGACAGGCGGAAAGTGGGGAGGATGCGGTGGTGCTCTATTGGATGTCGGAGGAATGACGCGCCACAACAATGCTCTCCCGTGCTGCGCGTGGCAAGTTCAAATTATGGGCGGGAAAAAATCTTTTTTTTGGGGGGGGGGATTTGGACCATTTTGGGAATATTGGATCCCAGGACGATTATGTCCGGGTAGTGGGGATGTTCGGATATTGGGCGTCCGGATATTAGAGTGATTACTTTTCTCTATCCATATAATTAGCTAAAGCGGGTCAGATGGGTAACTGATTGGTGGAATGGGTGGGCAGGGATGGTGAGGGTGTGAATAGTGGAAGATAGTTCATTAGTAGGAATAGGTGCATGGAGAACGTAGCCCTGAGAAAATTGACCCAAGGATAAAATGGGAACCAGAGGGTCTTCTCGTCACACAAGGAGTGGCCATCCAGGGTCGCAGGTACTACACGAACAAAGACTTTTATCTAGGCAAAGCCTGTTTCCCCTTCTAGTAAATGTATAAACTGCTTTTAGAATAAAAAATATTCAACATATATCATTCTATAACAATTTTATTCATGAGAAAGTATATTCAGGCAACCACCATAACTGACGCCCATTTTATTGTATTTTCCTGGTACAGCCTGTTCTGCGATATTTAGAATAATAACAGGCGGTAACTTAAGGTTTAATTGGGAATTTTCAAAATGCAATATAAACACTGTTGCAGTTTTTAATCAATATAGAGCTACTGTTACTGATGAGCTGGTGAGCAAAAGTAATTGCCTAATTATTAACAAATAAGATTATCAATAACTGTAGCTACATTACAGTTGAGATTCGTACCAATGACACAAAATTTTAAAATGAATAGTAACCTTCATTCAGCCTTCTTATAAAAGATTTTTTTTTTTATTCGATCATTCAGTCGGGGCAGACTCAGCGGCAGTATAATGGCTCACTCACGAACTGTATTCACGAGGGTTCCTAAATACAGAGCATCAACTCCACCTATTTCAAGTAACTTCTTGCAGAAACGTTGGAATTTTTTCATGTATGAGTTTTGCAGCCTCGTCTTTGGTTTCCTCCAATGCTGTTTGTCTCTTTCGATAATATCCTATGGACTTCATTGTTCATTTCGTGCCTCAAGAACGATTAAGAGAGACTCTGTTTGAATAATTGGATCCCCAGCAAATTCAAGGTCAATGACCATACAATTGCTAATTGGTAAACCACACTAACTCTGACCCACAGTCCATTCCAATATCCAAGGAACTTGGTGATACGTACTGAAGTTAAGAAACATCCCTGTCTAATGCCATAGCTCTCTGAAAAGAAAGTGGTTGCTCCCCCTGCACAGTTAATACCACTCAAGTGTCCAAATGCAGGCCATTTGAACCAGATTTTGTCTTTCAAGAATGTAGGGAGTATCAAGAGCTCCAACACTGCCAATAGTTCTTGGATTTGAATCCAGATTGCTATGACCACTGAAACGTCAGCAACATCCGACAAATTCGCTATATAATCATTAATGCGAGAACCTTGCTTTGTGCTCTCTGCATTGTAACACCAGGCTACAGCAATAACTGCAGTAATGTTAGCTCCTGTTATCCTAATTCTGATATGGACAAAGAAGAATACCAGTCCGCCAAATAGACTCCATGGAAACTAGTAAACTAAATATCATGGCTTCATCCCCAGCTTTGATCCGTTCTGTAGGGATGGCACAGACGTCAGCTGCACTACCATTCTTCAGCTTAGTCACTGTCTTCTTAATTTCATTTGTAAAAGATACAGCATCATCTGTTTCCGGAACAGCACCCAGTAGTTTCGAACCAGCAAAGTTCTCAAATTGAGGGGCTATAAAATATAGGGATGGCCAACAAACTCACACCAATGAGTCTTGCACACATCCATATCTGATTTGAGCCATCTATATGTCGCACGTGTGTGTGTGTGTGTGTAATTCACCGGGTCGGTCAGGATCACTGGATGGTCGTGATCGTCAGCTTTTTACCCTCCCGGAAGGGAGCTGAGAGCTCATATAGTCTGATCTAAGGGCAAGGCTGTGACCTTCACACATGCACACACCCGTCCCCTTGCTCAAAGGGGACAGTAACCACCCACTTCGTCAGTGAAACTTTTAGCAGTCTGAGCGAGGCGCGAACTCCTGTCTATCAAATGGCAAGTAAGAATGTTACCACTGAGCCAGTGTGTGTGTGTGTGTGTGTGTGTGTGTGTGTATGCACTGTTTTTATCCACAAATGGTAGGATCGGTAAAATACACAACTACAGTGACAGTGCCGTATTCCTCATTCCAGACTTTTACTTTTCTACTTACCATGCTTGCACAAACACTTGCCGAAAAATGGAGCCATCTCATCTAGAACATAAGATAATATATATTATTTTCTAGAACAGCTGAAGATAATTTTGCTTTCCTCAGCAGCACTACGTACTTCCATATATTTTTCCATTAGTAAACTGGAATGTTTTTGTTCTTTATTTTCAACAAAACTCGATAACATTCTGGACTCGGCCGTTTGGAGCAATTGTGAAACATTGCTGAAACTCGTGTGTTGTTTCATAATTTCTTAAGTACCGATGCCTCGTGTGTAAACATATTCATAAGCTAGAGTAAGCCTTTCATCTAAGAAATACTCACGTGTTTTTCCAGGATACAGATGATTGCTTTGATATGGCATTCTGTAATTTCATCCTAAACCTGTATTTTTAATGTACAGTTAATTGCACCAATTACGCTTTAACTGTAGGCCAATGATTTATTTATTGCTTGGTAAAGTATCGATAATTTTTTATATAATTCACATTCTTATAATTCCACTTGTCTGTTTTGAAGAGCATGAATTAAATTGCAGAATACAGATCCATACCTCTCTACTACTGTGACCAGCTGTTCGACATTTTCTGGTCTAGGAGGCAGCGTCGGGAGAGTGAGGGAAGCCATGAGGCTGCTGCGATATGCTGTGCCCATCACCACACCAAATAACAGCCAGCAACCCACAAAAGTGTAGTTGGAGTGGCTGGTTGAGATGCGGCCGTAGAGTCCTTGGCCAAGCAAAGTGCCAACCGTCTCCAGCACCACCGCTCCAGTGCTTAGTCGGCCGTGGCGGGACGTCCACATCTCTGATCCGGTGACCTCATAAAGGAAGGCAAAACAGCTATCGTTAGAAACGAAAAGATGATTCTGAGCTATCATCCCAAAACACTTGGAAATTATCTATCCACTGCCAAACAGTAATCATCATGTGCTCCATGCTGTCCTGTGCAGTGAGTTAGGCTAGGTCTTGACAAGGTACTATGATTAACACTACAGTAGATTATCCTAATATTAAAGTAATACCTAGCATTAGGTTGACAAAGTTTGTAAAATATAATAATATTAGTGTGATATACAGTGATAAGATGGTAGGCGGCGGTGATATTGGTCAGTGCTGATGTACCATGCAAGAAAAAATTGTTAAACAGGAGTTTATGTTGGCCCACTGTTCAGTAGAGCTTTTTAATGTATTCCACTGCTATCAGTGTACACATACTACATCTTGTCAAACAGAATTAGGCCCCTGCTGGAGTGTAAGTGAGCAGATGTTTATTACTTATTCATTATGAGCCAGATGCTGCTTGAATGTGATAAATCAACACTGACCGTTTCCTCTGGTCAAATTTGCAGACTCAGGAAGGGAACGCTGAGAAGACTGTTTTATGTGTACACAGCCAAGAATTCCTTCACTCAGTGTAATGTGATGACACTGGAATGAAAGCTCACTTTCCTCGCTCTGAATGAAATTCAGGGTGGCAACGAACTCAATATCACTCCTCTTCAGCCTGTCTGACTTTAGTACAGAAGCTGTCCATCATCTGTTTTCAAGACTGTGATATTATATACAGATGCTGCCTGTGATATTATATACAGATGCTGCCTCCCATCTACTATGAAGCCTGTCTACCGTCAGATAAAGCAGCTGTCTGCCGTCTGTGACAAAGTCTGTCTGTCACCCCGACTCACCCAACATCTCACATCTATATTTAACATCATATGCTGTATAAATAGGTGGTAAGTTAGAACGATTCAGTAAAATGTTTATTTCATTATCATCGGACCCAAAATCCTTATACATTATTTTTTTCTCTTACCCAACTCAATTACTCAACTTATGTAATAAGAAGGAAAGTTTACTCCACAACAGTAGAGTCACTTAGGCTCACCTCCCCTTACTTAGATGAAATAATCCCCATCCACCCACCCTTGATGACTTAGATTACAAAACTCCTGCTTAAGACAAACAAATCACCAATATTTATCAGTACTTACATTTATTACAAAGGAACCTTATACACTTAAATCACTGAAGATACATGTAACACTTCACAAAATTAATGCATCACCATGCAGAAAATCATACTAGGAATCATAATCGCAGTTGCTGGTTTCATACCTCTAACTCATGTACTGTACCAAAATACAGTAGTATCATACATGACAAAACTCAGTTTCCGTTATATCATATGCAATAAATAACTTGGCCCTTAGGCCACATACAATAAATACCTCACCTGTATGAGCCCACTAATATAGTAAAAAACCCAATTTACAGCCTCTTACATTTCAGGATTCTTTTTAATTCCAGAAGATACGGCAGAGCTTATATTTAAAATTAATGATACTGACCGCTTTACTTCACATTCGGGTTTATTTACCCTACACCTACAAACTGTATGACATTTCTTGTATAGCAGCTTCCCAGCTTACATAACACAGTCGCTATTTGTCCGGCTTCCCAGTTCTCTCTTGTGCCTGCTAGGTACCAAGAACCATCACCTAGAGTCTCCCAAACCCCCCTGGGCTGCACCTTCTTCCGACAGTGCCAAGTTGGACCAAAATCCTACAGACAAAAACACCCACATACCATCGCTAACAACATAACTCAGAACCCTTAATCAAAGCTATAATGGTTCAGTATACTTGCAACCAAGGCTTCTCTCCAAATGAAACAACATACTTGCTTAACTCCTCAATGGTCATGCCTTCAGAAATTTGCGTGCTCCCCTGGCCAGCGCCGGGACAATTTTTTCAAAGTTCTAAAATAAATTTCTTTTACACATATGAAGAGAATCGTCTTGTGTATCTGGCAGTGTGTGTGTGTGTGTGTGTGTGTGTGTGTGTGTGTGTGTGTGTGTGTTTAGCTTCCTAAACCCATCCTGTCATTAGCTATGATTCACAGAAGAATTCACAAAACTACTGAACATGTGCCATTAACTTGTAAACATATGGGAGAAAACATCCGAAATTAAGTGACCAATTGAGTGATTATAACTTGCGCAAAATCAACGTCAAAGACACCAGTACTGTAAAGCATCATTCAACGCCGACAGCTGTTAAAGGGTCAAAATTGGCGAGAAGCCATATGGAAACACAACAGCTCTGGCAGCCTGCCGAGAGTGCTCAGCTGGTGTATTCCCAATTTTTGGCGGGCAAGGGCAAGAGGTTTAAAACTCAACCCCATCTCCCTGCCTTTAACTTAGAACAACTTCCCCAGGTCATCACTCATACACCCAATTTTCTTTTGCTATATGCATCCATATGGACACTTCATTTGTAAATTTTTTACATATAAAGACCCTCCTTTGTTAACTGTTAATGTACATAATGGCTAATTTTGGTAAGAATATTTACTCTCTGCTTGTATTCACTTGCATGATATTTTCTTTGTACTTATATTTTCCCTCTTTTCCAACTTACTTCTTGATGACATTTCCTTACTTTAAGATTAATGTACCTGAAGATAATACACATTTTGTTTGGATACGAAATAGAATTTAGTCCCACCCAAACTGAGTGCTCTCCTCGCCTTGTACTACACGGGCAGTTGGTAGCGTTCATGACTGGACTGTCACATTGCAATACTGCAAACTTCTGCCTATCAAAATTCATTTATTCCCCGAACTACATCTCTTTGTAACTCTCTTCCCCAGAATAGTTTCCCCCAGACTTCAGTCTACTCGTTTCAGGAATGGAATGACTTATTTGCGAGAAACGTTTTTATCAGCTGAGTCACAAATACCTGTCTCTCTTGCCTAAATTAATTCTTCCAATGTAGATTTTTCATGTCCTACCCCCAGTACATCACACATTTCTCAGTTATCTTCTGATAGGATCTCACCTTCCTTATCCTCTCATACCACTCGCAGCACTGGTGCTACTACTGTTCCAAGAATAACTTCTCCTTCTTTAACTATGACAACTATAACAACACTCCCTACTGCACCTCAAACAATCATCTTGGAAGGTGCATCCCGTCCCAAATTTACGGGTATGAATCCTGCTGATAGTATTTATGATTTCATTAGTTATGTCCAGTCTGCAGTTACAAAAGACATACAGCAGACAGTGGTAAGATTGCATAACGCAGCAGCAGGCTTGATGAATGTTATTCAAGTGTGAGTTCTCTCATAGGACGCAGATTCCTGAAGAAGTTTTACTCCTTTGATGAATGCCATGTGCCAGATTTGTAGATTTTTTTTTTTTTTGTAACCACATGAAAACACGATGCTTGATTTGCAACTAAAGACCACTGCAAAGTATGAGACAGGATAAGTTCATCCCTCGCAAACAAAATATACTGTTCAAGGTAGATGCGGTATCTGCTGACAGGGATCGAACATTTTGAGGCACTGCAAAACAGTTCATGGGTGGAAACTGATAATACGGAAGGAACCACTTTGGAACTAGATAATGTACCAACGTTACCTAGTTATCCCAGGTTCTTAAATCCTCTCAACAAGAATGAATTAGACGCTTCATTAGAGATTCAGGTTTCTCTTAGCGATGACAGAACCATGTTAGCTGTACAGATAGATGAGAAACTTGATATCATACCTACTCAGATGGTTCATACTGTTGAACCAGCTACAAGCTCAACAGCACCTTCTCAGTCTCAAGGTCAAGGACACGTTCCACATCCATTCAGCAAACGAAACGTCACATGACGTTCACAAGCCATGTTATGTGCAAGAACTGGGTCACAAAGAACATTCTCTAATGACCGTGACAGGTCTAAATGCAGGACATTTTAAATGCTCACACCATAAAGTAGATCAATGTTACAAAAAACCTGGAGATGAACGAGGGCACAAGCATGATTAATCACCTTCGCGATCATTCAGTAACAAATATACTGTAGCGTTCATTACAAAAGATGTCATCATTCTACCAGCAAATGCTATGCCCATGCCAATACAGAGCCTGGGGAAATCCTATGTCAGAACCAACAGAAGCCTCAATAACGACACAAAATTCTGTGCTCTTTATACACCAGTCCTATAACTCACTTACTGCACATGTATTTATCATAGGTAATTGTGAAGAAGACCCTAAATCATTACTTATGGACTCTGGCTCTGTGTTGAACTTAATATGTAAATATTCCCTGCAGTATTAAAAGGAAGATCAAACGAGTTTGAATCCTTGAGCCGGCTGTGGTGTTGATGGCTCAGACTTTTATTTGAAGACAAGGTAACTCCTGAAATACAACTTGATGAATTAATTAAATCTTACACTTCAGAGTGTTGTGTCAGAAAGAAGTTCCAGTATCCTGCAGACATTTGGAATGGTACTGACACCACGACTGAACATTTCATTGAAATGATACCTGCTTGTGGTAGTATTACAGTAAAAGGGTTTATGTATCAGGCATGAATTTCCTACAACTTGTCCATTCACAGGTAAATTCAATGGCATATTCTACCGTAACACTTACTCCACAGCCATCAATAGAAAGTAATGAAGATAATTTAGTAACAGTATCTCATGACACTCCCTCTAACAGTGACACAATGGTTGACTCATCCACATCCCACTTACTACTTCAAAGATTCTGAATGACATTTTGCAACATGCAGAGATTAAACGAACAGTGACAAAATGGCACAACGTTTCGTTGTTGCACAAATTCACGAAAGTCTCTGTCCATGTTGTATGTGCAAAAGAAGGAGTGAATACATTAACCTTACCTAGGATGTGTTGTACGAATGTTTTAACATACGAATCAGCATTGTGTTCCGTGTTGGAGGACAATTTGTGTTATCTTTTCCTACTAAATGTCACCAAGGCTTCACTAAAGCTTAACATTGGTACAAAGATTGGCGATTTCCTGGTGTACCCATCGGACATAAAGGTGTGCCAGAATATACCCTTCCCTGCAACCGCTAAGGATGATGTTGATGATTTACATGGTGTATAATACTGAAAACTCTACGGATTCTGCTACGACTCCTTCAGCTGACATAACAGTAAACCGCAAAGATTTTCTGGAACATAAAGTACAATTTATTAATGTTTTGCAGTCCTTCAAACCCCAACGTGCTTATTCTTATCAACTCGGTTACCTTCCCCGAGTCGTTGTTTTTGGACCCTTTTCTTAATATTAAGTTGATTTTTTGTCATCAGATAAAGTGTTTCTGAGCTCGACCTCTTCATCACCCTCGTCTTTTTATAATTTATGCTCAACTTGGGTGGGTGTGAGGGCAGCAATAAGTCGCCAGCACTGTGGGAGGTAGACGGGCGTGAGTCCGCCACAGCTGGGCTAAAAACGTGAAATGAATTACTAAATATGCAGTACTTGGCAACAGCAGTGTGGTAGGGCTTGGCAAGTGGTCTGACTGCATTGAGGGAAACTAAACGTTCCCATGGAAATCACTGACTTCTTTGTGCTTGAAATTAGGGCACAAAGACCCATCGCCTCACATGAGGCGATTAGCAAGGCCGGGGGTGGCCTTCATATCTGAATTACGAAATATTCGGTATCTGGCCACTGCAGTGGGGCAGGGCTTGGCAACTGTTCAGATGGCGTAGAGTCAGACTCGACGTTCCCATGGTGACCAAGAACGCCTTCTCGTACTTGAAACTATGGCGTGGAGACCCATTGCCTCATATGAGGCAGTCAGTGCAGCCAGGGGTGGCCTGCATATCTCCTCATATGAGACAGTTAGCATGGCAGGGGAAAGAGATGCTGTGGCCTTACCTGGGGAACATATGGGGAAACCATATCTAATAAACTACACCACTGAATTGATTCCCGGTACCCAGACAATTTATGTCCCAATGTATTATCGCATAGCTTACGATAGGGTGACGAGATTCTGTGGGATATGCTTATCCAGGACACCATTGAACACTTCGTCAGGCCATGGAATAGTCCGCTTTTTCAAGTCCTCAGCAAGGGATTTGAGTTCAGACCCGTATTTCACTTCTGTAAAGTAAACCCTGTCATAGTACCCAATTGATTCCCATTACCAGTCTTAAGAGATTAACTGGAATCACTTGGTGAGAATAACATTGTTTTCGTTTCCCTTGACTTACGTAGTGGCTACTGGCAAGTAGAAATAAAGAGTTGTCTTCCCCCATAACTGCATACAGTACTGCTTCTTGCCACTATTATTTTAAAACTCTTTCCTTTGGTCATAGAAATGCTCCACCAGTATTCATGAGGCTTATCTATTTTGTATTCAGTGGTATGATTGGCCGTTATCTTTTTGCATACATAGACGATAAACTTACGGTGAATTAATCAATTCCTGAATATTTTGCCACTCAACAGCAAGTTTTCAATTGCTCCCAAATGCCAAGTTTAAAAGTTAAGCATGTTAAATGCATCTTCCTAAGCAGGAAAATTACATTCCTTGGATATGTGGCTGATGCTGAGGGGAATCATGCCTGAGATGAGAAAGTTAAAGCAGTTGCTAACTTCCCAGAACCCACCAGTATTGATGATGTACGGAGTTTCTGTGGACTGAGTGGCAATTACTGGTGATTAATTCAAGGTAATACATAGATTGCTGCCCTCCATACCAAATAACTCAAGAAAAATTTAACTTTTGTTTGGACGAATGACCAGTATGTTGCCTTTGAAACGCTGAAGAAAGTGCTTTTTAATTTAATAATGCCACAGTCTTGGCATACCCTAATTATAAGATGCCATTTCTTACTCATCAGGTGATGCACAGTTTTGGTACTTGTAACATATAATCCAATACTACCTGCTTCAATGGTTGCATCGCCGGTTACTAAACCGGCACCCCCACTGGTCTAGTCCAGTGAGGAGGGTGACTAAACATCCTTCAGTATGAAAAGCAAGACCTGTCAAAAAGCAGATGAGCAATTTATGCCAGTGGCCATCTAGTAGGGTAGGTGGAGCTCGTTAGCCTTGGTTGGCAATCTTCCTAGGAAAACGAAAACTATGAGGTGAAGCCTGGACAGGCATGATCAAGGATTCCATGCCTCTGTCCATAGGCTAGTGGTAAGCCCTCTCCTAGATGTGGGGTTTGCATTCCCTCCCTGTAAAAAATAACATCGCACATATCAAGAGAAAGAAGAAAGATAGGGATCAGTGCTTAGTGCCTGACCTTGACCCAGTTCTGTCGAGGGGTCCTCCCTCGGTTGTCGGCCTGGCAGGGCTTTTGGGGTCCTGTAATGTTGTTGCCCACTATGATTGTTGCTGGGTAAAGCCTATGGGACCCCAGCAACTGGCTGATGGGGGGGGAGGAACTCCTAGCCCAGACCCTCCTTTTGATTTGCGTCATGGTGGTGCAGAAGACGCTTGAGCCCAAGCTCGAAGTGTGGGTTTAACCTTCAAAAGGCTCTACGAGTGGGGACTTGGAATGTTCTGAGCCATTCAAAGGATGATCAACTGCCGTGTTGTCATGAAAATTAGGGCGATTTAGGGTCAGCATAACATCACTCTCTAAAGTGAGGTAATTCTGGCATGGCGAGATCAGTAGCTATGGATACACATACTAATGGTCTGGCTGTGACGATGGTGTCCATCTTAGGGGTGTGGCTGTGGCAAATGCTACTCACTTTGTCTTTTGTGTCAACAGGGTTATTCCGTTTGATCAGCGTATAACGATGGTGAGGTTGAAGCCTTCCTTTGGGCTTTCTCTCTCTTACTGCAGTGTACGTTCCAACCGAGATAAGTGATCGTGAAGAGAGAGCTATTCTACACCAAGCTTTAATCTGTTGTGGAACAGTGCCTCTCACAGGATAAACTCCTTGTCTTGGATGACTTTAAAGCAGTTACTGGCACTGACATGGAGTGCTTCAGGGATCAAGTAAGTCCCCATGGCTCTGGAACCCAGAGCTTCGATAGTTCTTACCTTCTGGATTTTGCAAAATCCCATAAGTTAAGAGTTGCTGGATCCTGGTTCCAGTGGCGAAATCTTCACCGCTGGACTTGGTATCTCATTACCGGAGGGGTTGCTAAGGAGATTGATCACATTTTTGTTGGTATTTGCTGGAGAATCCTTCAGAACTGCAGGGTTTTCAGGAGTGCAGAGTTCTTTGATGCTGATCACAGACTTCTTGTTGCTACTGTAATGCTACAAATAAAAACAGATTCTACACAGGCCACCGAAAAAGGTTCCATCTTTAGAACGTCAGGGATCAGGAGTGTGCATATGAATATGCAGTGGCAGTCTCAAAATGTTTTGAAGTGCTCAGTGCTGTTGAGGATCCCATTGGATGATGGGATACCTTTAACCCCTTAACCGCGGGGCATCACTTTCGTGACGCTCGGCCACAATGGATCATACCGCGGGGCGTCACTTTTGTGATTCTGTGTTATTTTGAATTATCCCGGGCTCTCAAGTGGTGGCTTGTATCATCTATCAGTACTGCCAATGTCCAACACTAGTCAGCACTCCAAATCTCATCTGTACTCCCATCCATTGTTGACATTTTAGCGATTTTACCCCCTTCGTGACTCCCCTCCCTACCTGCCCTCCATTACCCTCTCCTCTCACCTCCCACGCAGCGCTGCGCTACGGAAATTTCCCCCTGATTTTTCCACAGATTTCATCCATTGAAATAAGCCCTATGCCCTATATTTATACCAAATAATATATACCAAAAAAAAAAAACAGGTAAGTGATAGTGTTATACTCCAGAAATTGGCTAATTATCACCTGACAAAACCTCACGTGCATTCATTCGCTACATTACCACGGTAATTTCCCCTTTGATTTATGCCTTGTAATCGATGTCTGTAATAAAAATATATATCAGAAAGGAAGGGAGAATCCTAACTGACATTTACATTCACCTGGAACTACCTATTTTTTTATGTATTGCCGAGATTTTCTACCTATAAAAAATTAGCCTGTAAGTTAGCAGCAGTCAGCCTAAAGTGTCATTGTCAACCCTTCCCTTCTCAGATAAGCCGCGGCATTTAGTTCCTTGTCCTCTGCTGTAGAGAAAACATGTCACACTCGCGCCCCGCCATTCCTGCCGTTTCTGCGCCCATTGCAAAGGGCCCCGTGACCTCTACTCCAAAGAAAAGCGTTGAGGCAAGCAGGAAAGGCCTCAGTGACTCTGCAGTGGCACGAGAACTTGCAGAATTGTCCATGATAATGATGGACAGTGACTATGACGATTCGGGTGAATCGTGTGATGAGCCGGGTGAGGTTATCGCGCCAGAAACAGCAACAACGAGTGCTTCAACAAGTGAATCAGTGTCTAGCTCCAAGAGAAAGGAGCCTTTAGTGCAGGAAGGACAAGAATTTCGGAAGGGAGTGAAAAGGCGGCGTGTTAGCCCCAGAACAATGCCCCCATGTGACCCAGCCCGCCATGAGTCACGAGTGCATTCACCTCCCCATTCCCCAAGCCCCGCTTTACTCATCTCGTCATCATCGTCGGCCGAGTTATCTCCGGAGTCTTCGTCGTCGGAGTCACCACAAGCATCAACAGTGAAGGCAGGCCGTAGAGGTAGAGGTAGAGGTAGATCTAGGAGAGTGAAAAGTAGTGTAGCTAGTAGGGTAAGGGCTGCTAGTGCTGTACGGCAACCTAGGGTCAGTGAGAGTGACCTTGACAGAGATAAGCCTCCCTCACAGCCAACCTCCACCACCACCACCACCACCACCCACCCTACACCGCCACGACGCCTTCTCGTGGACGGAAGGGTCAGATTTTGTCCCCAAAAATCTTGTTTTCGATGAGAGCTCCTCAGGAGTTCAGCCTGCCTTCACTATGGACGAAAATGCTGAGTGTGTCGACTACCATTTGGCCTTCCTAGATGACGAAGTCATGCAGCACATATGTGATGAGACCAACAGGTACGAATTACAACGTGCTGCTAGTGGTACAGGTGCAGCCAAGATGCAACAGTGGTCCATGCTGGGAGTGCAGGAGCTGTATGTGTTCTTTGCCCTCATGCTTCTCATGCCACACTCCAAGAAGCATGAGTTGGAAGAATACTGGTCCATGGACCCCTTATTACCCTCACCCACCTTCAATAAGTATATGGCCAGAGATCGCTTCCGGAACATCATTGGAAACCTGCACTTTGCCGACAACGATGTACCTTCCCAAACCGACCCACTCTGGAAGATCCGGGAGATTCTGAGCAGAATGAAGGATAAGTTTATGACATTCTTCCACCCCTTTCAGAAGGTTGTCATTGATGAATCCTTGGTTTTGTTCAGAGGACGTCTTAGGTTTGTGCAGTACATTCCAAGCAAACGCCATCGCTTTGGGATCAAGTTCTTTGTACTGTGCGACTGTAAGACGGGGTACATCCTTGACTTCGTCATATATTCAGCCAGCACTGTCGATCTCGATAAAACACACCCCCTTGGCTTCTCAGGCTGTGTAGTGAAAGTGCTCCTAGAAAAGTATTTTGGTGGGAATCATGTGCTGTATACAGACAACTACTATACAGCACCGAAACTTGCCAAATACCTTTCTGAGCATGGCATTGGCTCCTGCGGCACTGTGAAAAGTAATCGTGCCAACTTCCCCAAATTCCCAGAGGCGGGAACCTCGCAGCGAGGAGACGTGCACCTACGCAAGTGTGAGAAGATGCTGGCAATACGGTGGCATGACAAGAGAGTCGTGCACATGCTCACCACCGTACATAAGGGGGAGATGAGAGACAGTGGGAAGGTCGACCGTAAGACAGGCGAACCTGTGATGAAACCTGATGCTGTGTTGGACTATAATATCAACACGCGGCTGGTGGACAAGTCCGACATGATGATTGGTGAGATCGACTGCCTCAGGAAGAATACTAGATGGTACAGGAAAGTTTTTCTGTATCTCATAGATATGACGATGCTGAACGCCTTCATCCTGTACAAGATGAAGGTAAAGCCACCCAAGTCCTTCTCCCTGAGGTTGTTCGCCAGGACTTGTGTCCAGCAGCTGCTGGAAATATATGGTAGGGTGCAAGCAGCAACTCCAAGGCGCCATCCAGTAACACTTCCCGACCGACTTGAGCAGAGGGCGTATATGGATCGGCACAGACTTGAGCTAATGCCTGCCACAGGGAAAAGGAAGGCTGCGATTCGCAGGTGTCAGGTATGTGCGCATACCACACGCCACACACCTGAGCATAAACGCACCTCTTGGCAGTGCGCTGAGTGCCAGGTTCCCCTCTGTGTTACCTGCTTCTTCGATTATCACAGCCAGAAGCAGTTCTAACAGTGCAAGTGTGGAAGCAGAATTATTTGGAAATAATGTGTAAATAATGTGTAAATAGCAGGTGAAAGAATGGATGTTCAGTTCATATGATTGAACAGTGTATTATAGTTTTATCTTACTGAAAGTGACAGTGAATAACATAGTGTAAGTAAAATAGCAGGGTAAATATTGAAAATAGAATAGAAAATGTAAATAGTAATGTAAGTATTTAGTAATATAAGAATATGAGTACAAATAATTTATGTTATAACAGTGAGAGTGAATCCGTGGCTCTCTACGTATTTTACCGACTGAAAAATTGAATGACTTCAGTGACAATAAACTAATACGACTGAAGGAAACCTATGGAGAAAGACTCCAGATATATCTAAGTGTGATATAGTAATAGAAATATAAAGTGTGAGGGGTTTTATGAATAATAAATGACAGAGTGCCTAGAGCGAACTAGCGCAAGTGCGACGATCAGACGCACTCGTAATTTCCATTGCTTTCACAGTGTTTTTTTTTTTTTAGTATGGATCCCAAACTACTTGAAAATTGTAGAATAGTGTTTATAGTGTTTGTATCTGGCTGTGGTAATCATATTACGGGTTGTCGGGAAGTGTAAAGTGAAGACTTAGTTACCCTACTTCAGAGGCCTCCACAAGTCCTACGGTAACAGACGAAGGCTCAACAATCATTCCAGGAGAAAGCTGAAGGTATGTGCCATAAGCATATATAAGTTTATTATTCTAGGACTAATAACTGATTTTTGGCAAATATTTTTTGAGAGTCTGTCGGAGCCCAAATAACCCCGCGGGACACGCAAGTCATTGGTAAACAAGCCCGCGGTGTAGGGTTTAAGGATGCTACCCTGGAAGCAGTTGATGAGTGTACTGGAGGCCACCTGAGATCAAGGAGGGAATCATCTCGTGCGGGATGCTGACCACAGTTGAAGAGAGTCATGCTGCCAGATTGGCTGGGAATCAGGAACAGCACAGACTTCTGACTCGACAGGCATGAGCTTCATGAGAAGGGACAACGAGAGGTATGTCAGGGAAATTGCTGAGGAAGAGGATGGCCGTTTTTATGCCAAGCCCTGAAGAAGTTCCACTTCAGACCCACTTCTCAGGTTAACTTTGTTCAGGCAGCTGATGAATGGCTTGTGTGGAGGGCAAGTGAGTATATAGCTCTTTGGGCTGAGTATTTTTGAGCAGCTGTGTATAGCTGAACCTCCCAGTGGAGAGTTTTCGTTGGCTGGTGTACAAATAATGACTGTGTTATATTATTCGGTTGTTATGATATTCTTCAGGATTATAAGGTGTAGTGAGAGACCTTGTAAGTTGGTATGTCTATTGGGCTATGGTACAGCAGCAACTGAGCTCGTGCCTACCATCACGAAACAAGTAAACAATGAACACCAGCACTTGGTTTCGAACCATTAGATTTCAAACCACATTATGGAAGCTTCATATTCTAACATCCTTCCCTTTACTTTTTTTAACAGATTGCCTAAACTACATCATTAAGTTCCACAATGATCACCAACAATGTTCACATACATGCTTACCATTAGTAGACACCCCTCTCTTGAGGACAATTAGATAATTAAAAGATATGTTCACTCTCATAGGGACGTTACACATACTAATATAAAAACCTATAAACATAATGCAGAAAAATGACATCATACAGCATATGCAAAATACAGGACAAAACATAAAATCATTTCACTTTTACAAACATGTGGTAAATGACACTGAACAAACCTATCACCATAAAACACATAACAAACTATTATTATAAAGAATGTTCACATCAGAAGTATGTGTTCTCCATAACATTGTTACCAAACCTGACCGGAGGCCTAACAACGCGGCCATACCTTGTTTTCGTTCACCGTTCATATTTTGTTCTTTATTTCGCCTCCCTTGACCTGTATCAGAGTTTACATCCTCATGGCTACTTTTATCATGGCTCTGCATGTCCTCTCTGTTCTCGTCCTCTGTGATCACATTACCCTCATCTACTTCGATATATGAACCACTGAATGAGGGCTCTCTTGTTAGCTTTAAGTGACACCTGTTTCTACGATAAACCACCCCATCATCTGTCTTCACCTCATACGACCGATCCTTTAACCTCCTAACAACCCTTGCTTTCTTCCACTCCTTAACTCCTAACTTAAAGGGTTTCATCCTAACTACATCACCCTCTCGTAACTCTGGTAGTTCATGGGCACTCCTGTCATAGTAATATGCCTGCTTTTCCTGCAACTCCTTCATTCTATCCAGATTCTCAGTCACAGTTACTCGTGGCCTCAACAAACCTTCCTTAGTTGGCAACACTGTCTTGGTCCTCCGACACATCATCCTTTGAACTGGACTAGTGTTCATTCCTTGAGTCGGGGTATTTCTTATATCAAGTAAAGCAAGATATTGATCCTCACCTGTTCTCAAAGTTTTCCTCAACATTATCTTAGCAGATTTCACTGCAGACTCTGCTTTACTATTTGATTTGCTATTGTAAGGGGATATAGTGGTATGGTGAATGCCCCACTTCCTAGTGAATTTACTCATCCCTGAGGAGACAAACTGAGGCCCATTATCACTTACAATCTCATCAGGGATACCATAACGTGCACAGTGAGCTTTTATTTTCCCAATTATAGTTCTCGACCTCGTGTCATATACCCTGTCTATCTCCCAAAAGTTACAGTTATAAGATTCTGTCTCCCTTCCAGATCAAACAAGTCAATGCCAATTCTACTCCAAGGCCGCCCTGGACACTCATAACTATGAAGAGGTTGTCTGGGATTAGAAATCTCATAAGATCTACATGTTTCACATGCTTGTATCATTTCCTTTTATGTCAGCATTCATGTTTGGCCAGTACACATACTCCCGGGCCCTGCGTAAACAACCCTCTATACCTGAATGTCCTATATGAATATCATCCTTAATCTTGGCTCTCATCCTCTTAGGAATAACTATCCTCTCTCCTCTGAAAATCAAGCCATCTGAAACAGTTAACTCATCTCTGAAATTAAAATATGGGGTCACAGCTGGCTGTAGTTTTGACCTATTTTCTGGCCAGCCATTAATTATCACATCCCTTAAATTCTGTAGTGCCAGATCATTTCCAGTTTCCTGTCTAACTTCCTCAAGTCTGTTTCCTGGCATTGTTACATGGTCTACTGCATTTACCTGTTCAATTTCCTTGCCAAAATCTTTATCTCCAAAAGGCAAATATGCTCTGCTTAGTGTATCAGCAAGTACCATCTCCTTACCTCTTAAATATTTCACCACAACATCATATGCCAGCACTCTTACAAGCATTGTCTGCAGTCGGTTTGGTGCTTTATCTAGAGGTTTCTGAACTATTGATTCCAAAGGATCACTCTTGTGATCCGTATATACAGTAACCTCCCTGCCATAGGTAAATTGGTGCCATTTCTCCAATGCATGTACTATTGCGGCCAGGAGTTCTTAGCCACCCTCGTCCAGCCAACCCGTGTGTGTGGCAGCGTCGCAATCAAGAGCACAGAAGTTGCCTTCGATGCATTTCTGTTGAAAAATATCCCTTCAGCTTTGGGCTTGTACTAATGGATAAAGCAATAGTAATATTTACTTTGAAGGTTTATCTCTGATAACACGAATATATCATACTTATTATTTAATAACTTGTTTCTCGTACAGAGCCAAGCAAGTGACAAATATGTATATTTGGTTCCACTCCACGACTTCCTGTAGGTTTGAACCAGCGAACACAGAGTGAACAAGTTCGAAGCATTCATTTGTTACCAGGAGAGAGAGAGAGAGAGAGAGAGAGAGAGAGAGAGAGAGAGAGAGAGAGAGAGAGAGAGAGAGAGAGACAGAGAGAGAGAGAGACAGAGAGAGAGAGAGAGAGAGACAGAGAGAGAGACAGACAGACAGACAGAGAGTAGCGGGTGCCTGTGAGTTTTAGAGGAATGAGGTGGAGAAATGAGGTGCTCAACACAGTTAAACAGGGATTTTTCCTTTCGTTTCGGTTGGCTTTCTATGCCTAAATGACTAAATGAAGGTAAATCATGAAATATAATGACTGGATGACGAAGTGGTAATAGGGTCTGGCTAATGGTTGTTTGGTCCAAGGTGTGAAATGGTAAGCCCAATTCCAGGCAACGATCTTTGTTAAAAGTTGGATATTTTAGGTCCCATTTATTGTAAATATTTCCATGTATGTTTACAGTACGTGTATGCCCCTATGGACCTATTATCACCCCATGAATATTTTTATCATTGAACATTTTCACCACTCGGAGCACAATCCCCCATGGACCTATTTTCCTTAATGACTTTTTTTTTTTTTTTCAAAGACGCCTACTTTTCTACGTAACCTATTTTCCCACGAACTAATTTTCCCCACTGATGTATTTTCTCTCCACAGACCAATTCCTCCGTTGACCTTGAATCTCTCCATGGATCCAGGTTTCCTACATGGACGTATACCCATGGATGTAATTTTCATAATGAACCTATTTTCTCCATAAACCTGTTATCCGACGTGGTTATATCACCCACTGATGCGTGCAGTTGAAACACAGACCCCTTAACCAACAGACGTATTGCGTGATGGACCTGTTGTAACCCACTGGATATATATACCTACTTAAGCATGATTCCAGAATAATATCCCTTGTGCACCGATTTTCCCAACTCGGACATTAACTCAAATCACCTAACCCCAGTGGCCTGTTTTCCCACAATCCGTCCATCCACCTACACACCCACCCATCAACGCACATACCCACAACCTTACTCATTACAGTGTGTCTCAAAAGTAGGACGACACAAAACCGTCTCTTGCCTTGTCCTACAGGTAGCCCCACCACCCACCCCACTTAATGCACGAACCCCACTCCACACCACTTAACCAGCCCAACAACCCTTTCCCTCCCACTCGCCCACCCACTCCACCTAATCCGCCTGTGAAACAACCAGCCTACACTAACCAATCCACCCACCCAGTCACCAACCTACCAACCCTCATACCATGCTCCACAAGTCAGATGACTCTCAATTCAACACACACACACACACACACACACACACACACACACACACACACACACACACACACACACACACACACACACACACACACACACACACACACACACACACACACACACACACACACACACACACACACACACACACACACACACACACACACACACACACACACACACACACACACACACACACGGAGGCGGGGTGGATTTCCTTACACGAAAGATGAGTCACCGCTTAACTCAGTCTGTCAGTAGAAAATAGTACCGGGTACTCTTTACAGGGAGTTTGCCAGGCCGTAGGTAAGGGGCTTCATTCCGGCTACATACACATGACTTTATGCGATACGAGTAAATAAGGTGCTCGAGCTAAACAGGGAATATTTTCTTTGGAATGACGAAAGAGTTTATTTATCCCAGGATAACGTCTCGTCGGACAAAATGAAAGATGGGTTTTATTCTGGATAACGCCAGATGATTTTGTCAAATAATTTGGCAGGCCACGTAACTTCTGTTAAATGTCTTATGTTTGCATTTTTTTCTCTCTCTGGTGAATGGCACCTGGAGATTATTGGCAAACTCATGAGTATTATTCTCATTAACTGGATATCTCTCTCTGGACAGAGAGGCAAATTACTTTCTTAAGCACAGCTTTTTGTTAAATCAACAGCATTTATCTTCTAATTCATTATTCCAACGAAAGCAATCCCCCAAAAAATATATATATATATCACAAAGCAAGGCAAGTTCTAGTGACTGATGGAAGAAATATTCACACTGTGGCCTGTTTAATGGATCACAGGAATCCAGGGTTTCTCATCCCTTGCATTTCCCTGCGCCAGTCTGCCTCCACCTCATTATTCCAAAATTCACAGGCGCCCACCATACACTCTCTCTCTCTCTCTCTCTCTCTCTCTCTCTCTCTCTCCTGGTAACAAATGAATGTTTCGAACTTATTCACTCCGTGTAGCTGGTTCAAACGTACAGGAAGTCGTGGAGTGGAACCAAATATACATATTTGTCACTTGCCTGGCTCTATACGAGAAACAAGTTATTAAATAATAAGTATGATATATTCGTGTTATCAGAGTCAAACCTTCAAAGTAAATATTACTATTGCTTTATCCATTAGTACAAGCCCAAAGCTGAAGGGATATTTTTCAACAGAAATGCATCGAAGGCAACTTCTGTGCTCGTGAATGCGACGCTGCCACATACACGGGTTGGCTGGACGAGGGTGGCTAAGAACTCCTGGCCGCAATAGTACAATAGCAAGCATTTCCTTCTCTATAACTGCATAGCGACTTTCTGTGTCTGACAAGGCCCTACTGACATAGCAAAGAGGTTTTCCATCTTGAAGAAGAACAGCTCCTATTCCTTGACTACTTGCATCAGACTGTATAGAGAGTGGCTTATTAGGATCAAAATAAGCCAAGACCGGTGCCTGCCTTAATAGTATCTTAATCTCCTGGAAAGCTTTCTCTTGAGCGTCTCCCCAGTTCCACTCTACTCCTTTATGGGTTAACCGAGAAATTGGTCTTATGACTTCAGACAACTTAGGTAAGAACCTTGACAAATAATTAACCATTCCTTTAAACCTCTCCACACTCTCAATATTAGATGGGGATTCCATCTTCAGAATTGCCCCTATCTTCCTAGGATCCGTTTTAAGTCCTACTGAACTAATCCTGTGACCCATGAATTCAACCTCAGGCAATCGGAATTGACACTTCTTCTTATTAAGTTTGATTCCCAACTTATTACACCTCTGCAAAAACTTGTTCATCCTTGCATCGTGTGTTGTCTCATCACCATAAACTATCACATCATCAGCAACACATTGTATTCCATCCAGTCCTTCCAGAGCCTGATTTAGTCTCTTCTGAAATATCTCACTGCTTATTTCTAACCCAAAAGGTAGTCGCAACCATTTATACCTGCCAAGGGAGTAGCAAAAGTAGTTAGCAGGCTTGATTCATGATCAAGTTCAAGATGATGGTATCCTGCCTCCAAGTCACATACTGAGAACACTTTTGCTTCACTTAACTTAGGTAAAACATCTTCCATGACTGGCAAGTGATAGTGCTCTCGTTTAAGCGCTAAGTTAAACTGTCTTGGGTCAATGCATACCCGAAAGTCACCAGATTTTTTAACTGTCAGTGACATCTGATTCACCCAGTCTGTTGGCTCTTCAACAGGTGTTATTTTGCATGATTTTACCAGTTCATCTAGAGCCATGGCTGCCTTGTTTTTCAGTGCCTCTGGGATTCTACGAGCTGGTCGAACACTGCACTGTACTTTATCAACTAGGGTTAGATGAACTAGCGGACCTGGCAATGGCCCCACTCCACCGTCAAATACTGCAGGATAAAGATCACAGAAACTAACTGAATTGTCCAGCTTACAAACACTCTCAAAATTGTGAGAATTTCTGGTGATCAAACCCATCTTCACCGCAGTGCGAGCACAAAGCAAAGGCACCAATCCTACTCTATCATCAACAATAACAAATTTAACTAGGTACTCTTCCCCAGTTTTGGGGTTGACAGTATTCACCTTTCCTTTCCCCAAAGCTTTCTGGGTGGAGCCGTCCGACATCTTTAGTGTTACTGTCTCTTTCGAAATCAAATTCGCTTGCACGTACCTCTTTGGGAAAACATTAACAGTGGCTCCACAGTCAATCTGCATCCTTATTCGACTGCCATTTATGATCATATTACAATATATACTCTTACTTGGCTGAGACAGTGAGCAAATTCTTTCCACAGTACACACCCTCTCTGCATCGTCCAAGTCACTTTCACTGTCACTTTTCTCACGTACATGATTAATCTTTGATCTACATAATCCAGAAACTGCAAAATTATTCTTAAAACCGCATTTATTACAGCTTTTTCCCCAAGCAGGACACATCTCTTTGACCATAGTATGAATTTTACAACAAAATTTACATTTAACAGATTTAGAACCACATTTAGCTCCACCTGGATTGAAATAACTTCCACCATGCTTAGATGAAGGTCTAGACATTTTAGATCTAAACTAACTTTGGTTCACCTCTGATTGGCCCAGTGTTGTATCTGTGCTCGTCTTTTCAACCTTCAGCACCTTTTCTGACTCCATCTCTTTCATGTGAGCATTCGCCAGTTCCATAGCATTACATATGCTAATTGCTGAGGATAAGTCCAATTTTCTCTGGGATATTAGTTTTTCCCTATTATTCTCATCTCTCCCTCCCATAATAAGCCTGTCCATAAGCAGTTTATCATGCATACAGTCACAAAACTCACAGGTCTTCGTCATGCTCCTAAGTACAGCTATATACTGTTCTATATTTTCATCTGGTCCTTGGTCACGCTTATTGAACTTAAATCTGTGAAAAAATTCTTTTTGTTCACCAACAATTATTTGCTCAAACTTTTTAATCACATCAGCAAGTACTCCTCTGTTTTCAGCTGGACCAAACTTCATACTGTTGATAATCTTGAGAGCATACAGCCCAATACAATTCTCAAGCAGGGCCACCTTAAACTTCTCTGGTCTAAGCTTCATACCAGACAGCACTAAATAGTTCTCAAATACTTGACGCCATAGTCTCCAATCATCAGCTACATGGGAAGACTGCATGTCCAAACTCCTGGGTGGTGCAAGATGATGGGGAGCAGTCTGTAACCCTTCCACTGCAACCGAAGAGAACTTGTCATCATCTCTGGGGAAGCCAGTACTAGCCCCAGACGCAGTAATAGTGGTAGAGCCGCCGGCACTTCCCGTCCGCATTATGTAGTAACAGCAGCAGCACAGGACACACAGAAGAACCACCTCACCATCAACGTTGAAGGAGTCACACCGCAACCACCTTGTTATATTATTCGGTTGTTATGATATTCTTCAGGATTATAAGGCGTAGTGAAAGACCTTGTAAGTTGGTATGTCTATTGGGCTGTGGTACAGCAGCAACTGAGCTCGTGCCTACCATCACGAAACAAATAAACAATGAACACCAGCACTTGGTTTCGAACCATTAGATTTCAAACCAAATTATGGAAGCTTCATATTCTAACAGACTGCTTTCCCTCAGATTGATGAAGCCTTGCCTTCTCTAGATGAAATCAGTAAGGCAGTGGCTGAGTTGAAAAGTGGTACAGCAGCTGGTGCTTGTGACATACCAGTACAATGATCAAAGCTGGGGGAGAAACCATTATCAGGAGGTTACATGCAGTCATAGAAGCCGTTTGGCAGACTGGTATCATTCCTCCTGACTGCACAGAGGGTTTGGTCACCCCTATCTGGAAAGGAAAAGGAGACCAGCATGACTGTAGTAATTACCATGGTAATACAGTGCTCAGTGTGCTAGGCAAAGTTCTTTCTTACTTTCTCCTGATCCGCATCCAGGACCATTTGCTAAAGTTTCAGAGGTCTGTGCAATCTAGGTTCACGCCCAAGAAGTTTACTGTTGACCATATCCTATTGTAGCTCTTTGAGCTTGGAGGGCTGCCTTAAGTTTCGACAAGGTTAGCAAGCAACCTATGTAGATTTCAAGGTGTTTGGCTCATTAAGTCAGGAGGCACTATGGGAACTCCTGGGACTCCATGGGATCACCACAAGGATAATCCGATTATTTGCTAGCCTGTACTCAAAAAATGAAAGTGCTATTAGGTGTCGGGGGGGTGGGGGAACATCCAACTTCTTCCCAATAAATTCTGTATGGACGGGGTAATGGACCGAACTGCGAGTCAAAGCCACTGTGGTGCATCAGTTGGCAATTTCAGTGTTACTGACCTTGACTTTGCTGATGATGCACTTATCCTAAGAGTTGCTGGAGATACTACCGAGTGCCCTCGAGGAATTTCAAGAGAATACAAAGCCATTGGAATTAAAGGTCTCTTGGGTCAAGACCAAGGTCCAGGCATTTGGTGGCTTGCTGGATGAAGCAGTTCAGTCTGTCCAAGCATGTTGTGGGGATATAGAAGTCTTGGAAATATTCACTTATATTGGTAGTGTGGTCCATAACAATGGCAAATCAGACAGTGAGATCGTTCGTATCATTGATCTGGCTTACAGGGTTATGGATTCACTCAATTCGGGTATTTGGTGCTGTTGTAATTAGTGTAAAAGGACGAAAGTTCACATCTTCAAGGTGCTGGTGCTCCCTGTCTTACTTTATGGCTGTGAGACATGGACACTAAACAGTGAGTTGAGGCAGCAAACTGACTTCTTTGGTACAAAGTGTCTTCGCCGGATCATGGGATATTGATGGTTCCACTGGGTGTGTAATGAGCTACACTGAGACAGAATCGAGGCCTATTACCCACATGATACGTCAATGCCAACTCCTGCTTTATGGGCACGTGGCCCACTTTCATGAGACTGATCATACTCACAGGGTGATCTTTGAACGAGTTAACCCAGGGTGGAGGAAGTCATGGGGAAGGCCAAGTAACTCATAAGTGAAGCACATTGATGACATCTGTCGAGAGATGCTTAGAGGAGGAAGAGTCACTGCCTGGAGGGTTGCACAAAGGGACCCATGTAGTTGGAGACGGAAGGTGAGTGAGGCCATGCGCCCTATGGCGTTCTCTCCTTCTTGACTGATTGATTTCTACTTTGGATAGACACATATTGTGTAGGCCTTGTCACAGTACTGATGCAATTATTCATGCAAAGAGAAAATATGTAACAGCATATGCCAGTTGTGCCGTCAGTGCCGATGAATCTGACTACAGTGCTACTAATTTGGAGGCTTTAGCAGTTGTTTAGCCTTTCAAACATTTCATAGACATAATCTATGGATATTCCATGGATATCTCAACAGATCATCTCCCACTTTGTGACTTAGTCAAAGGAAGAAATCTTACTGGATGTCTTGCACGATGGTCAGTTTTTTATCCAAGATTTCAATCCAACCTTTATGTATATATCTGGTTAGTTAAGTGTAGTTGCAGATGTACTTTCACGTCATGTAACCATGGCAGTCGCACCATAGCAACCAAGTGAAGCTTCTTACACCACTCTAACCTCAGATGTGTGTTTAGCTGTCAGTACACAAATTCTCTGTGGTCTAAGGCTATTTACTTCCATGAGTCAGGAGATGTTTCGACCTTACCTACTCTCCCAGTCAAATTCTTTTTCTACACATCCAACACTTCAACAATATACTATCCGTTCACACATCTTTGAAAGCTACGCAATTATAAATATTTCTTCCATATCCTCCTTTGATAATGTAAGTATTACTCCTCCTCAGGCTGACATGATTTATTATATAAACAGTTTTGACTGTGAGTGACCAGATGTCTCACCTAGTCCATTACTTTTTTGAGCCCTTATTTTGAATAGCCTCCCAGTACATTCACTCTAGTAAGATTCTTGATCGTCGTGGTTTTTGTCCAGTGTTGTATTAAATAATACATAGATAAGGACTCCATGAAATTAGATTAGTACGTAATGCAGGGAAAACACTGAAACTTGTTAATTCTGGTAGTGACTTGAAGAAATAGGAACCTGATCCCGAAGTTGAAGAAATTTGAGTGGGAACATGAGGCAACTGCCAACTGCGCCACCATCCACAGGATCTCGATTAAACTGTGTTGACTTGCCTGAAGATGTGTGAACATCTAAGTAATTATGTAAACATTATATATTTATTGCAAGGTCTTATTCCCTTGTGAAATAATTGTAAATCCTGTATAACATGCTATTATATTAATGTAGTTTTAATAACCAGTATAACATACCCCTTGGGGGTAGGGGTTTTTTTCAAGAATACTCCCCCAGTATCCCTGCTTGTCGTACAAGGCAACTAAAAGGGTTGGCGGAGGGTTAGTGTCCCTCCCCGGAAAACAACTAAAAAGACGAACAAGAAGCCTCGGACAAGGATGACCAAAAGATGATGACCAAGGACCGGACAAAGGACATGGTAATCGGAACATAGAATGTAAGAGGTGCGAATGATGAGGTGAAAGAGAGAGAGATTGTCCAGGTGCTTGAGGGTGCAAAAGTTGATGTATGTGGAGTAACTGAAACTAAATGGTAGGTGAGAGGATGAGAGAATGGGAGTGTGGATGGGGTATATGTGCAGGACGAGGTGAGAATGAGAGGGCAAAAGAAGGAGTGTGTATAGTTGTGAGTAAAAGATGGAAGAAGAATATAAGAGAGTATGGATCAGTTGGGTCAAGGATTGTGTGGATAAGATTGAAAGTTGGAATACAAATGTGGGCGATTGTGTGTGTGTATGCACCAATGCAAGATCCTGCAAGCAGAGTGAGAGAAGAGTTTTGGACAAATGTGGAAGTGTGCATGGAAAAGTTTGGAAGGAATGAGAGTGTTTTTGATCGGTGATATGAATGGTAAAGTAGGGAATGTGAAGGTGGATGGAATAGTTGGTGAGTGGGGTGTGTCTGCTGAGATAGATAAGAATGGCAGTGCATTAGTGGACATTCGTGCTGGGAGGGGGTTGGTGATAGCCAATACCCTCTTCAGGCATAAAATGATGCACAGGTGTACATGGTGAGTGATGAGGAGGGTGGGTGGTGAACTGAATGAAAGGAAGGCAATGATTGATTATGTGTGTGTAGATGAAAGGATGTGAAGATGTGTAATGGATGCAAGAGCTTACAGAGGTTGGGGGAGTGGACTTTCTGAGCACTACTTGGTGGTGGCCAGAATCAAGATCCAAAAAAGATGGAGAAATAGAAGAAGGGAAGGATGGGAAGAAGTATTTGCAAGGAGAGTGGAAAGGTTACAAGAGTATGAGAAAAAGGCAGAATATAAGAGAGAAGTGCAGGAACGATTGGGCAAATATGAATTGGACGTGGAAGGTGCGTGCAGGATATTCACAGAAGAAATATGTTGTGATGTGGTGTGTGGGATGAAGAGGAGATGGAGGGGGGTGCAAGAAATAGCGTGGTGGAATGAAGAGGTGAGACAGGTTGTGGCACATAAGAAGAAAGCATACAATGAATGGATGAGTAGGGGCGTGGAAGAAGTTGAGAGACGAAAGAGTTATATATAGAAAGAAAGAGGTGAAAAGATTAGTAAGAGAGAGTAAGAAGAGAGTGGATGAGGAATTTGGAAGGAATTTGAGTGTAAAGTGGAGGGACTGTAAGAAAATGTTCTGGAAAGAGGTGAAGAGAGTAAGACAGGGTGGAAGTGACGTTAGCAGTGGAGTGTAAGATAAAAATGGTAGATTACTAGTGGAGAAGGGAGAAAAAGTGAGCAGATGGAGAGAACACTTTAACCCACCCCATGTCAGTGCCGTTTTAAAACGGTCTGACATAATTGCACGCTCAGTGCCAGTGCCGTTTTAAAATGGTCTCGATTTCAAAAAATCATTGTGACCGCAATTTTCAAACTAGGCATGCAATAATTGGTGTGCTTGTAGGGCAACCCTTCCTCAATCTGCCCTCAGGCAGCCTGACCCATACACCCATGCGCTTCTGCCACATGCTTGCTCTGCCTCACTCTGCTTGTGTCAGTCATACAGTGCAGTGATGTCTCGCCTCGGTCTCTCTGACGAGGAGATTCAGGACCTCCTGAGGGTTCCCTACACTGGGGAAAGTGATCTGGATGATGATGACACGCAGGATAAGGACTACATCCAGCCTGAGGAGGAAAGTAGTAGCGATGACGAAATTCCCTCACCTAGGAAATCCAGGTATGAGGTCTACACTAGGGCAACACGTGGTAGGAGGCCACCTGCACGTCGTCGCCTTTCACATCACAACGAATAGGAGGAAAGGGAGCAGGAAGGTAGTCCTGCAGTTGAGGGGTGGTTGGGGAGGCAAAGAATTTCACCATGTGGGGAGGAAAGTGTGAGGAGGAAGTGTGGAAGATTTGGGAAAGTTCCATTGTTGGGGGAGAGTGATTCATCTCGCCTGCGCTCTCCCTTGCCTCCCCGTGACCCAGCTCAGCCCAGCACCTCAGGACAAAGTCTTCTTCCCGCCTTCCCCACACCCAGCACCTCACGTGAAACTCTTCCCCCATTCCCCACACTTCCCCATGCTTCCCCACAGCCCGAGGAACACGGAGGCGATGATGATGATAAGGAGGAAACGATGTGGGAGTGGGAGGACTGTAGTGACTTTGTCCCCCACATTCACCCGTTCACCCATGAAAATGGGGCCGGGTGTAGTGTCCCTGAACTTCACCATACCTCCAGTAGGCTTGACTTCTTCCAGAACTACTTTCCTGTGGAGTTTGTTTTGAAGATTGTGGCCCTGACCAACGCCTTTGCTGCATTTGAACGTGGGGGAACAACACAGACATGACACAGCCGATTGTTTGAAACTGACGTGACCCTGGGTGAAATGTATGTGTTCCAAGCACTTGTGCTTTTGATGAGGATATTGAAAAAAAAAATAGCTTCCCTCGTATTGGAATGTGGATCCAGTAATGGTGACACCATTTTTTGGTAAAGTGATGGGAAGGAATCGTTTTCAGTACATCCTGAGCCGTCTTCATTTTTTTTACACCCTTGACCCTGCTAACACAAACAACACAGACAGGATGAGGAGGATACGTCTGGTTTTTGATCACCTTCAAGAGAAATTCCGTACCTCCTTCTCTCCATACCGAGACTTCGTCATAGACGAAAGTCTAGTGCTATGGAGAGGTAATATTGATTTTTGTCAGTATATCCCCAGCAAAAGACACAGGTTTCGCTTCAAAATCTTCGTGATGTGCGACTGTAAGACTGGGTATGTGCAGGACATAGTCCTGTACACAGGTGTTCATACGGACATCACAGAAGATAGAAGTTTGGAACTCTCAGGGCTTGTGGTAAAAACGATGATCGAGGAATACCTTCATCGTGGGCACCTCTTATACCTCGATAATTGGTACACAAGCCCCCTTCTCACAAGGTACCTTCACCTGCACGAAGCTGGTCTGTGTGGCACTGTAAAGAAGAACCGTCGGCACATGATGAAGGTGGGGAGGAAGCTTCAGAAAAATGAGTTTTTTTTTTACAAAGCACATAATATCCTCGCAACAACATGGCACCACAACCGCAAAGTATTCCTCCTCTCGTCTGTTCATTGGCCCCTTGTACACCACACATACAGTATAGATTACAGGGCGGAAGGGTGCCGCCATGTCTGGAAACCAGAACCTGTCTTGGTGTACAACGTGAATATGCGACAGGTGGATCAATCAGACTCCATGATTTCTGGCGTTGACTGTGGCAGGCCCACGATGAAGTGGTATAAAAAATTATTCTTCCATCTCCTCGACATCATCGTCCTCAACGCTCACTATCTCCACGCACAGGCCACTGGCATCAAAGAGACATTCAAGGGCCATATTCGCGAGCTGGTGCAGGAGATAGTGTGTGAATATGGTGAAGATAGAAGTGCTGCTCGGCACCGCCACACGCCGCCACACCTCTCCGCCTCACCTCTAGACACTTCCCCAAAATCGTCCCTCCAAGTGCAACACGTCAGAATCCCCAGCGGACGTGTCACGTGTGTGCAAACAGCACTGTAAGGCAACGTACTCAGAGGAAGGACTCAAGGTATATGTGTGCAGAGTGCGATGTAGGACTGTGTGTATACCCATGCTTCGAGGAGTACCACACTCTCACTAACTATTGAGAAACAATAGTGTGGTAATGACGAGCGAAAAAAAGATGCTCAAAAAGTGTTGTAAATACGAAAAAAGACGCTCAGGAAGTGTTATTATAAGTACTGCATACAGTGATGACATGTAAATATTTTCTCGTAAGAGGATTGGAAGTCAGGTTTAATTATTCCCTTGTACAAAGGAAAAGGGGAAAAAGAAGTCTGTGGTAATCATAGGGGCATTTGTCTTCTTAGTATAATAGGAAAAGTGTATGGTAGGATACGTATTGACAGAGTTAGAGAAAGAACAGAGGAATTAGTTGGAGAAGAACAGGGAGGCTTTAGGAAGGGAAGAGGTTGTGTAGATCAGATATTCATTCTTAGATCTTTAGTGGAAAAGTTTCTAGAGAAGGGAAAGAAGTTATATGTGGCTTTCATGGATTTGGAGAAAGCATATGACAGGGTGGATAGACAAGGATTGTGGAAAGTATTAAGAATATATGGAGTAGATGGGAAGTTCTTGAATGCTGTGAAGAGTATGTATGGTGGTGCTAGGGCTGCAGTGCGTGTGGATGGTGAACTAAGTGAATTTTTCTCTTTGGAGGTTGGGTTGAAAAAGGGATGTGTCATGTCTCCATGGTTGTTCAATCTGTTCATGGATGGCGTAATAAAAGAGGTACTTCGTACAAGGTAGGATAGTGAATGTTGGAGTGGCCCTGGTGAGAGAGGATAGTGTTTGGAAACTCCCTGTACTGTTGTTTGCAGATGATACTGTGTTGTTGAGTGAAGACGAAGGGGAGCTGCAAGGCTCGGTGGATGAGTTTGGGAGAGTGTGCAAGAAACGGAATCTAAAGGTGAATGTAGGGAAGAGTAAAGTGATGGTCTTTGAGAGAGGTGAAGTCAGTGAATGTACAGCGAGGTTGGATGGTGAGGAATTGGAAAATGTGAGTACGTTTAAGTACTTGGGTAGTCTGATGAATAAGGATGGAGGTTTGGAGGGTGAAGTGCTTGAAAGGGTACAGCAGGGAAGAAAGGTTGCTGGTTCTTTGAAAGCAGTGATAATAAACAGGGAAGTGAGCATGGAAGTGAAAAAGTTACTACATGACAGTATTGTGATACCAACTCTAACGTATAGAAGTGAAGCTTGGACATTGTTGGAAGGATACAAGTCAAGAGTGAGAGCAGTGGAAATGAGTTATTTAGGAGGATCCTGTGGAGTCACATGGAGAGACAGGCTGACGAATGAGGATATAAAGGAGCATTGTGGTGTGGATGTGATAGGAAGTGTTATGAGGAACACACTTAGGTGGTTTGGCCATGTGGAGAGGATGGATGGTGAAAGACTGACGAAGAGAGTGTATGTGAGTGAGGTGGAGGGGGGAAGAGGGAGGGGGAGGCCGAGAATGAGATGGAGGGATGGGGTGGAGAGGTATATGAGAGGGGGGGGGGTGAGTTGGGAGCAGGGCAGTGAAATGGTGGGGGACAGGACGACGTGGAGGCGATTTGTTTGTGGCCACCCCAAACGGGATTGGGGCGTCTGACAATAGATAGATAGATAGATAGAAGTGTAAGGACCGAACGTGGTGGAGTAAAGTTTTACCTACGTTCTCTTAAGTGTTAGACAATATATTCACAGTGAGAGGATAAAAAATACTCTGGTAATGTCTATGTATACTGAAGGCATGTTGTAAATAATTTACTGTAAGTGAAAGGGTTGTACGTTGTAAAGTCAAGTTATGCATATTTTCTTGTAACTGTAAGACAATGCATTTACAGTGATACGTATAGTGTTGCATGAGTAAGTGATATGTTTCCCCCCCAAAACATGATTTTTTTATGAAATAAGATTTTTATTTTTGTGGGTGAGAAGTGGACTGAATAGTGTTAAGACCATTCCTGTACCTTCCCTGAGTCACGTTGGCGAGAATACCCGAGTTTACCTTGCATAGAAAACGGGTTTTCTCTCGCCGCCGCTGGTGATTCCCCACCTGCTCACACCGCGGGCGGCCTGAGAGACTACGAAAAACGCACTTCAAGCCTCCGGTGAGTTATTATATGGTCATATTCGTTTTGTTTCACATCGAAATCTATCATTTTAGCCAAAAAATAAAAATAAAAAATTGGCCGGCACGGGGGGTGACACTTAGGGTTGGGAGTGGCTGGCACGGGGGTGACACTTAGGGCTGGGAGTGGCCGGCACGAGGGTGACACTTAGGGCTGGGAGTGGCCGGCACGCGGCGGGTTAAGGAATTGTTGAACATAGAGGATGGAAGTGATGCGAGTATAAGTGGCTGGGGAATGGCTGGGAGTAGGAGGGAGGTGAGAAGACAGGAAGAAATCAGTAAGATAGAAGTTGTGGAAGCAATGAAAAAAGTTAAATTGGGGAAAGCCCCAGGAATTGATGGAGTGTGTTGTGAAGTGTTGAAGCATGGGGGAGAGATAGTAGTAGAATAGATGTGGAAGATGAGTAGATTGGCCTGGGAGGAAGGTAGGGTTCTGGAGGATTGGAAGTCAGGTATAATTATTCCCTTGTACAAAGGAAAAGGGGAAAAAGAAGTGTGTGGTAATCATAGGGGCATTTCTTTTCTTAGTATAATAGGAAAAAGTGTATGGTAGGATACTTATTGATAGAGTTAGAGAAAGAACATAGGAATTAGTTGGAGAAGAACAGAGAGGTTTTAGGAAGGGAAGAGGTTGTGTAGATCAGATATTCATTCTTAGATCTTTAGTGGAAAAGTTTCCAGAGAAGGGAAAACAGTTGTATGCAGCTTTCATGGATTTGGAGAAAGCATATGACAGGGTGAATAGACAAGGATTGTGGAAAGTATTAAGAATATATGGAGTAGATGGGAAGTTGTTGAATGCTGTGAAGAGTATGTATGATGATGCTAAGGCTGCAATGCGTGTGGATGGTGAACTGAGTGAATTTTTCTCTCTGAAGGTTGGGTTGAAACAGGGATGTGTCATGTCTCCACGGTTGTTCAATCTGTACATGGATGGGGTGATAAAAGAGATACAAGGTAGGGTAGTGGATGTTGGAGTGGCCCTGGTGAGAGAGGGTAGTGTTTGGAAACTCCGTGTTCTGTTGTTTGCAGATGATACTGTGTTGTTGAGTGAAGATGAAGGGGAGCTGCAAGGCTTGTTGGATGAGTTTGGGAGAGTGTGTAAGAAACGGAATCTAAAGATGGATGTAGGGAAGAGTAAAGTGATGGTCTTTGAGAGAGGTGAAGTCAGTTAATGTACAGTGAGGTTGGATGGTGAGGAATTGGAAAATGTGAGTACGTTTAAGTACTTGGGTAGTCTGATGAGTAAGGATGGAGGTTTGGAGGGTGAAGTGCTTGAAAGGGTACAACAGGGAAGAAAGGTTGCTGGTTCCTTGAAAGCAGTGATAAGAAACAGGGAAGTGCACATGGAAGTGAAAAAGTTACTACATGACAGTATTGTGATACCAACTCTAACGTATGGAAGTGAAGCTTGGACGTTGTTGGAAGGGCACAAGTCAAGAGTGAGAGCAGTGGAAATGAGTTATTTAAGAGGAGCCTGTGGAGTCACATGGAGAGACAGGCTGACAAATGAGGATATAAAGGAGCGTTGTGGTGTGGATGTGGATGTGATAGGAAGCGTTAGGAGGAATACACTGAGGTGGTTTGGCCATGTGGAGAGGATGGAGGGTGAAAGACTGACGAAGAGAGTGCATGTGAGTGAGGAGGAGGGAGGGAGAGGGAGGGGGAGACCAAGGATGAGATGGAGGGATGGGGTGGAGAGGTATATGAGAGAGGGGGGTGTGAGTCGGGAGGAGGGCAGTGAAATGGTGGGGGACAGGGTGACGTGGAGGCAATTTGTTTGTGGCCACCCCGAACGGGATTGAGGCGTTTGGCAATAGATAGATAGATATATAACATATATCAGTATTTTATCACTCTCTTATGTATGTATATTAACTTAAACATTTCCCTGTTAACTAATATGTTCTTATTATTAGTATGGTATACTGTCATATATTTTTCTTATCATTCACTTGCAGTTTCAGTGATGTTTTATTATTTGGATGGTTCTCTAATAATTTCTACTCTTATAACATGTCAGGAGACATCTTATTTGCCAGGAGGAGAGACAAATGGAAGGTAGCAGATGTTTATTACTCAGTCTTCATGATTCAGACGCTGCCTGAATGCAATGAGTTGGTGCTGACCCTTTCCTTTGGCCACCTCATTGAGGGGGGTCACCTTGACGCAGTGGGCCGGCTGACCCTTTCCTTTGGCCACCTTGTTGAGGGGGGTCACCTTGATGCAGTGGGCCGGCAGTGTCATCTGCCCTGATGGCCTACGTACCTTTGTAGGGTTCAGTATCTGTCAGCCTCGTGCGCCAAACACCCCCCCCCCCCCGCCTCACATCACTGGTTGAGGAGGCCTGCTGGTATTGTTGCTTATCCCTACCATTTTTCCATCTTAGGCATGACTTTTGCCTCCCCAAATGTTTGCCGTGGGTGGCATCTTATAATGCTGGGAAACGAGAGTCCTCAAGATTGAGCAGCATTGCACAATACGCCCTGTAGCTAGTAACATGCCTGTTTGGTTTTCTGCTCTAGTTAGACGGGTGGCTTGGTTAGGCCCAACCAGGTCAATTGGCTGGTAACCTTTTGGCTAGGGTCAAGTGGGCATTGATGAACCTTGTGGCTCCTATCATCCTATAGTCACCCCTGTCTGGGTTCCCTGGTTGATGCCTGCATATACTTCCTCACTACCTCTGGCCTTGCAATGGTATTATCCCTGGCATGTGATCTCTTGTTGGGCTACATAGTGGGTGGAGGATTGAAGGAGTGCAGCTTTTGCTGTTCATGGCTACTATTAATAATAATTCAGTTGATGACTATGAATCTGTCCCTGGCTTTATAAACTCATGATACCTTGTTGCCACTTTGGAGCCCTACCAGGCCTCTGGGGATTGTCTTCCTTTGTCCCAACATCGAGCTGTGACTGGAAGGCATTCACATCAGATCGGTTTGGGTCTGGGGTTAGGCCCAGAAGAAACGATGCCTAATCCAAATGCAAAACTTTAGTGCTGAAATCTTTTATGGATGGGTCAGTGCTAGATACTGACATTTTTCATTTGCACATTGCCATTGATTCAGCTTGTGGCAGAGAACCTAAAATTTCTTCCCAGAGATATGGAAGCATCCTTATTGAGATGTCCTCCCAGAAGGAGAGCTGTCGATTACTGGCTCTGACTGCTGTTTCCGGTAATGATGTGTCATGCTTTCCTCATGCTACCTTAAATAGGTGTAAGGGTGTCAATTTTTTCCCATGACATCCTCTGATACTCAGAGGCATAGTTCTTGTAGGAACTGCAATCATCGGGTGTGTTGACTGTTAAGCGCCTACAAGAGAGAGTAGATGATATTCTGATGCTAACTCTGACCTTGTTCATGACATTTTACAAATTAACCTTGCCTGTTTCTGCGAACCTTGTTTGGCTCTCACCTCCTGTGAAGCTGTATTTGCCAACCACAGAGTGATGTTTCCATTGAAAGGGTAAGGACACGTTAACTGCTTTTGTCACTGTGCACAGACTGGCCTTCCTGGTGTTTGTGTCTTGTGGCGAACTAAGTCATACCAGTGATTGTCAAGGACCCCTTAAATGCTATCACTGTGGGGGTTCAATTGCTGTATCTTCTCATAGCAGTATTTGCTACTGCCTGGTGAAGGAGAATTTGTCCATTCATACACATGAAAAGTTTTTGTTTCCTCATGCAAAGAGGAGGGCCCAGACCCGCTTCTTCCAGCCCAGTGTTACTTACACTTCTGTCCTTTCTTGAGCCCCTGTGTGCCATCCTGCATCTTGGAGGTTGCCTCAACCCATTCCATTGCACACTTCTCCATCCGATGATTTGCCTGATGCTGTCATTGAGGTTAGTACTGCACGTGAGATTGGTGTTCGCCCACCCTTTTCTCCCACTGTCTGCCCCCACTTTGGTGGCTGAAGGTTTGCCCACTTCCATGGTGGTGGCGAATGTCCACGTTTATGTGTATTCCTTGTCCTGCCTTGTCAGGCATGCTTGAAGTTTCATCTGTATCTGGCAAGCATCACCGTGGTTCTTCAATGTCCTCTGAGCCTGAAGACCGTCCACATAAATTCTTTGTTGTGGAACCTTATGAGGACCTCTCTGCTGTTCCCCCTGCCATGGAAATTCTGGAGTCATGAAGGGTGACTTTGGTGTTTAGCCATTGGTCCAGCTCTCACTTAGGGATGGAGATGCACAAATCATTGGTGCTTAATTTGTGCCACATAGGATATCCTCACAGAGTTCTGGTCCTGTGGACTCTACCTTTACATCTCAGGCATCTAATGGTGGTGCTGGCAGCCCAGCTTTCCCTAGGCTAGCCTGTAGGCCGCCTTCCAAGCAATCTGTATTTCCCTCTCAGGAGTAGATGTTTGTAAAACTTTCTTCCTCCTCATCCTCACGATTGCTTTCAGATGTACGGCAAAATGTCCGGGTTCTGGGTACTGGGCAGTCTTTTTCTATGAGACTTACTAAGTATCAGTCCAAACATGCTTACTTGTCAGAGGCTGTGCAGATCCCCGCCTATAGGGATAAAAGTAATCAACGATGCATGGTCCAGCAAACATTGCTCTGCAATGGAACTGCAGAGGCATTAGAGTCAATTGAGAGGAACTTCAACTGCTCTTGTCTAAGTTTCACTGTATCTTTTTTTACCTTCAGGAAACTATGGTTGGAGACAAGCCACTTCCTGCTCGATGAAGATATACATCTTTCTACCCACCACCACTTGTGGGATGTGGTTCTCGAGGTGGCTTTGCTATTTTGTGCAGCATTGATATTCCACTCACTTCTTTTTTCTGGCCAGTCGCACCTACAGGTTGTGGCAGCTCAGTTACACCTGGAGAGGATTTACAGAATCTGAAGCCTTTAAAAATCACCCTCTGAACATGTCTCATGTGTCTATCTTGATCAACTTATTCAACTTCCAGGGCAATTTGTCCTTCTGGGTAACCTAAATGGGCGTCATGCTTTGTGGCGTGATACTTTATATTACTCCTTTGGCGATCCCCTGCCATCACTGATTGGGGGTTTAGACCTGGTTCTTCTGACTACTTGTGACCCGACTCATTTCCATATATAAAATGGTACTCGATCTGTTATTAATCGTAAATTGGTCACCCCTGATTGTTTGTTGGACTTTTCTTGTCAGACTTTTCCTGATTTGCACGATATTGATCATTCCCTATTGTGATTACGGCACGCAGATCAGTGCCGGTGGAGGGTGTCCCTCGCTGGTGTTTGGTAAGGCTGACTGGGTAGAGTTTGTGGAACACTGTAGTACTGTATACAGTGTTTCTGACTTCAGAGTGTTGATGATATAGAACAGCATTTTACATCTACTGTATATCAGGCTGGTCTTTCCTCTATTCCCCAAATGCCTGGAAAGTTTTGCAGGGGCCTGTGCCTTGGTGGAATGAGTAGTGTGCTTTAGCTTGGAGATTCTACAAAGCCGCTAGTAGGAGATAAAAGAGAAGTAAAGGTGTATTTTAAAAATTCAATTTAGGAAAGCTCATGCCAGTTATCGGTGGAGTCTGAAAAATGCTCTTCGCACCTCGTGGAAACCCTATGTCTCGTCTGTCACCTCTTGCACTCCTTTACCACTGGTCTGGAAGAAGGTGAGGACAATAACAGGCAATTATTCACCTTTCTCCCTCTCCGGTACTTAAAATCCAGGGGCCTCTTGTATGTAAATCGGATCCCACCCAACCATTTAGCTGTTCTCGCCATCAACAGGAGAGGCTAGGTATTTCCATTTCGTATAGAGCAGGGGAACCTTAGAATGCTTTACTCTCCATGAGCCATGTGCTGCTCTCCAGGAGAGTAGTGACTCCTCCTGGATCTGATGACGCTTCTTATTCAATGATTCGCCATTTACCATACAATTCTCCATTGGTTTTAACAGATCCTTATAACAGAGTATGGGATGGAAGGGTAGTCCCCTGTAACTGAAAGATGGTTATAGTCCTCCCATTTCTTAAGCCAGGTAAAGCTCATTATAATATCTTTAATTTTCGTCTGGTTTGTTTCATTTCATTTATTTCCGAACTGTTTGAGAAGATGGTTTTTGTGAGGATTGTCTGGTACCTAGAGAAAACTGGTTTCTTTTCTCAGTCTCAAACTGGCTTTTGGAGAATGCAAATTACATCTGCCAACCTCATCAGACTTGAATCAGCAGTCTGTGAGGCTTTTGCATCTCGACAATATCTTGTGGCTGTGTTCTTTTAGTTGGAAAAGGCATACAGTACGGTATGGCGTCTTGGAATTCTGAGTCAGCTTCACACTTTCGGGCTGCGTGGCTGTTAGCAATTGTTCTTTAGTGACTTCTTGACGTATTGTGGGTTTCAAGTCCGCGTGGACTGTCCATAGAGTTCAGGAGGAAGGCGTTTCAAGGGGGAATCTGCTCAGTGGTCCTTTATTTGCTGTTGCAATTCATGGCATAATAGGTTCCCTGCCTAAGGGGTAGTCTTCTTCCTTTTAAGAGGATGACCTAATGATATGGTTTGGTGGATCTCGGATGTGTATTGTTGAAAGAATTCAGTTAGCGCAGGACAGGGTCGTCAACTAAGCGGAACAGAGGTATTTTCGTTTTTCTTCAAGCAAGACTGTGATTATGCAATTTTTTAGAATAAGGGAGGTTCACCAAGACCCGGAATTATATCAAAGTGGGCACCAGCTACAGTGTGTTGAAGAGACCCGGATTCTTGGCTTAACATTTGACCGTCGGCTTACTTGGGATTTACACCTGAAACTTCTGTCAGTGTTGCACATGCAAGCTATTGGATTTGTTGAAAGTGTCACACCTCGTGGGGTGCTGAGCAGAAGACACTCTTACCCCTGTAACAAGCCTGAGTGGGACCTAAACTTGCCTATGATTGCGATGTGTGCTCCTCAACTACCTCGCTGCAGCTTAGTGTTCTCGATCTTGTGCATCATGCTGGTTCCCATCATGTTACTGGTGCTTTCAAATCCTCCCCTATCCCTAGCTTGTTGTTGGAGGCTTGCGTGCCTCCCCTAGATCTACACCGTGTCACTAATTCAATGCTGGAACTATGTGAAATTATGACAGGCTCACTCACTGCTGTTTGTGTGTCACAATAGTCATGTTTCCAGTATTATGACCATCCTCGGCAGGTTATGGGGGATTTAGGTCTGTCTGTAAAACCTGCAGCCCTGTCTGGTTCCCAAGGTTTGCTTCGTGCTTCCTTCCAGAGGTGCAGGTGTGCAGAGATATCAAAGATGCCAAATCTTCTATCTCTTCTCGAGCTTTCTTTCAGCCACTTTTGGATCATTCATCCATTCACAGAGGCAAAATCCCTATATATACAGATGGCTTGAAGTCAGACACTGGTGTTGGGTTTGGGGTGGTTTACGCCGATTTTTTTGAGGAGACGAATTCTTCCTCAAGATTCCTCTATTTTTATTGTGGAATTGACTGTTCACGTTTTAGTTCTTCAGCTGATTTTAACACGTGTAGAGTTATTGTTTACGATTTTCGGTGATTCTTAAAGCTCCATTTGAGCTCCAGAGTCCTTTAATTAACTCATTTCCTGGTCCTTCCCGTTCTTGAGTGGCTTTTTTTGATACAGAGGTGTGATAAGCTTTTCCAGTTTCGTTGGGTTCCTGCGCATGTTGGTGTGGTGGGCAGTTAGAGCTTGGATACATTAAGTAAAGCCACATCGTCTTCTTGACAACCCACTACTAACTAGTCAGTTCTCGATGTTGATGTCACACCTTTCTTGAAGTGTGCAATACATACTTGTTGGCATAGGCAGTGGGATTCCGTTGTTCATATTAATCAATCAATCAATCAATCATTTCCTGTGGCACCCTCGGGGATGCAAAGGGCCTCGATGAACTCACACCACCACATCCTATCTTGTGCTAACTCCTCAAGATCTCCCCAACACTCATCTCCAGCTTCCCGTCTCATTGTCCTCACCCACGTCTCTTTTGGCCTTCCTCTACCTCTCCTACCAAGTGCCACCCACCCTGGTGTACCTCGTACTATTCCCTGTCTCCTATACACATGTCCTAGCCACTTCCATCGTGAGAACCTAACATATTCATCGACCGGCTGCACTCCCGTTATTTCTCTAATTCTACTATTTGGTATCCTTTCCCACCACTTAACTCCTAATATTCTTCTAAGTGCTTTTCTTTCAAACACCAAGAATTTATTTTCCATAGTCACTGTGCTGTACCAAGACTCGTGTCCATAAATTAAGATAATCCTAACCATTACCTTATAAAGTTTGATTTTTGTATGCACAGAAAAATTGTTATTATTCCAAATATTTTTAAGCATTCCCATTGCCTGATTAGCCTTTTTTAACCTTTCCTCGAATTCAAAGTTCAAAGAACCATCCTTGGCTAAATAAGTAACTAAATATTTAAACCTATCAACTTGCTTTACAACCATACCTCCAATTACACATTCCTGCGCATTTTCCATATTCATATTGATTATTTCAGTTTTTCCACAATTAATAACCAAACCCACCTTGCGACCTTCACTCACCAAACAGTCCAACACTCTCTGCATCTCTTCTGGCCCATCACAAATCAAAACTATATCATCTGCATAATCTAAATCCAAAAGTTTCCTGTTCTCTCCCCAAAGTATACCTGCACCGGTTTCTGTTCCAACGCGTTTCATAATGTAATCAATGACCAATATAAATAGTAAAGGCGATAGAACACCACCTTGAATTACTCCGGACTTGACTTCAAACGAATTACTCAGACAACCATCAACCATCACTTTACAAAATGTGTCCTCATGCATGTTCATAATGACCCTCACAAACTCCTCTGGTATTCCATAATGTCTCATGATCTTCCCCATAGTCTCTCTCGAAACACTATCAAAAGCCTTTTCAAAATCAACAAAACAAAGACTTAACGGTACTCTCATTTCATTAACTTGCTGCATCAAATGCCTAACTATAAAGATCTGATCATTGCAACCACGTCCCTTTCTAAAACCAGCCTGTACATCCCTCAGAATACCCTCAACCACCGGCTCCAACCTATTTAACAACACTCTACTGAAAACTTTCAAAGCTATCGGTGACAAAGAGATTCCCCTCCAATTACCACATTCACTCAGGTCTCCCTTCTTCGGAACTTTAACAATTACACCATTCTTCCAAACTGATGGTAGTAACCCCGTCACCCATATCTTATTGAATAGCTTGGTCAAGATCATTATTAATCTATCCCCCTCCACTTTAAACATTTCCGGAAATAAAACATCCTCCGATGGTGCCTTATTATTCTTTAACTGTTTTACTGCTTTCTCCACTTCTGCAAGCCTCAACTCTCCTGTTTCTATATTTAAATCTTCCTGAGCAGACGGTATATCCTCTTCTGGTGGTATTGGTCTATTAAGAACTGTCTCAAAATGCTCTTTCCATCTATTTTTAATATCTCCATCTTTGGTCAATAAATTTCCTTCCCTGTCTCTAACTGGTATTTCCTTGCGTTTACCTGCATTACCACTCAGTTCTCTAATCGATTCATATGCTATTCTTTGACTCTGTCCATCATTTTTGTTTATTAAGATTTCAGTCTCTGCAACCTTTTCATCCACACATCTTCTTTTATCTCTCCTAGCTAACCTTCTTACTTCTGAATTCAAACTCCAGTAAGCAGCTCTTGCTAATTCAATCTCTCGTTCATCAACGCATTGCATCTCACTCCTCAATTTAGCCTCACCTCTCTTTTTTATCATATCCCACGTTTCCTCTGATATCCATTTCTTTCTCCTGAATCTATGTCTCCTTCCAATCGTACATTCAGCAGTCTCATGCAAAACTTTGTTCACATCCTCCCACATCTCATCTACACTTCTCTCTCCCTCTTCCAACGTTTCCAACACCAAAAACCTATTTCTGCATTCTAATCTGAATTCCTCCTTTTCTTCTCCTTCCCTTCTAAGCTTAACAATATCGTATCTACCAACACCAGATTTTTCCTTCTTCTGATTTTTAAGTTTAAACCTTATTTTTGCAATGCTGAGTTGATGGTCACTACCAATATCCGCTCCCCGTTTAACATGAACATCTAGCAGAGAACTTCTATGCCTCCTACTGATAGCGATGTGATCAATCTGATTTTTATATTTTCCACACGGCGACACCCAAGTTGTCTTGTGTATATTGCAATGCTGAAAGAGTGTGCCCCCGATGACTAAGTCATTTGCTAGACAGAAGCTTCCAAACCTCACTCCGTTTTCACTCATCCTACTACCAACTCCCATCTTACCCATACATGCCTCAAATCCCTCATTTGAACAGCCCATTACTGCATTAAAGTCTCCAACGCAGATCAAAACATCATGTCTAGGTACCCTTCCTACTCCTTCTTGCAACTTTTCATAAAATGTGTCTTTCCTCTCATCGAGTGCATCATTAGTAGGTGCATAACACACAAACAGACTGATGTTGCCATGATTTGATTTAAACCGTGCGTATAACAATCGCTCATCTATAGGATCCCACTCACATAAAGCCTTATTTGCCTTACAACCCAGCAACAATCCTACTCCCTGATAATGCATTCCATCCTGTCGGCCAGATATCAATAAACGTATACCATCCTCCAAATCCAACTTATCGACTCCAGTTAATCTAGTTTCTGTCAGAGCACAAATATCAAGTCCGTAATTTTGAAAAACCTTCACTAACTCATCGATTTTACCGTCATGATTTAGCGTTCTCACATTCCAGTTACCAATTTTAATTGTATTTTTCGCATTAACAAAGGAATTAGATTGTAATTGAGGCAACCGTGAGATTCTTAGCACCCCCTGCCCATTTAAGGGCTGCACGGGACTGGGGGCCATTATTGTTCTTTCAGAGTCCATCAAGGTTTCTTTGGCTAACTTCCTGAACACCTCGCCATTGTGTTGCAGTCGCAGTAGGCAGCTAACTTGCCTGATTGCCCACACCCGAAAGACCCAGCTATGCTGTAGCCAGTCACGTGCCGGCATGCTTCCCAGCCATTTCACTCTCAAGGAGTTCCTCTGCCTGAGAAAGCAACCACCCCCCTGCTCCCGAGGGCTTTTGATCTGTGTAGGTAGAGGTTCATATTAAATGAAAGGAAATTTTTCAGAGGATTATTATGCCGAGGGTTCTCCCCTCCATGCACTGGTAAATGGAGGTGGCTCTTGCCTGGCTTTTTATTGGGCACTCACGGCATACTCATGGGTTCATGATGTGTGGTGGAACACTGTCATATTGTGATAATTGTCTTGTTCCCCTTGCTGCACTTGCTGGCCGAGTGGCCAAGTCCGGCGAACTTACGTCAGGGATTCCTACATAGCCATAGGGCGGAGGATGGTGCCTAGTTCTTTCCTCGATGCTTGGAGGATGCTACGAGTATCTGGCTGATGTTTTTCGTTTTCTTGAGGAGGTGGGCTTCCTGCCCCTTTTATAGGTAATTGATATTAGATAATGTGGTAGGTGGAGGTGCTCACCATCCACTCACTCAATGCAGTGTTGCTTTGTGTGTCTGCCAATTCGTCTCTTCCTTCTTTCCTCTTCTGTCTTTCTTTCCATTATTATCTCCTCTTCCTTCTGCCTATGGGTGACTCTACACTGTGACAAGCCAAATGGCTTTCAGTACACCAGGAAACCTTTTATTCCGCTGGGTGGTAAACACATAACCAAATTATGGCGCGATGGTGGTTTAGTGAGTAATTAAGACCCTCCAATCGGACTGAGTCTATGTAGGTTTATATCCAAGAGGTGGTCGAAGTATATTGCTCGCATAATGCCACTCAGGGATGAGTGAGGCTGGTCACTCTCATCTTAGATGTCAGGACTAACTTGTCTAGCCCCAGGCTCTTACGCTCCTCATAGGGCGACATAGGATTGGATGATGGATGGAAGGATGGATATTAATTAATTTTTCCGTTGTCATTTTAAGTTTTTTATTCTACATGGGGATTATCAACTTTGCCTTAGTATGTAAAATTGAAGTTTTGTTTTTTTGCATCGTTAATCTTGTTGTCTTGCGGCATTTCACCCTGGTAGTGGCGCCATTTTTTTTTTTTTTCAAATTGTATATAATAATTAATCAATCCCCTGGCCAAATTTGCAGACTCAGGTAGGGAATGCTGAGGAGACTGTGTTATGTGTACACAGTCGAGAATTCCTCAACTCAGTGTACTGTAACGTGATGTCCGGTTAAATGGAAGCTCACTTATCTCTCACCGAATGTGATTAATTGAGACACAGATGTACTAGACTTCTTGAGTGTAGCACAGCTCCCTTCCAGTAAAGTATCCAGTCATTGCACAGAGTCTTTAAAAATAACCAGAATTCCTGATGATAAAATATCTACGGGCCAAAAATCGCACAACAGGATGAAATAAAAGCATAAGAAAAGTAGACTAATCCAGTTATCCAACTGGCTCAGACAAGGTATCTCATGTCACAGGGATTAAAAAAAAAAAAAAAAAAAAAAAAAAAAAAATATTAAAAAGCAAGATTAAAAAATAAGGTAGTCCCTTGGAAGAATAAACCATCGAAACATTTTTTTTTTTTTTTAATCAGGCGAAAAGGTACATACGATCATCTGTTTTAACAATAATGTAACACTTCAATATTTGCCAATTTAGTGACTGAGGAGACTCTTCTAATCAAACCATTTCAATCGTCAGTTTTGTAGCAAATTCTTGATACTCAGTAAAGAGACACGAACTACACCACTAGTAACTTAAACACTTATCAGTTTCCTTCTTCCAGTACAGTTCTCATCGACCCTCTTGATAAGAGAAGTATCACATTAGAAAAGCCAAGTGTACTTTATATAGTATGCTGGAAAGATATGACAGACATTTCTCCGAAGGACCTCCTATTGTTACTCTCTGATAACAGTGCATTACTAAAATAAGTTTTGTGAACCCTTCATTGACCTGTTGTATCAACTTCTGTCCATATGGTATATAATATCAGCTAGGTTAATTGCTGCTAATAACTCAAATAACGTAATCGTGTGAGTGAGTCTGGCTGAAGAGAGTAAATTATTCAATTGTTACCAGATACCTAGAGGTGATTGTCTATGTATTCCTTTGATCTTTCGTGAATATTTTCTATGCAAGAAAGAAAGAAACAAAGGCAAGAAGTCTGGAAGGTTATTTCCTCCTAGAAAAAAAAATAACAGCCAACTTCAAGATCCAATTATTCCAGTATGCCTGGACACATTGCATTTCAAAGATTGGAGGTCAAAAGCAGAAGTAAATCAAACCGAGGAAGTTAGTTCCATAGTTGATCAGTTAACAGATGAAGAACTGAAAGTATTGGTTAACTCTTACATTAGAAAGCTACAAAGAAATGGAGAGAGAGCTTGCTGTTAGATGGAAGCAATGCGCCCGTCATAATGGGAGTGGTATGCAAACAGACAGTTCAGAAGATCAGAAGTTCATTAAAGCAGCGATAGAAAAGAGATAAAAACGCAACAGTGCAGCGAAGAGACATTTGTTGAAGGGAGCCAGTAAGAGGAGAGATAACGAGACAAAAAGCCTTTGACTCCACCCTGTTGAGAAGAGCTGCATCTATGGAGCCCCTCCTCATACACACATATGAGAATTGTACTCGATACTGTGGCTAATAACCCCTGTATAGAGTCAACAGCTGTGCGAGGATAATGAAGCCACAGATTAAGCTTAGAACCTCTGATCTCTGAAGCAGATTTTGCAGGTGAGGTAATATGACCTTTCCTAGATAAATTCCGAGAGAATGAAACCCAAAGTATGTTCAGAGATATTGTAATGCAGGGTTGAGTTGGATGTTGTTGAATATTAAAGGATATCCCTGTGGGAGATTTTACCAAGTAAATAGAAGTAGAAACTGGGTTTTCGATGCATTAAAAAGGACAAGGTTACTTTTACCCCAGTCCGAGATATGAATCAGGTCAAAAATTGCGTGTGCCATAGCCTCATCCCGTGTTTGTTGAAGTAAGTGCTGTAACAGACTGTGTAGAAAGAGAATGGAAAGATGAAGGGTGGAGTCATCAACATATGAGTGGATAGGGTTAGGTGTAGGGCAAAGAAGGTCATTGATTAATAAAAAGAATAGGTTTGGTGACAGGACAGAACATATAGGAACACAGGAACACCACTATTGTTATCTGTAGGAGAAGAACGATGGCCAACTACAGTAGGAGTTACAGAACGACCAAAAACGAAACTAGAGATAGAAGGATTGAAATTGGGGCAATGACTATGTTTATGATATAAATAAGGTATTTTTACTGTTATATATTGAATTTCTCGAGTGATTATATTTTGGTAGTTTAGCTTCGACTTTGCTAGAAGAGCACACACACACACACACACACACACACACACACACACACACACACACACACACACACACACACACACACACACACAAACTGAGAGGAGGGGGCATCTGTAATCTGAGAAGTGTGTGTGTGGAGCTACATGAAGAGACAAACAGGCAAATGAAGAAATTCGGGAGCACTGTGTTGCTTGTATGGATGTACTTCAAGATGTTAGCAGGGCTACCCTGAGGGCATGTATTGAGAAGAATGCATATGGATGAGCTGGAGTAAGAAATGGAGAAAGGATGTGTAGAATAACGTTGACGGACGAGGCTGAAAGGTCCTCATTAATCCCTTGACTGCAACGAGAGGGGTGGGGGAGGTCCTCCTCGTCCTCGTTATGATTCTGATCCCTTTTCCGGTCTAAAGATGCGGTTGGGTCACATCCAGAAACAGGACAAGTAAAAATATGAAGATTTAATACGACAGTGTCAAGGGTAATGTGCCATAGTTTCATACGCATTCTAGTGAAGCCCCTCTGTCTCCTTGTGACTCGATTCTTGGGTAATGTGCCATAGTTTCATACGCATTCTAGTGAACCCTCTCTGTCTCCTTGTGACTCGATTCTTGTAGTAGGAATTAAAGATGAATACAGGGAGTTTATCTTGATTTATTATCTTCAGAGAAAATCTTAAGTTGAGCAGTGTATGTATTACAGAGACTGAATACACTAAGACTGTAGCAGAGGAGTAGACTGTAGCACCAGTCGAGCAGGGCAGTACTCCCAAGGTGGATGGAAAGCTGATGTCAGGGAGAGCTGGAGCTCCCGTTTCATCAGCCCTCGGGACTAGGTCCCGACCATCCCCCTTTGCTGAACTTTTTCAGTGTCTCAGTAACACAGAGAGTAGACCAGCATGCTCTCCAATACAAGTTTCTCCAACTATCAACACCAAACTACATGCACAGTACACACCACACTTCCTTTTCAAAATTTTCAAAAAAATGGCGTTGATTAACATAGCCTCGGAGTCCCCAGGGGGGGGGGACCATAAATGCCCCCACCTTCAGCCCCTCTCCTGGTGACGACTCAAGGTGCCTGGAACCACTGTCTGACTCTCTTCTTCTTCATTTCTACAACATTCGTGGCCTTTCCTCTAACTTTCGCTCTGTTGAGCATCACTTCTCCTCCTCTAAACCTCACCTTCTTTTGCTAACTGAGACTCAGCTGTCTGAGGCAACTGACAGCAAACCTTTTTCTGTATCCTCCTACTTTCTCTATACTCATTTCAAAGCCAAAGGTGGCTGTTGTGTATATATACGCAACAACTTATCTTGCTCTCGTGTTCCTGAACTCGATTCTTTTGAATTCTCTACACTCTGGCTTCGGCTTTCCTGTCATTCTCTGACTAAATATATCTGTGCTGTTTACTTATCTCCTAATTCTACTATCAAAAATTCTTTGACTATCTTACTTCTACGATGGAACACATTCTATCCATTTCTCCTTTCTCTGAAATCTCCATTTTTGGAGATTTCAATGTTCATCACCACCTTTGGCTCTCCTCTCCTTTCACTGATCCACCTGGTGAACAAGCCTACACCTTTTCTATCCTTAACGACCTAGAGCAGCTTGTACAGTACCCTACCCGTTTCCCTGACTGCCTTGGAGAGAGCTCCAACATACTTGATCTCTTCCTTACAACTAATCCTTCTGCTTACACTGATAATCTTTTCTCTCCGTTGGGCTCCTCCAATCACAACCTTATCACCTTAACCTGTCCCATCACTCCGGTACGGCCTGCAGACCCTCCAAAAAAACGTCGTCTCTGGCACTTTGGAGCTGCGGATTGGGAGGCCCTCCGGCAGTACTTCTTTGATTTTCCCTGGAATGATTATTGCTTCCATGGCCGGGAGCCATCTGAGTGTGCCTTGCGCATTACGGAGGTTATTCTCTCGGGCATGGAAGCATACATTCCTTTCTCATATCCTTTGACTAATACACGAAAGCCTTGGTTTAATCACGCTTGTTCTAATGCTGTCCGCAACAAGGAGAGGGCCTACAAAAGGTGCCGGAGCCAACCCACCCCTGAATCGCATCTTTTATACATTTCTGCCCGGAATCGTCCTAAGTCTGTTCTTCGCTCTGCTAAAAATAATTTCATCCGTACAAAATGCTCTCAACTCTCTCACTCGAACTATTCTTGCTCCTTCTGGCACCTTGCCAAAAACCTTTCTAACAACTTTACCTCATCATCCTTCCCTCCTCTTTTCTACTCTGATGGCTCTGTAGCTATTTCTTCTACTGATAAAGCAAATCTCTTCGCTCAGACTTTCTCCTCCAACTCCATCTTAGACGATACCGGTGCTGTTCCTCCCTCACTTCTCCCCTCTGACTTCCTCATGGCTAACATTAAAATTTCTTCAGCTGATGTATTTTCTGCCATTGATGGCCTCAGTACTAATAAGGCATATGGACCTGATGGAGTCCCTCTTGTTGTTCTCAAGAACTTTGCTTCTGTGCTTACTCCCTGCCTAGGCAAACTCTTTCGCCTCTGTCTGTCAACTTGTACCTTTCTTTCTTGCTGGAAGTTTGCTCTCATTCAGCCAGCCCCAAAGAAGGGTGACCATTCCCAACCCTCTAACTATCGTTCAATTGCTTTAACATCCTGTATCTCAAAACTTTTCGAGTCAATTCTTAATAGAAAAATTTTAAAGCATTTTTCCTATCACAACCTTCTTTCTGATCGTCAGTATGGGTTCGGTCAGGGACGCTCAACAGGCGATCTTCTCACCTACCTTTCAGACTCCTGGTCATCCTCCTTTCAGGACTTTGGCGAAAGCTTTGCCATTGCACTTGACATCTCAAAGGCTTTCGATCGAGTCTGGCATAAATCTTTAATTTCCAAACAGCCCTCTTACGGTTTCTATCCTTCTGTCTGTGCCATCATCTCTAGCTTCCTTTCTGGTCGTTCTATAGCAGCTGTTGTAGACGGCCATCGTGCTTCTCCTAGATCCATTAACAGTGGTGTTCCTCAGGGCTCTGTCCTATCACCAACTCTCTTCCTTTTATTCATCAATGACCTTCTAAGCTGTACATCTAACCCTATCCACTCATACGCTGATGACTCCACCCTTCACCTTTCCATTCGATTCCCACAATGTCCATCTCAGCAGTTACTTCAACAGGGAAGGGATGTGGCTATGGCACACCTAATGTCTGATTTGGCTCGTATCTCTGACTGGGGTAAAAATAATGTTTTTTTTTTAAATGCATCAAAGACTCAGTTTTTGCACCTATCAACCCGACAAAATCTTCCACAGGTATACCCACTTATGTTTAATAATACTCAACTTAATCCTGCATCATCGTTCAACATGCTTGGGGTTTCATTTGCACGGGACTTGTCTTGGAAAGATCATATTACATTTCTTGTAAAATCTGCTTCCAAGCAATTGGGTGTGCTAAGCCGACTCCGTTCCTTCTTTACCCCTGCACAATTGTTGACTCTATACAGGGGTTTTATCCGCCCCTGTGTGGAGTACAACTCTCATGTATGGGAAGGCTCCCCACATACAGCTCTTCTCAATAGGGTGGAGTCAAAGGCTTTTCATCTCATTAACTCTCCCCCTCTTACTGACTCCCTTCAACCTCTGTCTCTTCGTCGCAGTGTTGCTTCTTTATCTCTTTTCTATCGCTACTTCAATGGTCACTGTTCCTCTGAACTGTCTGCATGCATTCCTCCACTTCTACGACGGGCGCGTAGCACCTGTCTAGCAACAAACTCTCACCCCTTCTCTGTCCAACTCTCTAATGCAAGAGTCAACCGTTACTCCCAGTCCTTCATTTATGCAACAGGTCAACTCTGGAACTGTCTCCTTCTGTCTGTATTTCCTGCTTCCTATGATCTCCGGTCTTTCAAACGCAGTGTGTCCAGGCATCTTGAAATGAATGGATCTTGAATTTGGCTCTCTCCTGTATTTTGTTTTTCTCTTGGAGGGAACAGTATTGCGGGCTCATTGCCTTTGTGCCTTCTTCCTCACATAAAAAAAAAAAAAAGTAAGTCTAGTTGGACCCCTCTTCTTGTTCACTGTCTCCACTACCTGTCGGTTCTATTGCTAGCTTCCTTCTGAGCTCTGCTTCCTGAATTCTGGTGTAGCAGGGGTCGTGTCACGTGTGTTACACTGTGGTTGGAAAGTTCTAGAAACCTGTGTGTGAGTATGTGTGTATGGTCACTAGGCATTGTTCGTATACTATCTCGTTGACACACTACCTCTATCATCCCCTGACTTGCTATTTCCTGTGTATTGTCAACATTTCCTCAGTTAACTTGCAAGATAATTTCCCGTTCCCAGGCTTGCCTGGAGCTTTGTCTATCTATCTATTTATCTATCTATGTATCATGATTTGTAATTATATTATGGAGTCCTAACATTGCTCGGCCACGCCACTGAAGGTCCTCCGACAGCAATCATCATTGACATATGCTAATCTATTAGTACATAATATTGATTATAATATTGTATACATATAATATTCATAGTAAATTGCAATGATCTAGTAATATTACATTTTAAACAAGTTGTATACATATTAAAATAAATGCACTAAAAGTAAACTATTTAACCGTCAATACAGTATGTACATGGGTTATTGTAGTGAAATGCATACATGCAAGAAAAAAAAAAGTTTAAAATTAAGATTATGGTAAGAATTATTAATTTTTCATTTAAAAATAATGCTACTGGTATGCCATACTTCTATATCATGGGTCATTCTTCTTTGTATTTTTTTTTATTTTCTTTTTTATATATATAATTAATACTATATACAAAATATGTACACTACACTTCATTCAGGGGGGTTAACTTGGATGTTAACTCTACCCCCACTAAATACTGACTCCAAATTTGCAATTCTTGCATGCATTCTGTGCATTGCGAACAACAGTACTGCAAATACAATGAAGAATATTATAAAGACAGTAGGTGCTGGGCTATACACATAATATGGGTTGAACATACTCAAACTCAAATCTTCCCAGGGCTTCATTGTTTCATTGATTAGTTGCATAGTTTCAAACTTAGGTGAAGTCAACTTAATACTTGTGCTCATGTTTAAGTCCATATCAGGCAGTGGGTGGAAATGTTTGTGTGTATGATTGAGAATGGCGTAGTGATTGATGGTGAATGGTGTAAATACCGCACAGTAGTCTGGTGCTATGTATAATCCTGAGGCTGATGTATGAGATGGTGGTATATCTGGACGGACAATGTAAACTGATGTGTTATGAGTGAAATAAAAAAAAATGTGAGTGTCCGATGTGTTGATGGTGTACAAGCTTATCTGGAGCAAAAGTGAAGTTGCATTGATTATGAATATTGTTATTTCTGATGATAGCTATTTCACAAGGGACTGTATCAGTAGGCTGAAACGTGAAAATGTACGCAGGACAAAGATGAACAGCATGTAAGGATGTGCGGCACTTTCGTTCAATCGTTGATTCACTTGCGCAAGTGACAGTGTTCCATCTCTTGGAGACCATGATGAGTTCGGTGTCTATGTTGATGTTGATGATGACCAAAGTGTTGTTATTTTTAGAGGGGAAGGGGTGTATTTGGTATACTGTGAACAGGTCTTCAGTTATGAATGGTACATGAACTACTACTGTTGTTGGTGTTAGTGTTGCTTCTAAATATGGATAATATTGCATGAATTCCCTACTTCGGAACAAAGGCTTCAATTTATGTTTATGTATGCCTTGACTAATTATCTGACGTAGCTCATGAGCTGGGAGTAAGTCAATTGTGATCTTGCCATCACCAGCATTCGAAATTCTTTGCATAAGTGCCCTGTAACGAACTCTAGTGTTGTCTAATTGTTGTAGAATTGTGTCAATATGTTCTGTGATGATCGAGAAGTGTTGGAAAAGTGTTATGTTACCTTCCATTTCATTTATTTTATCTACACTTTCGAGAGCTATGTTTTCTGCCTTTTTCAGATTTTTCACAATTGTCTTCATTGCTGAGTTATGTCCTGTGATGAATTTATCTTGCTATGTTAGTACCTGAGCTATTTTATTATTTTTTTTTTTAAGGTCATCCTCTGTAGCCAATCCAAAGATGTTCCCAAGAACTGCGCCACCCAGGTCGAACAAACCGCGCTTTTTCGCGAGTACGTGTGATGTTGTTCCTGTCGCTCAACACCTCCGTTCCATAAGATGGGAGATCTTGGATCATGATGAGCATAGTTGACATTGCCTGTTCTATTTTCCATTTCGCTAACTTCACTATTTCATTCACTTCCTTTGTGTTATGTGCTTGTGAAACATAGCTTCCTATCATGAAGTCCAGGGTTCGCATAGGTTTCGCAAGATTTTGTCGATAAGAAGGTCATTCATACAAGTAATCCAGATTTATTTCAGTACTCATGACGTCTTTTACGATTGAAGTCGTGGCCGTTGGAGCTATGAGGCATCCTTGTCGTACTATGTGTTGGGGGTCTAAGTGCACATATCCTCTTGCTATGTAGAGGAGAATCCATAGGATAAGTCCCTTCATCGCTACCTACCGAAAAAAAAAATCTAAAAATTTCCAAATATGGTCATGCTGTGGTCGATGATAGTGATGATGTGCGTTACGGTTGATTGTTATTTCATTTATAGAAGGAGTTTACATCGATATTTAATTCTCGTAAATGATGTACTGTAGATTTTATTGGCACAGTTGCACCTATGTTCGATTGTTTGGTAAATGACCTTAATTTCTTTTTGTAATCATTGTTGTTTTCTTGCTTGCTTTCTTGAGGTACCTTCGCCTGTTTGGTTGTATCCGAGGCTGAATAATTGTTGGATAATTCCCTTGAAACTCGTTTTAAATGGTCAATATGAACTTGTTTCTCTTCGCCACTTGACTGACTTAATTAAAACTTTGTTTGCTTTTATGTTAATTACTCTGTATGGGCCCTCAAATTTTGGGGATAATTTATTGTCTCTCGTATGAATGATACCATAAACAATGTCTCCTAAGCTGATAGGTGAATCTCTTGCCTTCTTCTTAAATGCCTCCGTCATTTCTTCCTTGGACATCGTTAATTGTTTTTTGACTCTTTTGTGTATGTCCTGGAATTCACGTAAACGGAGTTTAGAGTAATCATCGTAATTGTATATGGGCAGACTGTCACCTTCTAGGAGATCATATGGTAGTTTTTTATCTGTCCCATATATAATGAAATGTGGTGTGTCACCTATGGATTTATTTATAGATCCATTAATTGAGGCTTCTACTCTGGGAATACAATCATCCCAGCTTGCATAATTTTCACTGACAATGTGTCGTAGCACATCTAATACTTTTTTTTATTTTGTCTCTCTACCAACCCATTCGATGCTGGGTGATAGGCTAAAACGTTAACCTTTTTGATGTTGTATTGTTTACATATTTCTTGTAAGATATCAGAATTAAATTCTCCTCCATCATCACTTATTAGTACCTTTGGGGTAGTAAAGAGATATTACATTATCTGTTATTGCCTTTGCTACTGTCTCTGCTGTTTTATCTTTAATTGGAGCTAAAATGACATAACGGGAAAAATGATCCGTTGCTACGAATAGGTATAGGTTATTATTGTATGATAATGGCATCTTGAGTAAATCAACAGCGACAACGTCCCATGGTTGATGTGGTACAGGGTAATTACCCATCGGTGCAGGTGTGTTTGGGTATCCTTTGTGTTTTGCTCATGATTCGCATCTGTCTATATGATTGTTTATATCTTTTCGTAATGAAGGCCAGTAATATAACAGCTGGGCTTGTTTGAATGTCTTATCCTTTCCAGGATGTCCTGCATGTGGGCTATCGTTTATCGTTCGTAATACTTGGGGTATCATGTCATTAGGTACTACCAACTGGTTAGTATTTCTTTGGAGTTTTGGTTGTTTCGGGTTAATCTTGTATATTGTATTATTGACCATTGTGAATTGTTCGAGTGGTACATGCAGTTTGGGTAATTGTATGTCATCTCCACTTTCTAACTTGTATATAACTTTAGACCATATTGGGTCAAGTCTTTGTGCTTTTGCGATATCATGATGGTTTGGGATATTTCCTTTGAGATCTAATGCCGCAACCTGAATTGTGTTCGGGTTCCTAGATAATGCGTCAGCTACTATGTTCATTTTACCTTGTATATAATGAATTTGTACATTTCCATCTTGCTCTCCTCCCAGAAAGTTTTTCTTTAAACATGCCCACTAGTGGTTTATGGTCGGTGAATAAGTGGATTTCGTAACCATATACCAAATCTCGAAACTTTTGTAATGCAAAAACCACTGCAAGTGCCTCTAAATCTGTAGTGCAATAATTTTTCTCTGCACCTTTTGTTTGTCTGCTGGCAAAAGCAATTGGTTGCTTCTTTCCTCTTTTATCTTCCTGCATCAGTACAGCCCCTAGTCCTTTGACTGATGCGTCTGTACAAATAAGAAATGATTTTGTGTAATCCGGATATGCTAAACAAGGTGCATTTGTTAGTTTAATTTGTAGATTGTTAAATGCCCTTTTATATTCTTCTTCCCATTGGAATATAGCACCTTTTTTGAGTAGCTGGAATAGAGGAAAGGCTATATGAGAGAATTGTGGTACGAATGACCTGTAGTACCCAGCTAGACTTAAAAATTGTCTATCTTTGTCAGTCGTAGTGGGTTCAGGAAAATCTCTCATTGCCTGTATTTTGTCATCAATGGTCTGAATACCATTAGAACTTAATCTGTGGCCCAAGAAATTTATTTCCTTAAAGCAAAATTTGCATTTAGAAAGCTTAATTTTTAAACCAGCATCACTAAGCTTTTGTAAGAGTAAGTCTAATTTCTTGAGATGATCCGCAATATTCTTCGTTGCGATTATAACATCGTCAAGATAAACAAATATTCCTTGTCCTAAAATTCCGGACAATACGTAATTCATAAGACGCTGGAATGTGCCAGGGGCTGTCCTCAGTCCCATCGGCATCCTTGTATTTTGGTAGTGGCCTCTGTTTGTGGAAAAGGCAGTGTATTTACGTGACTCCTCTGCAACCGGTATTTGATAATAGCCATTTAGGAGATCGATTGTTGAGAATATATTATTCTCCGGTCCAATATTCTGTAGAACGTCGCTTAGCAATGGCATGGGAAATCGGTCTGTGATTGTGTGATTGTTTAGTTTACGGTAATCTACTACCGGATGCATTTCTCCATTTCGTTTGGGCACGAAGAATAATGGGGCATTCCACGGGGAGACTGAAGGTTCAATAATTCCAAGTTTTAACATTTCATCAACATACTGATTTGCAAGTGTAAGTTGGGAGTGTGGGACGCGGTAGGCTGGTACGAAAATTGGTGGTGTTTCTGGGTGCACATTAATCTTGTGATTAATCAGGTTAGTACACCCTAATTGTTCTCCGGGTAATGCTACGGTGTCCCTGTGTGTTTCCAGCAGGGTTAACAAATCATTTTCTTCATCAAATTCACCTGAGTGAATTAAATTCTCTTTAATGCTTTCTCTATCCGTATATTTTATCTCACTTGTCATCCACCTATAACTATTTCCTTCACAGGGGCGGGACATTTTTCGATATTAACTATACAAGTCCCCTTTTTCAACTGAACTTCCGCATTCATGTGATTAATTATGAATATATGAGTTTGCCCTTCGTCGTTCCTCTGACAATGCGTTTTCTACTAACAATCCCTTTACTTTACATAATTCTTCTAAGACAAGAGCAGTACTATTCCGTAATTTGCTCTTTATGGTAACTTTCATATAGGAATTAGGTGGTATAACTAAATCATTGGTGAGATGGACTGGAAAAACTGATAAATCAGTACTGTTATCTGGGTCTCTAATTCTGGAGGCTGGGGCTGGTGCTGGGAGTGGATCTATACACTCATCTGTTTGTCTATGTTTGTTTAAGTTTTTAATATTACCAATTCTTTTTGGTTCTCTTTTACTAATCGGTGAGGGCTCTGATGGTATTTCCTCTATGAATTCATTGTCAAAATCTATTCCATTCATAGTATATTTATGTTCTCTGCTCTCATGGATCTTAAGCCCAGTAACATATGAGCTTTAATTGCTAAGTTTTCAACGATATAGAAAAATGCAGGGAATGGTCTTGTAGTCTCTGCGAAACTGATATTTAACCTTATCATACCTTTTACTGTAATTTTTTTTTCCATCTAGCGTATATAAATCTAAATCAGCTTCTTCCAGAAAAGTTACTTTCTTCTTATTTTTAAGAATTCTATTTATTTCTTCATGTGTTATTAAGTTCACTGGAGAGCCTGTGTCTAAAAATAAGGAAACGTTTTGATCCTCACATACAGCTGGTATCAAGATACACTCATTTCGCAACATGCCTCCTATGTGAATTTTAGACTTGCTTTTCTTTACGTTTGTTGTTTTTTGTCATGACTTGGTCTTCCCCCGATTTGAACATAGACACAATTTTTTCTACTGTTTTGCAATCACTGGTCCAGTGCCCTTGGTATCTATGATGCCTACAGTAAGGACCAAATCCTTGTGTCTTTTGTTTGTCCTCTTTTGTTTTGATAAAGCATTCATACCTTGTGTGTCCTGGTTTTGCACAATAATGACATAGAATGGACCTATCTCCTGACTGTGACCTAAGAGGTGACTTCCCATATGTAGTGTTGTTTGTGGCACGAGAACTGCTCGGGCTGCTCGTAAACTTATGAAACTGCCTGTAGCCTGGTGTTTGTGATCGAACCCTCGTCACATTTGGTTGTTTGGTCTGCCTGCTTTCGGGTCGCGATCGATTTTGTTCTCTGTTTGGGGTCGGTGTAGATGTTTTCACAGCCGATACTGTCTCAGGTACCCTCATTCTACTAGAATGTGCATGTGTGTCGACCATACCTGCTTTACTGCACTGCATCTCTACCTCGTTCATTAAGTCTAGTAAGCACATGCCTGGGGTGTACGCGATCGTCTTGGCGATCTTAAGGGTCCTATCAGGTAATTTACACAAGGCAGCTACATAACCAATGATGTCCACGACGAGGTCTGGGGACATCTTTCCATCATCTGTTATCCAGTTTGAGTTTTCCAAAGTAACTAACAATGTTCTTTTGATTGTGGAGACATCAGTAGTTATTTCACTGAGCACATGGTTTGTACTGTGCTCCCTTACAAGATCTACAATCTTAAGTAATTCTGGAATTATACCTGGCAAGAAGTTTATACCTACAGAAAATTTCTTCAAAAATTCAGTTTTAAATTCATCATATGTCCTAGCCTTGAGGAGCTTATCTGATCTCAATAAATTGCTTGCTGGACATCTTTCCTGGCTTATGCAAGATGAAAAAATGGCAAGTTTCTCTTGTTCATCGAGTATGTGGCGCTTGATGAACATTTGTTCGCACTGACTGACCAATGAAATGACGTCAATACGATCTTTTTGTGTGCCAGAGAATTTTGGGGCAGTTTTATCTTCATGGTAAACATAAACATGAGGTGGGGAAGTTTGATCCGTGGTATTTGTTTCGTTATTCGTTTTCACTGTTTGCTCTGTTAATTTAACTTGGACTTGTTTATCGCTGTGTGAGGGAATGGTGGAATAGGTTCGGCCGGAACGGTGAACCCTGTTTAGTGTATTGGCATACATGTGCAAGTCAGCGACCAAGTCCTCACTTGCTACGTCACAGGGGGTTTCCCACTCATCATCTGGAACTGACGTATTTGTTTCTTGATCTTTAGTTTGTGTTGAGTTTTGTACAATGGGTGTGTTGCCTTGTAGCTCTCCTAATTGTGAATCTGTTGTTGAAGCTAATTGTTTTTCATCTGGTATTAACGTGGGTGGTGGCGCAAATATCCCTGTCATTAAGGTCTGGTGTTATGAAATACGCCTTTTGTTTATGTCTTAACGAAATAGATGAGTAAATGAGTTGTAATAAATGATAGATAGTGAGTGTATAAGCGTATATATATAGAAATAAGTAAAGGAGTTGAATATACCTAATTTTAGCACTGAGAAGAAATGAGTAATAAAATTTCACCCACTTGATACAGATCGGAGAGGCGTGTCGATGCAACTGTCGATCCCGGAAGAAAAATGCAGGATTGATTGAAGACCTCTTGATAATTCTAGTGCTGTGTTGATGGACGATATTACTCACGAAATTCCATGGCCTGGTGCTTGTGGTGGTTAACAGCTGTCACAGGCAAACCTCAGCATAGAACGTCGAATTTCCAAGTCAATACTGTGGAAATAAATGAGTATGAGTAGGAGCTATGTGAATAATGAGTAATGAGTAGTGGGTGAGAAGTGCCTGGTGTCAGTCACACGTTGCTTGGCGTGGCCTTTTGTCAGCAAACTCGCATTGTGATGTCATCTCAGCAGATACACATGGTGACGTCGGCTTCCCACACTGGTAGCTGTGGTGAGTAACTGGGTAGCAATGCATAACCTGGGTGAAGAAAGGTGAGTAAGATGCGTTATAAATGTTGTTTTGGTGTTTTGCTGTGTGTCTTGACCTCTGCGTCAGCGATGGAGGTAGGCGGGAGAGAGTGTTGGGGTTTTGTGTGCTTGTTGCTTTGGTCTTTCTTTTTCTTTACTTGCTTTGTTTTTTATTCTTCTTGCTGCTGCTTGAAGTTTACGTGAAGATTATAGAGTTGTTTTGTAGACTTGTAGGCTCATAGGCTTGTAGGCTGTATTTTGTAGGAATTCACTGTAGAACTGAAACTAATCTTGTAGAGTCTCGCCTGCTTTTGTAGAAATTCACTGTTGATTCGAAGACGAGGTCCGTACATTCGCTGCCAACCAAATGTGATTCTCGATTCTTGTAGTAGCAATTAAAGATGACTACAGGGAGTTCATCTTGATTTATTATCTTCAGAGAAAATCTTAAGTTGAGCAGTGTATGTATTACAGAGGCTGAATACACTAAGTAAGTCTAGTTGAACCCCTCTTCTTGTTCACTCTCTCCACTACCTGTCGGTTCTATAGCTAGCCTCCTTCTGAGCTCTGCTTCCTAAATTCTGGTGTAGCAGGGGTCGTGTCACGTGTGTTACACTGTGGTTGGAAAGTTCTAGAAACCTGTGTGTGAATATGTGTGCATGTGTGTGTATGGTCACTAGGCATTGTTCGTATGCTATCTTACTGACACACTACCTATATCATCCACTGACTTGCTACTTCCTGTGTATCGTCAACATTGCAAGATCATTTCCCGTTCCCAGGCTTGCCTGGAGCTCTGTCTATCTATCTATTTATCTATCTATCTATCATGATTTGTAATTATAATATGGAGTCCTAACATCCTGAGCTATGTAAAACTCTCGTGTTAGCTATATTCAGGCCGTTTTAGTCAGTGTAGTAGAGACTTTCCGAAACAGAAAACTTAAATAAATCTGTCATTCAAGCTTCCTGTGAGAGAGGCATTTCTTTGGCAAAAATAAATAAATAAAGGTTTGGAATGTCAAAAACAAAAATTATTTAATAAAATATATATTATACTTAAATTGCTACTCGTGAACAGTCCAGTGTCCAAATGGAAACTTATTCCCACATACTGGCATTATTCAGTAGAAGCATTAACATTTTCAGTTTGACTTGGACCTCTATTAGGTATGAGAAGGCATTCAGAGTCAGAGGTAGATTTTAGTTGCTTCATATTTAACACAGTGACAGTATAGGGGTGGAGAATAACTGTTTCATATTAATAATTACCTTGACCAGAATAACACAGACCACCAGTGTGGTAGCAAGAGCGGCCACCCACACCCAGCTACCCAGAGGATAATAGAAGTTCAGCCACCCGGGAACAGCTACAGGTTTGGCCATGGCAAAACACCCTTCTCTTGTGCCGACGACGCGCGTGAAGTCATATCTGAAAATTATGTTCTGTAAGGTAGTAGTGGGTGGTTCTTTGAGTGATCCATTTGAAGTTAGGTCAGGAGTGATTAAAGGAGGAACCCTTTCGCCTTTGCTTTGTTTTGGTTATGGATTACGTTACGAGAAAGGTTGTAAGGAGAACAGGTGCAGGAATTAACTGGAAAGAAAATAAGAGGGTGATGGATCTGGACTATGCTGATGATATTGTACTGATTTGGGGAAGTATTTACGAGATGCAGAGGGTGCTTGATTGTCTGGTGGAGGGAGGAGAAAAAGTGGGATCGGTAATAAATTGTGGAAAGACTGAAATTATTAATATGAACGTGGAGAACCAAATCGATTGTGTAATTGGGAATAATGTAGTGAAGATTGTAGAAAATTTTAAATAGCTGGGAACGATTGTATCATCTAATGGATCATTAAACAATGAAATTGAGGAGAGGACTAGACAGGCTTGGCGAGCTGTTGGAATTTTGAAATCTGTGTGGAATAATAATATGCTTTCGGTTCATACTAAAGTAAAAATTTACAAGTCCATGGTTAGACCAATTTTAATTTATGGACATGAGTCATGGTACAGTACAATTGCAACAAATCAGAAAGTATTGCGATTTGTGAATAAAATACCGAGAAGGATTCTTGGGGTAAAATGGAAAGACAGAGTTACAAATGAAAGAGTAAGGGACATTACGAGAGTGAAACCAGTTGATGGATATGTGTGACTGTTTCCCTGGAAATGGCTGTGGCACATATATAGAAAAGAAGGCAGTTTCATACAGGATGTGCCAGAGTGGACTGTTAGAGGACGAAGATGCAGAGGTAGGCCGAGGGAGACCTGGTTGAGGACAATGAAAATAGAAGCAGGAGAGGAGTGTTGGTGGGATCTGAACGAGATGGGAAGAAACAAATATTGGTGGAGAGAGTTCATCGAGGTCCTGTGCATTCCGTGGGGTGTCACAGGAAATGATTGATTGATTGCTTGATTGATACAATCACATGATGTCCTGGTTGTAAATTCTCACATAAAAATACATGTATTTTTTAAGGTGTATACGGTATTACGTGTAAATAATACACATGAAATTGAAAGAGACAAGCAGTTTGCATGCAGAGTGCAGGCATTATTGGCTCAAGAGGACCTTGATATACCAATTTATGCAACTGACTTAAGTCATAGATAATGGGTGTTGATATTTTCTTAAATTTCAAGTTTAGACTTTGTGAATGACTTTAGCATTAGAGACTCATAATGTTTACTAAGAGCTGTCAATGGAATGATTGCTGTCAATACAGCTTCAGTTTATTAAACAGAACTAAAATGTTTATGAATGTGAACCCTAATACTCAACTTCCAAGACTGATTTTAACATTCATAAATATTCAGATGTATTGAAAATTGTCAACTTTACAATTTTTATGATGTAAATATTTCACTTTCATTAAGTGGGTTTTATGAAGCACCTGCTGACTGTCCCTGGAAGTTATGATGGGGATTGGAAAGAGCTAAATTCAAATAGGTCCTCAGTAAATCAGTATCTCAGTGGCAATAGCGTTTGTGGCTGGTCTCTGGGAAATTAATGGCAAGCATACCTGCAAGTATCGATAAGAATATTAATATCTGACAAACTGTTCCTGTTATCTTTGTGGCAATCAAAGTTATGACTAAATTTTTATGTGGAACACCATAACTTTAGATTCTGTGAAGCGTGGACCTTGCTTGAAAGGAAAAGCTGTTGAAACAAGTGGAGTGCAATTATGGGACGGATGAACAAGTGATCGGGATCTCCTTATGGAGCAAAAGATGAGTGATAGACTGAAAATGAGCGTGTATGACAGAAAGCTAAATGTGTGCAGAGGGCAGACACGAAGACCATGATCAGAGAAGGGGCTAGTGAGTCATAGAAAGAGGAGACATTATTGAGTAGAGACAGAAATACCTGAAGGTAGTTTATCTTGAGGGTACCCCTCGCACAAAGAGGCGTCAGAAAATGGGTAAATACATACATAGCTAAACAGATAATTATATTGTTACTGTTTTTTTTTTTTCAAGTAATCTCATACATGTAACAATACCTGACATATAAATTAACTTAATGACATCGTAGGGCTTCTCTGAGCTGAAAAAAATATATATCGGACTTTAACACGAATAAATATAGAAAGCGCAACACATTACTGTAGTCTTAACTTAAGGTTTGTGTGGTAGACTGTCATCCTGTAGGGCCCAAGTTTATATTCTGCCTCTGACAATCATGAATTAAGTTTTGTTTATTATGTAGTGTAAATTAACAGTTTGAAACAAGTGGCCTAGTATATACAGGCAGTTTATTCGTGCTGCTTCAAAATACCTGTAATTTGAATAATGCTAGGTGGGATATTTTATTTTGAAGTGGTTGGTAAAAGTGGTATCTGCCCCCAACCGTTAGAAAATTCTCTTCAAACCTGAGTAAAATCGTATGGAGATACGCAAAAAAAAAAAAAAAAAAATACTTCTCGACCAGTAGGTGTGGGGAGAGTCAATATTCTCCAGCATGTTACTAGCAAGTATGGGTAAGATTAAACGTGGTAATACAAACCTGGACGATTGTGTGTGTGTGTGTGTGTGTGTGTGTGTGTGTGTGTATGTGTGTATCCGCCAACACAACATCGTGCAAGCAGTGAAAGAAGGGTTCTGGAAGAATGTAGAATCGTGCATGGAAAAACTGGAGAGGAATGACAGGGTGTTTTTGACTGGGGATATGAATGGAAAAGTAGGGGATGTGAAGGTAGATGGTGTAGTTGGTGAGTGGGGTGTGCCTGCAAAAGTGAACATTTGTGCATGGAGGGGGGTTGGTTATACCCAATATCCTCCTTAGGTACGAAGTGACCCACAGGTATATGTAGTGAGTGATGAGAAGGGTGAATTGTGGACTTAATGAATGGAAGGCATTGATGATTACATGTGTGTGGATGACAGAATGAGAAGGTAAGTAATGGATGGAAGAACATACAGACGTTGGGGGAATGGACTTTCAGACCACCACTTGGTGTGGCGGTGAAAGTCAAGGTTCAAGTGCGTTGGAGAAATAGAAGGAGGGAAGGACAGGGGGAAGAAGTCCATACAAAGAGGGTGGAAGAGGATTAAAAAAAAAAAAAAGCAGAATATTAGAGAGAAGTGGAGGAGCGATTGGGTAAACATGATCTGGAGCAGATGGGGGAGGTGGAAGGTGTGCACCAGATTTTCGCAGAAGAAATCTGTGCACAATGTGAGGTGGTGTGTGGGGTGAATAACCGACGTAAGGAGGTGGTAGGAACAGCACGGTGGAATGACGAGGCGAGACAAGCTGTGGCGCCAAGCGCATAGAGAATGGATGGGTACCAGGGACATGGAGGAAGATGAGAGACGGAAGACAGTTATGTGTAGAGAGGAACAGAGAGAGGCGAAAAGATTAGTAAGTAGAGAATGGATGGGGAGTTTTGAAGGAATCTGAGTGTAAAGTGGAGGGAATGTAAGCAAATGCTCTGAAAAGAGGTAATGAAAATTAGACAGGGTGATAAAGAAGTTAGTAGGGGAGTGAAAGTTATAAATGGCAGATTGAAAGTGAAGAAGGGACAAAAAGTGAGCAGATGGAAAGAACACTATAAGGAACAGTTAAACACAGAGAATGAAAGTAATGTGAATGTAAGTGGCTGAGGGATGGCTGGGAGAAGGAAGGAGATGAGAAGGGAGGAAGTGATCCAAAATGGGGAAAGCTCCAGTAATTGATGGAGTGGAGGTGAAATGCTGAAGCATGGGGGAAAGATAATAGCAGAATAGATATGGAAGATGTGCAGATTGGCCTGGGACGAAGGTAAAGTCCCAGAGGATTGGAAGTCAGGTATAATTATTCCCCTGTATAACTTAGAGGGGGTGGGGGAAAGAAATGTGTGGTAATCATTGGGGCATATATCCTCTTAATGTAAAAGGAAAAGTATATGGGAGGATACCTATTTTCAGAGTTAGGGAAATAACAGAGGAATTAGTTAGAGAACAGCGAGGTTACTGGAAGGGAAGAGGTTGTGTCGATCAGCTATTCATCCAAAGGTCTTTAATGGAAAAGTTCCTAGAGAAGAGAAAGAAGTCGTATGCAGCTTTCATGGATATGAAGAAACCATATGGCAGAGAGGATAAAAGAGAAATGTGGGAAATATTATGAATATATAGAGTTAATGGAAGTTGTTGAATTCCGTGAAGAGTATGCACTGTATGAGGGTGCTAAGATTGCAGTGCATGTGGATTGTGAACTGATTGAATTTTTCTATCTGAATGTTGGATTGAAACATGGATGTGTCATGTCTCCATGGCTGTTCAGTCTGCACATGGATGGGATTATAAAAGAGGTAAAAGGTAGGGCAGTGGATTTTGGAGTGAACCAAATGAGTAAGGGCAGAGTTGGAAGCTTCCTGTGTTGCTCTACTGTTAAATGAAGACGAAGGGAAATTGCAAGGTTTAGTGAATGAGTCTGGGAGAATGTGTAAGAAACGGAATCTAAAGGTGCATGTAGGGAAGAGTAAAGTTGTCTTCAAGAGAAGTGAAGTCACTGAATGTAGAGTAAAGTCGGATGATGAGGAAATGGAAAATGTGAGCACACTTAAGTACTTGGGTAATGTGGATAGAAGTTTGGAGGAAGAAGTGTTTGAAAGGGTGTAACGAGGAAGAAAGGTTGCTGGTACTTTGTAGGCAGTGATAAGAAATAGGGAAGCGAGCATGGAAGTAAAAAGGTCGTTGCATGATATTATTATCCAAACTCTAACATATGGAAGTGGAGCTTGGACCTTGCTGGAAAGACCCAATTCAAGAGTGAGGGCAGTGAAAATGAGTTACTTGAGAGGAGCATGTGGCGTTACAGGGAGTGACAGACTGACAAATGAGGAAGTGAAGGAACGTTGTGGTGTGGATGTGGATGTGACAGAAAACATTAGGAGAAATACAATGAGGTGTTTTGGACATGTGGAGAGGATGGAGAGCGAGAGACTAACGAGGAGGGTGTATGTGACTGAAG